>NC_056728.1:1498402633-1498557633 GCF_019279795.1 Protopterus annectens
AAACAGAGCAGTCCATCTGTTGGGTGGCAGTAGGCTTGCAGTAACCGAAAATATGTATGCGATGTACATATAGGTGAAGTATACGACACTTTATATCCAGATAACTTATGACAGCTCACTCTTGATACCCCACATATTTAACAGCCAAGGTCATTTATGGTGCCCCCCCCGACTCAATAATACAGGCCCACTGTTACATACACTGGCCTCCGGAGTGCATAAAAGCACGTATTGTGTAGGTAATGCCCACACATATATGGCCCCAGCCCCACCATATGTGTGGGAGATACAACAGACATGGACTGATGGCAGCCATGGCAGTGTGATATACTCACAGCCCACTATGGAACACCCCCCACACAGCATGTCATATGTGCAAAGCTTGATATGTACATCATTTACTGATACCACTACACACACACACTGCCAGTGGGATATTAGACACAGGACCTGTGTGGTGGACAGACAACACATGTTAGGCACACCTCTGGCCACCAAGAGGATAGGCCCACAGTTGAGGGCTTTGCAGACAGACTGCATTCCAAGGTAAAGTAGTATGTACACACACACCCTGTTACACCAGTACTATAGAAAGCATAACACGGCTCTACTCACACTCTGTCTTTAGTTCCTGAACCTACTACACATATGTAGCTGCCCTGAGTGTGCCGGGTCTCCTGTAGAAGTGATTACTACCTGCTGTCTGTAACACTGATGCCCACACACACGTAGGACTATATAAACATCCACACAATGTCCAGGTTATGTCATCAAATATAACCCCTATTGTACATAATATGTGGGGTGGTCTGATATATCACTGGCATGTTAGTGGATATGATGACACTAATTATGGTGTACAGCAAATACGCACCACATCATGCACGACATATGTACACAGGTCGGCAGAGTTGTGGCTGGCAGCACATACACAGGACCACTAATGACATGTTCCTGGGTTAACCTCATACATTTACTGTTGTAACAGGGTTTGTGGCAACATATGTCCTATGAGGGATAAGACGCCAATAACTGTCATGGCTTTCACCATCTACAGACTGCAATCCCCACACTACCATCTGCAGTCTACAGATAGATGCTCTATAGGTAACACATGGAACCAATGGTGCAACACACTGCCCTGTCTGCAGATGACCCTGCAGATGGGGATTACACATAAACATAGACGTGACATGGCAGGTATGGAGACATGTAGGAAAGACATATCCACACACACATTGTTAAACCAACAGTATGCCACATGCAGAATAGCAACACTTACAGTCTGTAGGCGGGTCAGGCACATCCCTCTCCTGTGTGTTGCCCTGTTTCCACAGTGTATGTTGTTGAAGGTAAATCCCCAATCCATTGCAGATGCTGGTTGCCAACCAATGCATCTAGTTCCTGCTCACAGTGAATGACAAGGGCCAACACCAACATGATGTTCCCAGATATCAGAGTGTGTTTTCATGCAAGTGGCTATGGGACTGTTATCACAGCTGTTCCACATGCAATCAGCTAGGGGTGGGCTGTGATTCATGCAGAGGCCATCAGCTGATCATGATCATCACTCAAAATACACATGCTGCTGCCTAAGCAAAGCTGGTGTAGGTCTTCACATCCACCAGAGAGGGAGTGGGAGAGGCAGACAAAGGCAAAGACATGTCAGGGAGTGGTGGTGGAGTAAAACTGCAGCTTGATTATGTCACACACCTACCAGCACAGGGTATCAAACCCCTAACAAATATGTACTGCATTCACAGTTCAATGCAGTTATTGGATGTGCCACATGGGTTACCTGTTGTGGAACCCTCAGAACATATCTGCGATGGTGCATGACATCTGCAACAGGGATACGGTAGCTATACAGTAGGTGATGTACATGTGCCTGTCAGCATGAACAGGTGTCAGCGTCAAAACAGCCACACTCTCACAGGGACATGCACACATTGACACACTTGGCAGGGCCAGGGGTACAGCACATCAGTAGCGGGATTGCCACAACACATCACTGTGCAGGTACCACATGCACCACATGGGTCATACGGAGGTGGTATGGATAAAGGGTATGAGGAGGTGTCTGACATCTGATAGCATGCTTCTGTATACACATGGGGGTTGTAGTGAGTATGGCTGTGAACATACGCACCATACAATACACAGACAAACACACAGGGTGCCAGTACTGACATGCATGGGTGCATGTCTGCACGGGTGTGTGGTGGTTGATTGTGGCAGCAGACTATAGAGGAGTAGGTGATGGGCATACCTTGGCATCAGGCCACATGACAATGGTCTGCATTGTGTCTCAGGGCTGTAGTTTCCACTCTTGCCAACACAGGTGGGTATTGTATCCCCCATCCAGTCACCAGGGTGACTATTGTGTGTGGCCAGTGCTGTGCATTGCGTGCCATGTATATGTTCCTTACCCCATGACATGGACGGTGTCTGGGATGTGCACACCTCCCACATGCATGTACAGTGACATGTGGATCTGTACCTGGGGTGTCTGGCCCATGTTGTGCCTACAGATTACCATCATATGTGCCAGTCTTGCCCCCTGTGGCAGGGACCGGTAATGGGCAGCAGGATTACCTGCACCTACATTGATGGCATGCTGGCAGCATCCCCTGATGTCAGTGGCAACTGTCCATACAGGGCATGCTGTCAGGCATGGTATGACCATTGTGGGACACTTGTGATGGCACCACAGGTGATGCAGGTGTCCATTGGGGAACAGGGGGAGGTGCACTGTCAGCATGTATGTGCATATTGGACAGATGGACAGAGGACATGCCCTCTGTAGCCCACTGCTATCACTCCATGGTTACTATCAGTGGCCAATATGCAGTGTACTACCCATATATTAGCTGTTGCCTAGGCATGTGTGTGCCTATAAGACATGTGTTGAGAGTATACTCTGGGGGCTGCTAAATGTGATTGCCTGGCCTTGATGTCACTTGTACAGGTATGGCTTTGCACCCCAGCCTGTCAGCTATTTCACATCTATTATCCCTGTATGGTGGACATTGTGCTAGATAGTAGGGCTGCCATATAAGACTTATGCAAAACCCAATCTACATTGGCCACATGTGTCACATGCTCACAACCACCTCTACGCAGGATACAAACACACACACACATGCACACCTGTCAAGTCTGGGAGTAGAACCCCTACCTAACTAGTTTATTATACATCAGCACTATGCAGTTATAGTACACACCATGCACATTACTGAAGTGCTCCTTCCCCAGGAGTGTGTTCCACAATGTATGACATCAGCAGGATTGCCAAAGCTGGCCATTTGAAATGTACTGTGGGTGACTACCCTAAAATGCATTGCTCCCTACACAGACAGTGAGACACACACAAAACATCCATGACCAACATTTGTGGGCTTCGAACCCCTGACAGAGGTCTATACCACACTACAACATGTAGCTGTTATAGGACGCACCACAGGGATAACTAGGGAACTCTATCCCCAAAGCTGTATTTCACAAAGAATGATATCAGCTGGATTGCCAAAGTGGGCCATGTGAAATGTACTGCGTGTGACTAACCTATAATACATTGCTCTGTATGCAGACCTGGACACACACAAAACATCCAGAACTGTCATGGGTGGGGATGAAACCCTGCTACAGTTCTAAATCACATCAGTGGTATGCAGTTACAGGATGTGCTACAATGATTACTAGGCTACTACCTTCCCAGAGGTGTATTCCTAGGTGGGTGACATCAGCAGGTTTGCTAAAGTCAGGTATAGGAATTGTAGTTCATGTGGCTACACTAAAATGCATTGTTCTCTACATAGACAGACACACACACAGTTGTCACATCTGAGGTTAGAACACCTAACTAGCTACTTTATCACTTAATAGCAATACACAGTTATGGGATGTGCTACAGTGATTATGGAACTATAACCTTCCCTGAGTTGTATTTCTAGGTGGGTGACACCAGCAAGCTTGCCAAAATTGAGTATAGGAATTGTAATCCATGTGGCTACACTAAAGTATATTGCTCTCTTCACAGACACACACACACACACACACACAGTTGCCACATTTGGGGTTAGAACACCTACCTAGCTACTTTATCACACTACACCAGTACGCAGTTACGGGACATGCTCCGTGAATACTGTGCTAGTACTTTCCCAGGCGTGTATTCCTAGGTGGGTGACATCAGCAGGCTTGCCAAAGTCGAGTATGGGAATTGTAATTCATGTGGCTACACTAAAATGCATTGCTCTCTACACAGACAGACCAACACACACAGTTGCCACCTCTGGGGTTAGAACACCAACTTTGCTATTTTATCATTCAACAGCAGTATGCACTTATGGGACACGCTACAGTGATTACTGGGCTCTAACCTTCCCGGAGGTGTATTTCTAGGTGGGTGACATCAGCAGGCTTACTAAAGTTGAGTATAGGAATTGTAATCCATATGGCTACACTAAAATGCATTGCTTTATACACAGACACACTCACACACACACACACACACACACACACACACACACACACACACACACACACACACACACACACTTGCCACGTCTGGGGTTAGAACACCTACACAATTACTTTATCAGTCTTCAACAGTATGTAGTTATGGGATGAGCTACAGTGATTACTGGACTGCAATCTTTCCAGAGGTGTATTTCTAGGTGGGTGACATCAGCAGGCTTGCCAAAGTGGAGTATAGGAATTGTAATCCATATGGCTACACTAAAATGCATTGTTCTCTATATAGACAGACACTCACACAATTGCCACATCCGGGGTTAAAACACCTATCTATTTACTTTATCATGCTATAGCAGTATGCAGTTACAGGATGCGCTACAGTGATTACTGGGCTAGAGCTTTCCCGGAGGTGTATTTCTATGTGGGTGACATCAGCAGCCTTGCCAAAGTCGAGTATAGGAATTGTAATCCATGTGGCTACACTAAAATGCAGTCCTCTCTACACAGATAGAAACACACACAGTTGCCACAGCTGGGGTTAGAACACCTACCTACTTTATCATTCTACAGCAGTACACAGTTAGGGGATGCACTACAGTGATTACTGGGCTACAGTCTTCCCAGAGGTGTATTTCTAGGTGAGTGACATCAGCAGGCTTGCCAAAATAGAGTATAAGAATTGTAATTCATGTGGCTACACTAAAATGCATTGCTTTCTACACAGACAGACAGACACACAGTTGCCACATCTGGGGTTATAACACCTACCTAGCTACTTTATCACTCTACAGCAGTCCACAGTTATGGGACACTCTATGGTGATTACTGGGTTGTAACCTTCCTGGAGATCTATTTCTAGGTGGGTGACATCAGCATCTTTGCCAAAGTTGAGTATGGGAGTTCTAAGGAGTGTGGCTACCATAAAAAGCATTGCTCTCTATGCAGACAGAAACAGATAGACACACAGACTTGCCAAATCTGGCGTTAGAACACCTATCTAGTTATTTTATCACACTACAGCAGTACGCAGTTATGGGACACGCTGCAGAGATTACTGGGCTACACTTTTCCCAAGGGTGTATTTCAAAGTGGATGACCACAGTGGGTTTGTCATAGTAGGGCTATGGGGAGGGCAGCGTGTGTGCATGGGCCATAACCCATTCACCTAGAGGTTGACACACCACATGCTGGCACATGCAGGGTTATATTCTACAGGTACATGTATACCGCTGCTAGATGACTATTTCCTTGTACAGTCATGTTGCACAGCTAGCACTTGCACCACATAGTCCATAATGCTTACAGATACCGGTGGCTAATGTCTACAGTGAGTGACATCTGAGCATCATGTGGTTGTCGTCACTTGGCTGTGTGCTGGGTGGAACAAGCCTCATAATGGTTGGCTCCTTGTCACAGTCACTCTCTCTCCCACACATTTATGTACATGTACATTTGTCTTATTATAGTGTATTGTCCTTGGATATATGCATGTATTCCTATCCACTGCATGTGCAAAGCATGGGTGGTGATTACTGAGGAGTGCCTGCACTAACATCTGTGACTGCCAGATATGTCTGGTCCACTGTTGTTTGCAGACACGGGTTTCTTTTGATTACATGTGAGCATGCCCAGTATGACCTTTCAGTTTGTTGTTGATTGACATTGCCTTAATTTCCCTAAGTGTGTGAGCATGCCCAGTATTCCCTTCAGTATAGAATGTGTGGATCAATACCAGGTAGTTTGTACTCCAGTGCAGACCTTTGTGTTGTACACCTACAGGTAGCAAGGTGTTTCTGGTGGGCATCCGTTGATCATTTGGCAATATGGGGACAGACTGTGCAGGGTTTAGTGTGTACTGGAGGTGATTGTGCCTGTGCTGCTTCAGCCGCATGTTATCACTGTTAGCAGAGACATTCAGACATGTACTGTTATACGCAGTGATGTTGTCTGTCTCCATGTACTGACAGGTGGACATTCTTGATCACAGTGCTGTCTTGGGGGACAAGCGTGACTGCAGCTGTGTCCAGTATTGTGGGTAGACACCTACATATTCATGATAAGTTATGCCATTCTGGAGAGGGAGCTGCAGACACCTGTTGCTGTGTCTGTGTATCCGGTTCAGCATCTTGGTAGAGTGCTGGTGGGGGATCCCATACTTGTGCACCAATTGACAAGACAGTCTGGGCTTATCTTGCTGTGGCATTGCCTCACAGCTGTACAGATTTGCAGAGGTTGCCTAGAGGCAGGGGCCATGGGTCAGGACATTAACCCTATTGTGATATGCGGGCAGATGTGTAGTCACCCATTTATGTGTTTGTAGCCAGGGATAGTGTGAGCACACAGCTTGGTGTCAGACCCTGCACATTCCATGCTGCCCATGTACCCATACCCCCCTCTGTTATTCTGACCTCTTCCAGACATTATGCATACATTCTCTGATACTTTCCCTAAGGGTATCACCATGTCACAGGTGTGTGTTACTGATGGTCCACAGTTCATGCAGTGGGACATGGTGGACATATTAGTGTAGTTTGTCCACATGGCCTTGCATATGGCTTATGTGGAGTGTGTTATGTTGTTATTTGGAAGTCCATGACTTCATATGCATTGGCAGTACGTGTGAGACACAGGCCTTTGGGAGAGCCCAGTGGGGCATTAGGTGTTGCTGCGGGCCACATGTAGCAGGCCATTGCATTTTGTCAGGCCTATAGTTGCAGACCACCAGACAGTATATTCCGCTGGGGTGACAGGGTAGGTGTGATAGGTGTTCATGCAAATTCCTTCTATTAGTCTCGATCAGGTGGTGTGGATGCTGGCAGGGTGCCACGTACAGCTAGTGACACACCTGCATGGGACTCCTGCACTGCATGCTGCATTCTTCCACTATTGCCATGCACAGGAGGGGTCATACTGTACCCACTCCCCACAGCAGGGATATGGTCAGAAAGGTATCTGTGGGTGGTGTTTGTGTGAGCTGGGTGCATGTGTGCTATGGACAGTACTTGCATCTGACATACAGATATGCATGGGACATTCCTGGTATGCTGGCATGTGCAGATACACCAGCTGTTTCCCAATACATCAGTCCTACCTCCTATGTGATCTGCAGGTGTTTGGCCAGACATCACTGATATCCCCTACTACAGGACCAGTTGCTGTGATGCATACCTGTATGTACAATTCCAAGGGTGTCTCCATTTCACAGTGATACAATGTATATTGTACGTCTGCAGCACTTTCCCCTGTGTACTGCTTGTATATCTAGCCCAACAGCCATGCCATGTCAGTCTTTCAGATGGTGACACATATTGCCACCATACATTTACACTGGCTTACTGCTAGTAGGTGGTATACTGGTGGGGATTGTCCTTGGCACTGCAGTTGTGAGAAATTGTCCCTGTTATCTGCAGTACTGGGCTATGACCACCAGGTCTTACCTTGACATGCATACATACTGACCACCCTCACACAATATGGAACATACACCATCCTACCACACACAGACCTGCATATTGTGCACATGCTACAACCTATCCTGTTACCTTGGGCACCTCTGGGCATCTCTGCTCCACTCATATTATACATACTCATGCATGTTACTAAATTTCTGCACAGGATTGGGGGGCAAACCTGACTGTTAATACATTTCTATGCTGGAGTAGGCTTAGAAGCACAAGTGATACTTGTACACATTTGCTATGACTGTACTGGTATATCATGTACTCCATTTCATTCTGTATTGCTAACTATCATGCTGTCTAAAGGCACACCAGTGTACTGTAGACCAATACTTTGATTGCCCTACATATTATTGTCTGACGTCCTACCCTTCAGAACTGGCACCCCACTGCCTGCCCTGCTTTGGTTTGTCTGTGTAGGTCTGGGGGTGGGGTTAACCCTAGCCATCATTCTGGGACCATGGCACAGGCCCTGTTTGGATTTGTATCCACCTGTCCTGCTGGCTGCAACTGTTGTTGGGTATGTGAATCATCCTGACTGGCATGTGCGGGTCATATAGACACACATTTCGCACAGCACATTTCCTGCAGTTGCTTCTGTCTCCCTGTGTAGTACTGGCTACTGTGGTGACTCCAGTATGTCTTAGACATATCAGGGTGGCACTATGGGTGTCTACTTTCTGCTGCCGTAACATTCAGCCATCCAATTCCCTTGCATGCTCACATCCATACCATAGCTACAGGTGACAACACATTCTACTCCATTTGGCAATTGGTAGGTTAATTGACTTACTTTGTGGGTGCACCAGATTTGTAGATGGCGCTAGAGGGCTGCCTATGTTGGATGCACATAGTACACTCCCTATACAAAGTTGAGTACAGGTAGTGTTATGTTTGGCATCCCTTTTACAGTATGTGCGAGTCAGAGAGAGGTGTCATTCCCTTGGACCCTACTGTGTCAGTGCATGTGTTATGTGTTACCTCTTTGCCATGGCCAGGGCATACTGGGCACGCCTCCTTCTGTTTACTGAGGCAGGCTCAGGTTCTTCCTCTTCTGGGTCGCTCTTTGCCTGTGCAGGCCTTGGCATTGGTGGGAGGCTGTGTGGCCCTGCCCCCATGCTGTTCCTGCTGCAGCTGTTTCTGCAGGATCATATTGTGTAGCATTGCATATACCATAGCATTTTGGGTGCGTGTAGCTGGTGCATACTGCAAGGCTCCACTGGATGTGTCTAGACACCGGAACCGTGACCTGAGCATCCCAAACACATGCTCTATTATATATCTGTCCTGTGTGTGTGCCTCATTATGCCATTGTTTTTCAAGTGTGTGTACATTTCTGATGGGTGTCATCAGCCACGGCTCCAGTGTGTACCCAGCATCCCCCACTAGGTGACCATAGGGGATGTCCCCATTGGTAAATCTCTGGTACAGCTGCATCAGATGCCATATGTGGGAATCGTTATAGCTTCCAGCACACACATTCATTATAATAGCCTAGGCATCACATACGACCTGGTAGTTGATGGAGGGGATGCCCTGCAGTTGATGTAAGCTCTACCTTGCTCACCGGGTGGTGCTTTGATGCATATGTGCATGCAGTCTATACCACCTACTACCCCAGAGTATTCTGCTATTTGGTGGAAGAGACGCGTATTGCTGGTCAACACCTCATGGGTATTGAGGAAATATACCTGCTCACTGGCATGTGCTGACATGGCATCCAGGAACTGGTGGAATACTCTGGATGCTGATGCCTGTGAGACCCCCATGTTATCCCCAGCTGTGCTTTGGAAGGTACCTGTGACTAGTATACCTAGGCCTACACATACCTTGATATCCACTGGGATGAGTTCCCCTCGTTCGGTTTGGTGTGTCAGGTGTGGATGGCACAGCTCAACTACCTGCTGTAGGAAGTCTCTGTCCTCCCTATTGTGCTCCACTATCTCCAGCTCATGTAGCCCCTGGTAGGTTACCCTGGGTCTGTACAGTCTTCTCCGTCTCCTCACTGTGGGTTGTTCGGCAGCATGCACAGCCTCACTACCCTCAGCCTCTTGGACATGTTGTTCTATGTTGCCTGCTGCAGCCCTTCTCATTTTGTAGGTTTGTTTGTTAAAATGTCCCCGCTTGTATACACCGGTGGTGTAGAATGTGGGAAACACAAGTGGGGAAGGTGATTGCTTAGTTTACAGTAGTTCTCTTGGCTGGACTGTGCTGCTGCCTGTGTAATTAGCTGCTTCTGATACATTTCACCTGCCAGATATGCTAGTTTTCCTTGATTATCTTCCTACTGCTGTGATAAACTGGGAGCATACCCGAGCTACAGGGCTCCCATACACTTACAGTATGCCTGACTCACCCACCCATGATGTCACCTACCTCCTAGTCTTGCACTCAGCTATTCATACTCTTACCCTGTTGGGACCTGCCTCACATGCTGGGGAAAAGCGGGCTTCACTATCATTCCCCTCATTTGCATAGAATTGCCTGCTAATGCATAGTTACATGTGTCACACTGTGCCTCCCCGCTTAGCAACAACTATTCACTAGTCAGGTTGTCTTTTGCCTGCCATTGACTTGCATGGCAGAATACTAATTTTAGTTAGACTGCTTTTTTTAGGTTTATTTTCTTATTTCCCCACTGATCCCGTTTGCGTGCCCCTGCCCTATGCTTCAACAGCTGTGATCGGTGGACATATAATAACAGTTGTATTTTGTATATATTTCATTGTTTGCAATACCAATGGCCTTATACTTGGTCATTGGCATGCTTCCTCAATGATATGCAGCCTTTATTTGGGGCTGTCATGTCCCCGTTTTGGATTTTGCAGTACCGTACTCAGTTACTAACCGAGTACATTTCTGCATATTACGCTAGTCCTGCATGCCCTGATTCCTGCTTCCTGGTTGGCATATTTACCTCATTTGCATGGTTTTCACCTGCAGATGGTATAATTTGCATACAGGGCTGGAAACGTGCAGAAATAGTGCTAGAGCGCTCGCCCATGTCGAACGGGCACATACATGTATTGCTCGGGCAACATATTGCCTACATCATCCCTTACACTGATCATGCACACCGTGCAAGCTTTTGAGAATCTGGGGGAATGTCTAGAACTAGAAGTTTTTTGTATTGTCTTTAAATGTGGAGGAATGTAAATTATTTTATGACTTTCACCATTTGCCAAAAGATCTAAGGTCTATGTGTTTTTGTGAGTAGATGCTAAAATCAATTGTGTTGAGCCTAGGAACTGATAGTCAGATGACAAGAAGTGATGCTATGCTGCCAGCTACCCCAGCAGTAATATTTAAAATATTAATTTAAAAACTCTCTGAGAGAGTGATTGTGCATTCTGTGTTTTGTCTTTACCTGACAGCATCAGCTGGAAGACCCACTCACCACATCTGTCTTGCCTGGCTCTGTAAGCTCATTACAGCCGAGTGCTCCTCCAGGCGTCTTCTGCAGTTAACTCCTACTGCTCCTCAAGGCATCAAATATTGATTGTTTGTATTTGTATTAATAATTCCAAAACCATGTTACTTACAAGGTACCAGGATATTTTGTAAAAAGACAGATATCCACAACAGCAATTTCAGGATGCAGGAACACCAACACACGAATGTGAAATCCTTTTATTCCAACGATAACGTACAGACTAAGCGCTTTCACCAGTTAAACTGGTATCATCAGAGTCTGTTGAAACACTAATTCATCCATACTTAAATAGCAAACCATACATCATGACTCACACAGTTAATTAGTTAACCATTCCATTGATTCCTTAAAGGAATATCTCCCATAAAAGTAGAAGCAACAACACTTAAATAAAAGAATAGAATGAAAAATTATGAATATGAAATTGAAAATTTATATATGTATAAAATACATTATATAAAAAAGAAATGAATATGAATGTAAATATAATATAAATATAGTAATGAATTATAATATAACTATATACATTAATATTATTGCAAAAATTATGAATTATTAATACATTCAAAATTCAATTGCATTTTGCGGTCTGAAGGTACTAGTAGTCATTGATATCCCCATATCAAAATGCAAAACCATGCCATTAATATCAACCCTGACATTGTTTGAACAAATACATAGCGATTCAATGAAGGATATACACTGTTTGCAAAATACATACTGAATAAACTAATTAATTGCTTGAATTTGATCAGTTGGTTAAATTCATGACTATTTACCTTACCTATGTTGTAACACAAAATCAAAACATTAATACTTAATAACTAATGGCATATACAGTCACATGCTCATCATATTATGCTAGCTCTTAATTTTAAATGTGGTTTTAAAGAAATATGATCATTTAGACCAGGGAATCTGGTGGCATTTAGTCTCATCTGCCACTCAGATTCCAGAACTGCCACCCTATTATTTGTGTCGCCAGGGGTAAAAGGCATCACCCTGTCAATGATGAAAAACAAAAATTTGGTAAAGTTGGTACACACCCCACTATGCAAATATAAAGCATTGTGCACATCCTTGTTCTTTATACATCTAATATGTTCGCAAATTCTTTCCCGTAACTTACGAGTAGTCATGCCAATGTAATAAGCATCACAGGAAGCACAAGATGCTAAATAAACACAATTCCTTGTGTTACAATTACACAAGCCAGGGCATGCCAACGTACGTCCATATCCACCTACACATGTGTAACTCCCTTCAGCAATACATCTACAAGCGCTACAGTTTCCACATTTGCTCATCCTAGATCTACTGTAGCCTTTACTCTCCCTTTCCAACATATTTTTGATGTTACTTCCTCGACTGAAGACAATTTTTGGAGTACCTCCCAACAATTTTCTTGTTTGTTCGTTAATACAATGATTCCAGTTAATCCTTATACTGTTACAAAATTCATTAGCCATATCATTGAACTTCAACATGAAGGTAAGACTATCTCCCTCAAGGTCCACCACTTCCTTGTTTTTTCCTTGTAATAATGTCGTATATCCTTCATTGAATCGCTATGTATTTGTTCAAACAATGTCAGGGTTGATATTAATGGCATGGTTTTGCATTTTGATATGAGGATATCAATGACTACTAGTACCTTCAGACCGCAAAATGCAATTGAATTTTGAATATATTAATAATTCATAATTTTTGTAATAATATTAATGTATATAGTTATATTACAATTTATTACTATATTTATATTATATTTACATTCATATTCATTTCTTTTTTATATAATGTATTTTATACATATATAAATTTCCAATTTCATATTCATAATTTTTCATTCTATTCTTTTATTTAAGTGTTGTTGCTTCTACTTTTATGGGAGATATTCCTTTAAGGAATCAATGGAATGGTTAACTAATTAACTGTGTGAGTCATGATGTATGGTTTGCTATTTAAGTATGGATGAATTAGTGTTTCAACAGACTCTGATGATACCAGTTTAACTGGTGAAAGCGCTTAGTCTGTACATTATCGTTGGAATAAAAGGATTTCACTTTCGTGTGTTGGTGTTCCTGCATCCTGAAATTGCTGTTGTGGATATCTGTCTTTTTACATAGTTGTGGATCCTGGTTTTGGCTTCCTATTACCAGGATATTTTGACTTGAAGCATATGTGATGGCAAACACAACTGTAGTGATATTTGACCACTCTCAATGAGTATTTTCTAGAACTGTAAGGTGATAACTTTGTTTTTTTAAAGGATTAAGCTACGCCCACTGGGAGTTAAAGGCACACACTCAAAAGAGTTGTACAGGAGGGAATGAGATAACTAGAGTACAGTTATTTCTCTTAGATACAGACAGGAATATAATGAAGTATAGCTTAGATGTTTTCCTTATTTATCTGAGACTGTTTTGCAATTTTTAAGTATTTCCTGTGATTTTGAACTCTGATGTAACTGTGATTATTTACTGAGCATTTTCTTATTCTTTTATTATTTATTATTAAATATATTTAAACATATCATTGTGGCTGATCTGTCTAGAAATACTTAAGCTCTTAGAGTATTTGCTTATCTATTTGATGACACTGTGCAGGCCACTCCTAATAGCCTTGCTCTTGGACAAACTACAATTTGGATTAATAGTAACATTAAACAGTACAATTGGACACCCTTTGTTAAGAGCCTTAAAGTAGCTTGTAAAGAGTTGGCTGGTGGCAGTAATAACTACTTGTAGTCTGGGGAAAAGGAGGCATAGCTAGTAAACCTGTGCCAACCTTTTCCAGGAATATGTGCATGTGCATGTGTATAAATCAAATCTCAAAGAGTGTGTTTGCCAGCTACTTGGGCCAGGATATGAAGCACATTTTGGACATAGAGGGTGCTGGAGGTCTTGGCTTGGCCACTCAGCTGAGATTTCAACTCTATAGCTGAGCTGAGCCAGTGGGGAGTTTTATTGGGGATCAGGAGAAAGAGGGAGAAACCAGCCCATGACTGACTGGACCTCTGTGTGCTCTTAAGGGAAATTGCACTTCACTTTGTGTGTACTTGTTATCCTCCCAATGTGTACATCCCCCACTGTAGCCAGTGGTGAGGACTGAAGCTCCTTGATTCCTGGGCCAGTGATGGGGCATCACACATGTCTCTGAGTTGTCCTCCTGATAATCAAACTAGTGTAAATGTAATTAAGGCACAAGAGTTTATAGCACTCCAGATGTCTTCTACCCCCCCCCACACACACAATCCCAAAATAGTATATGTACCATACAGGCACAGGTGTAATGTTCCTAGTATCTAGTGCTCTCCCCAACCCCAATATCCATAGTATTTTCATTTTGGGTGATGAATTCAGTGACATGGTTGGACAGAGGGGCCATGCTATTCTACACATCTGAGAGATTTTATGAATTGCTTGTTAGTTAGATGCCTTCCTGGAGGAGATTCCAGGAGTAAGACTGCATGGCTAATTATCATATGCCTCTCCCCCAGATTGTCTCATTAGCATACAACACAGCTGTGGAGACATCCTTATGCAGTGTTGCATGTCTTCATGCTAGAGTATCATGGCACAACATCTTAGGTCTGTCTTTGAATTCAGAAAGATTACTACAATTTGTACATCTCATGTACACATCTTAATAGCCTTTATGAATTCTCTCCAGCATCACGCCACTTTCTGAAGACCAATTTGATGAATTTTTTTTCTCATTGAAATTGTTCTATACACATGTAAACATACAGATACTTCAGTTATAGAAAACAGTGTCCTTTTGGTCTGCTAATGCACCAGATTAGTCATTCTCATAGTAAGTGTTCTAGCTGGTCTTAAAATATTTGATAGTCTACTCTAAGCTTTAGCTGAGCCAGTTAGTACATCACTCATTCCAATATAATCTCCTACACAGGATCTCCACTGATTCTCTCTTACCTTTGAAAACCCCAAGCATTCCCCAAAGTAGCTGTCTATGTTCCCAAATATAGTCGCCTCTTAATTATCTATTTATAGTGATGTACAAGTTCAAATATTTTAATATTTCATAATAACTTAAATTTGCACATTCAATGAGGCTCTCAGTATATTTTTTATTACTCATGCTAGTTTTCATATAAGATTATCAAATAGATACTACATGCTCTTTTTTTGGGTCTTATGAAATTTACAAAGATTTCATAATTTCTTACTTAATAGACTTTATCACTCATTTTATGTAGCTTATAAATTTATAACTATCATTAACTAATTGTTGATTAGAAAAAACTCAGATCTTGATCTATCCACATACCAAAGTCATTAAATGAACCAACAGTTTCAATCACTGTGTGTTTTATTAAAGGACAACCGCACCCCCAGACTCAAAAAACATGTTTATTTCATCATGGTATGGTGTTTCCTACATTTTAACACCACTCTGGGACTATTTAGAGCTTTTTAGATATTTGTATACACAATTTCTGACTCTGACCACATGGCGTCTGGCATCTTGATATCATTCTGACTGTTTAGTCTGCCTCTAAGTATCCCAGAATGCATTGTTTGTCTCCAAAAAATTGCATCAGATCGCCTACATTTTCCCTAAAGCTCCTGTCATTCCACTGGTTTTACAGGCATTCACTGCTGTGTTATAGTCACCTACTTTTGGTTAAAATTGTATAATTTTTCAATGACTACTTCAAACACAAGCAGTGCAAATGCTACAGAACAGAACTGAAAAGTGCATTTTATTGCTCTTTCTTCTTTGAAATGCTAACTTGATTTATTTTGTGAAGGCTGAAATCTAGTTCATCAAGATATCTCCCCTCCCCCTTCACATCTACCTTCCCTAGCTGTCAAAGAGCTAAGGGTAATTTGACCCATTATCTGCATGTGATTGACAGCTCACAGCAGGTGACCAGACTAATGTATTGTTTTCTTGTCAGCCTTTCCTTCCTTACAGTGGGAGATTTTTTTTGTTGCACTCCTTCTGTCAAATTTAGAACCAAGGTCCACAGCACTGGGAATAATCACTGTTTTGCAAGCCATCAAACTCCCACTTATTTTTCCTTCCTGTTTGGTTAAATAGCTAACAAATGATGCACTATAAACACAAAATATTTCACAGACTTGCATGACAGCACCCACATGCTTTTTTTAAATGGTAATTTAAGAAAATTATGGTACTGCATACTTCTTGTAATCTGATGTAGTGTTGTCGATTAATTGTGACCAACATCTGCTTCTTATGTAAAAGCATGCATGCAAAGCAGGCAGGGATTACATCACTTTGGGTGAGGAAACATCAAAGATGATAAAAAAGTACTAAAAAACAAAAAAAAAAAAACGCATAAAATATTAGAATAGCTTGATCATGTTACCAAGCACGAGGGCAACCTAGCATTTAAGCTGACATTTATATAAATACATATAAATATATATAAAAATATAAAACCATCGTACTTACTAATACTTATTTTTCTTTTAGGATTTTCATCATGGCCTTAATGCAAGATCGTAAACAAAAATGGAAACTGAATTTCTGAAAAAGCCACATTACTCTTTGAGGAGTTTTTCAATGACAGAGAATGACCTATCATCTGATCCGGTTCAGGTGAATATGAAGAGATTATCAGTGCAAATCAATGCGCCAGGCAATGCAGAGGAGGGTCCTACTCCTAAAAGGCCAAGAAGGAAGATCAGGAAGGAGGCATCAGTTTAGGATCCCAAATACAATTTTTAGAAGATTCTGTCAGGTATGCAAGTATCAGGAATACCTGCAACCAAGGGGAGGAATAACTGGGGGATATAGATGAACACTTGGAGATGATTTTTGAAGCACTTATTGAGGAAGGCAGGGAAAGATTAGGTCATATAGTAGGCAGGAACATTAACACCACTTCTAATTAAAAGCCCTGCACAGTAACCTCAGATAATCCTAGCACCCCATAATTTCCATTATTACAACAGCACCTTCAGACAGAGGGATCCTCTCATCAGCACTAGAGCAGAAAAACAGCAATGCAATCAGCACAGACAATAACATTGAAAACAAAATGCAAGCTCAGTTATCACTGCTCTTATTTCGCAAGTGGTAAAGGAAAAGATTTGGAGAGGCAATTTCATATACATCTTTCATTTCGTAGATGTGGATGTCGTAGAGACAATCACTGATACTGACCATAAAGGGTCTAGAGACTTTATAGAAGACCTTGTTGTTTTGGGCAAGCAGCAGCCTAAAAACTTAAAGGTAAAGTCTTGAGACAACTGGGTTGTGAGGTTTATACATTACATGACTGTCATTATAGAAAAGCACCATTTCATGGATACCCCATTATTAGGTTACTTCCTCACTGAAAGCAAAGCCCATGTCCTTTAAAAGTAGTATGTCATGCTACAACTATGACCAAAGATTCAGACAGCTAAAATGAATGATATCCAATTAAAATGAGAGTTGATACATGCTGATATCAGGCACAATGTCATTGTAGATAAACAAAAGTGTGAATCCAGCCAGTAAGAGGAATACTCACCTGCCAAAGGCTAATCTTGTTGGGCCTTTAATTATGGTAAATGTGGCTAGTCTGCATGTAGGTTGCCTCATATTTTCAACATTTGTGGTGGGAGACATCCTGCAATAAGTTACTGGCACAAAGATGCTAAAAGTGCCTGCAGATTAAATCAGTTTTAAAATGAGACTGAATGTAAACTGGTTGCAACACCAGACAGGGGAAAAACATATTTTTGTAGCCTCAACGGAACCCACAGATTTTGTAGATTTAGATAAGCCTAGTTGGAACCATTGCCCAATCAGAATAAGTGGTTCTCAAAGATCTCCTAAAGGACTACCCAGACAAAACGTTAGACCAATTAATCACTGAAGGTCTCACCATTGTTTTTCCATAAGATCCAACACTGAAAACACACTTCCACCAAAAACATAACCTCAATAAATGGGAAGGAATGGATAGTGCAGTTCATCATTTCTAAGGAAATCCAACAAGTGTCAGCTTTGAACACCCTACCCCCCAGAACCATTAATTACTTCCTTCCAGGCCCCAGGCCTGATTCCTAAAAAAAAAAACAGTGGAGTACCATATAATACATTGTCTATCACATTCAGAAAGACTATCAGTAAATTATGGCATAGATAAAAAATAAGCCAGAATTCATTATTCTTTGCTAGAAAATGCAGTAGCCATCATGAAAAGGAATCAAAGATCCATTGGTTGCAAAAGTAGACATACGATCTGCATTTCACCATTTACCCATCTAACCAGGACTAGCACAAGCTAGGCATGGAACTCAATGGTGTGTAGTTTTTTGACACAGCCATGCCAATGGGGTGCTTGGTGGCCTGTTCAGTATTTGATTGTTTTAGCAAGATTCTCCTTTGGTGCTGGTAGTAGTTAGGCCCTTCCTTCCTTTTGGAGTCAGTACCTGGGTGACTTTTTATTCATTGATGATAAGGTAACACAAAGCAAGGAGGGTTTTTAATCATTCCTCAAGGTGTGCAACTCATTAAGTGTTCCTAATGAGTTGCAGTCAAGGTATTAACATTCCTGGCCACTGAGATAGACACAACACAAGGCTGTTTTCACCTACCAAAAAAATAAAAAAAAAAAAAAAAAAGATTAGCAAGGTCTGCAAATGTCTGTGAACAGTTTTTTGACAGCTAAAATGTCAAATGTCAGACAGGTTATGGAGCTGTTAGGTCTACTCAGCTCCACATGCTGGGCTATAGCACCTGGCAGATTGTTTACCGGGTCTATAGCAGACCATTTGCACAGAGCCTGCAAGAAACATCACAGGCTCAGGATTGACAGTAGACTCAGAGAAGACCTCAGATTGTGGTCATACTTCCTCTGTGACTACAATTGTACTTGCTGTTGGAAGGACAACTGGGCATTAAATGAAAACCTGCAGTTGTTCACAGATGCATTTAGTAAATTTGGCATGGGTGGTTATTTCAATGTGCACTGGTTTTCTGAGGGGGAACATCACATTTTTGGAAATTTTTCTTATATGGGTCTCAATCCAAATATACTAAGATCAGCTCAGAGACAAGCACTTAATATTTAGATCAGACAACAGAGAGGCAATTAGTTCTCATTTATTTGAATATCACAAGTGCTTCATAGCAAAACACATTAATGGATCTATAACAAATTAACTGATGCAGTTCCTCAATTACAGGTTCTACAATTCAAAAGATTGGCTCCACAATTTGATTTGACCCCCACCCTGATTTCAAAAAAATTGAATGATAGGAGAATGATAAGAATAGCTTGGTTTTGGAAGTCATGGGCCAAAAACACTAACTGAACATACACTACAGTAAGAATACAGCTTCCTTATTTTCAGTAGTTTAGAAATTCACGATCAACAATGGTCTTATCATACATTATTATTACTGCAGTCACAGGGGCTTCACCACAGGTACTATCAGAATCCATCTAACAACCTTAAGTTTATTTGCCAGAATATTTGCAGATCCCAGTTTTACCAAGCATTGGACAGTGGCCAGAGTACTTAAAGAATGGCCCATGGAAGATACCTTAAAAAATGACAAAAGCCACTCTATAGGTTTAGAATTATTAATCCATTCTGTTTAGTTTACATGCTACTGCATATCTGATTCATAGCTCAGTTATGGTCTTTGGGGACGTATTGTTCTTGTTGTTATACTTTGGTGCTTTCAGAGTCAATGAATTAATTGGCAGGCTCAAGTGGACAGAGGTAGTTTTCCCTAAGGATGTGGATCTAATCTGGATCACCAGATCTAAAACAGACCTTCTAGGTTATAGCCACCAACTCACTTTACAGAGAATCAAAGACTCTCTGACTTGCCCAGTTTCTCAGTGTAGAACACAGAAAGAGCTAATTCCACAACAAAACACAAACAATACTGTATTTGTTAGCTGGGAAGGTCACAATATTACCAACACTGATCTCTCCATCCAACTCAGGTGAGTCTTAATACACCTAGGCATTTCCCCTCACCCATACACCTCCCAACTATTCAGAATTGGTCAGACATCTGATATAGCAATCTTGTTGAAGTTCTAAAAAGGTTAAGCAGTTGATCCTCCAATGCTTACTTAAGATACATATGCAAGTCAAACCACAATTAATGCCACACAAATTTCATTTGCATAAAGAAGCAAGGAACATTTTTATTCTGGGGCACTCCATCATTTCACAAGCCCCTGGCCACAGCTTCAATTTGACCCAATGGCATAAGCTTTGGGCCAGACTGAGCCAACTTCAAAGTGGTTTGGAAAGGAATCCCTGGATTATGGTGGAGTCAAATTCTCATTTAATTTCACAGAGTGTTCAACAAAGAAAACCTCTTCACACAATCATCCTTCATGCTGAGGGGCAATGATCTGGGATTTATATCCAAGAGACAACTTATATACTGCATAATATTCAGTCTTACAATAATGAATTATACCTACCATCATATACTGATAGTTTGATCAGTGATCATCCCTAGTCAAAGTTGGATAGCAGCTTTCAGCCCTCATATTTTGATAGACAAGGCCAGAAGGCGTGCTAGACACAGAGTAGCAAGAGCAGATCCCCTGCTAGAGATTTCATTAGCAGATCATAAAGAGCTATATGATAAATATACAATTTGTACAATAAAGATGGTCTCCATCTATCTGAAGTTGGTTTGGATTTATTCAACCTAAACTTATGATGTTTTCAAATGAACACCTGTCAAACCAGCAGCTAACAACTTCAGGTGGAAATTATAGCTATTGTTATACTGGCCTTGCATAGCAGCTTCAATGGCTTCTTAATTAATTCTTAATTAAGTTCAGCATAGTCTAAGTTCATTCAGTTTAATGTATTAAAAAATGTAAAAATGGGGAACAGGTTGAGGGCAGTCTGGTGGGTGTCTCTTTATGGCCTCAGCCCCCCTTTTGTCTATATCCCTCAGCTTTTTATCTTGCTTGTTAGTTGATAACTAAATAATATAGTTCCTAATGGTGCATTTCAGGCAGTGGCAGGATTTAAAGTTTTTATTTGGTTTTGAAATCATACCAATGTAAAGGCCATCAGGAGGGCTTAATGTCACACCACCCAATAGCAGGCTTTTGGTTGTATTTGTGGCAGTGACATTTATAAATCACAATATTGTTCAAAGTGCTTATATTTGCAGTCCATACAACATGAAATTTAACATGATTTGATTATTAATAAATCTATTATTTGGTCATGCAACAGCCATGTGGGGTATGATTTCTTTGTGTATGGAGTTTAGAGCCATCCTGATCAATTATGTTAGCATTGCTAGTCAAATATGCAAGAAGACAAGGCACAGAGCATGATGAGGAGCCTTACTTCAAGCCCACAACAATGCACACTGTTATGTTGTGATAAGCAAGTATACAGCGATATGTGTGTGCATTACATAAACAAAATAGTATGCATGTATAAGCAGAGAATCAGAAACAGCAACATCATCAGATTAAATTAGGAATACATGAGGAAGGGAAAGCAGGACAGGCAGACAATGAAGCAAAGTGGTGTATAGTTCACTAAGTGAAATAATGGACTTGTTGAACATTGCTGGCAATGTGATTTGCATGAAGAATATATAACACTTGGTTGTTTATTCAGTGTATATTATGTAACAGATCGTTTACTTATCGTATCTCTTGCAGAATAATGTATTGTTAGATCCTATTAGGAATTAAAAAACAACATGCACACAAACCAAGAACCAATGGCACAGTCTCCCATGAGGCAGTAGATAAGTATTACATCTTTAGGAAACTGATGTCATTAAACTTACCATAAAAGCAGACACACAGAGCCAGCATCTGATGTAAACTGGGAAAGTATTACATAAGGATGATCTAATTTCCTGAACTTTTGGAATAGTTTTTATTGGAAAAAAAATTCAGGGCATTTTAACTATTATTGCTTAATTCACTATGTAGAGGATGAAACATCAGAGATAATCCCTTTAGCCCATGGCTGAAGTTTACCTGCCTATGTGGAGTTTCTGCAAACATTTTTTAACTACATCTGTGGATACTTGTCTACTGCCAGGTGGGGGACTATGCCACTGGTTCTTTGTTAGATTGTATGTCAAATATATTTAATTGCATGGTGCATTGTTTTGTATCTTTTCTTCCCATGACACTGCTGGAAAGGGTCTCTTGCCCATTTTGACTATCTTGGTCTTCAAATGTAAAGAAATATGAAAGAAAGCAAAGTTATGGGTGGCTTTCATGCACCAAATGCCTCTTAATGATAATTATTTGAAATGTAAGTAGCTCTAGTATTCTAGGTTAGCACTGATGTGATCCCATTACACTGACTAGTCTATAACAAACATCATAGGACACAGTAGAATTGCAGCTGTGTCTTCTGTGACTTTTTAAGGGTCAGAAGACATGAACCTATGCATATTTCAAATATGTATCATTCAGCATACACACAGACTGGCAAAAATTACTGGTGCCTATGACTGCTCACTCTGTCTTGTTTAGCATGTTGACATGTTTATATGTGAAATGGTTTTGCACTATTTCCTGTGCAGCATTCTGTTTTAGTTGGATAATACATGACAAGGTAAGTACATAATTTATCAGTAGTGCTGCAGTCCTACTTATACATTATATGACATAAACGAAAAGAGTAGGATATGCAAGATTTTAGTGTCATTTACAGCATTTCAGCTGCTACACAATGTGCATGCTCAAATGTCTGACTATATGTCAGATGTGAGTATGTGACAGTTGTACATTTCTTGGTGGGTTACGTAGTCATTTTCCTGCTGGTGTCTCCCAGACTGACCTTAGTGTATGCAGCTGGCACAACAGCAAGAGGTTTGTGATGTGATTCAGATGGGTGACTGCCAGGTGGTAGGTGGAACAATGAAATGGATTAGCACCTGCATGAGAAGGTAGGTTACCTCATCAGCAAGCCAAACAAACTGAAAATCTGGTGTGGGAACCATCTCAGTGTCTATGGGATATAGCACCCATAGAGTATGCAGCCATTGGAGTATGAGCATTGCCTGAGCATTAGCAGATCTAAAGGACCAGTTGGTCAGAAGATTGGCTGATGTACAGTTCAGCCAGAACATCATCGCCTAGACAATTATGAACCAAACTAGCAGTCTCAAGTCTAACATAGTTTATTATATTTGTGTAATTTATGACAGAAAGATTCATACATTGCCTTATCTTGATTTCCAAACAGCACAGGAGATCCAAATGGCACTGATTCCCTGATAGGTTCATAGATTCATACTAGGCTATCTGCCCTAGGGCATTTATAAGCCTAGCCAGAGTGTGTATGGCTTTCGCCACCCATTTTAAATTAATTTTGCTATGCCCTTTTTCGAGGTTAGTATACTGTGCCTCTGTCTAACAGTGACACAGAAGTGATACCCGGGGTAAACCTACGATCTCCCATCCACTCATCAAGATTCCTCTTGAAGAGAGTCAGTGAGGGACTCTGCCTAACCTGGACTGGGATTTTATTCTAGAGTGAAGGGAGCCTCTGCGTTATGAATCTGTCCCTCCAGCATGTCCTATTTATTTCAGTGCTGAGGTTCAAGTCCCTTGAGCGCGTAGCTCGATGGGATTTGGATTTTCTAAGGTGCAGCATGTCCATTAATTCTGGGTTGGACATGGCTTTATATGTCAGGCACAGATCGCCTCTGAGCAGGCGGTATGCCACTGAGTAGAGCTGGAGTTTCTTTAACCGGGCAGTATACGGCATCTGTTTGAGCCCCTTGATCCTCTTGGTGAGGTACTTTTGGGGTCTTTCCAGTTGCTGCAGGTGTCTGGTAAGGTACATCCCAAAAGGGGCATTGTACTCAATTATGGGCCTGATGAGGGATGAGTAAAGAGGCACGATGACCTCCCCTGATCTAGATGTGAATCCCTTCATGATTAGGTGGGCTATATAAAATGTTTTTCTAACCACTTTGGCCACGTGGTTGTCAAATGAGAGATTGCTATCAACTTGGGTCCCCAGGTCCCTAATTACTTCTTCTGTACTTAATGGATTACCACCTATGTAGTAATTTGTGGGCACTTTGTTTTTGCCAAAGGGGATGACTATACACTTTTTGGCGTTTAGCTTGAGGCCATGGCTCTGGCACCAGTTGACTGTTTCTATGAGGCCCTTTTGGAGGATGCTTGTGTCAGCTGGAGAGTCGATTATGGCACCCAGTTTGCAGTCATCTGCGAACTTGGTCAGCCACAGTCCTTCCATGTTGGCCTGTACCTCCGAGAAATATATACTGAACAAGAGAGGCCCCAGGACTGAGCCTTGTGGGATGCCACTTGTAACTGGTTTGGAGACTGACATGGCTCCAGCTATTCTAACCATGTGGGATCTGTCCTTGAGCCAGTTTGCAACCCATCTAGTGACATACGGGTTTATATTTAAGCTGGTGAGCTTATCTATAATGCCCGAGTGGGGTATTGTATCGAAGGCTTTTGCAAGGTCCAGGTAGGCTGTGTGGACCACCTTCCCCTTGTCAATGGCCTTGGTGACTGTTTCAAAGAAATCGACCAGGTTTAAGAGGCAGGATCTGCCCTTAATGAAGCCGAACTGGATAGGATCCAGTGTCTGTAGGTCCCCAATATCATTATTTATAAGCTCCATGATGATCCTTTCTATAGCTTTGCAGAACAAGCTAGTGAGACTTATGGGGCGATAGTTTCAAGGATCCGTTGAGGCACCACCTTTGTGGAGAGGGACCACTGTTGCTGTACGCCACTCTTTGGGTGCATATCCTGTAGTAAGGCTGAGATTGAACAGTAGTTTTAGGTTTGGGTTTAGCTCTTCTTGGAGTTCATGTAGGACGCAGCCCGGGACACCGTCTGGTCCCATTGTTGCTGTGTTTCTTGCTTTGGAGAGGGCAGCTCTTACCTGAGCATCTGAGATGTCAGGGGGGCAGCACTCTGCTGGGATAGATATTAGCCCTTTTGGTGGGGATGGGGGGGGGGTTTGCGCTGAACCTGTCAGCTAGGATGTTGGCAATGTCTGTGGGTTTGGTGTATTTTTTGTCATTTTGGACTAATTCTGAGCATATCTGGGAATTCCCACCCAGCTTCCTAACATAACTAAAGAAAGCCTTGTGATTATTCTTAGTGTCCTGTGCAATTTTTCTCTCAAAGCTGGCCTTAGACGATTTTATGAGTGCCCGTAGTTTTTTGCTAATACTGATCAGAGATGCCTTCCCTTATTGGAATTTTGCTCTATCATGTAGTAGCTTCCTCCTTCTATTGTATAGTTTGTTTATGGCTGGGGTCCACCAGACAGGACGTCTGCCTTTGGAGGATTGGGTCTTGGTTTTATTTGGGATTGCATGATCCATGCATTCCTGAAGGTGTTCATAGAATACGTTTATAAAGGATTTTGCGGTCTGGGCCGTATTATCCACAGGCCTGGGGGCTTTGAAGGATTTCACCTCGGTTTTGAGGAGTGTGAAATTTGCTTTAGAGAAGTTTTTCACTGTGGTTTTCTGGGCATGGGGTGGGTCGGGATGTGAATATCCAGTGAGATTAGTTTATGGTCTGATCTTACCAGTGAGGGATACACTTCTGGTCTGGAGCATAGAGTCTCCATGTTGGTGATGATCAGGTTCAGTATGTTTTCCCCTCTTGTGGGAGTGGTAACAAGTTGTTCCATAGCATTTGAGTTTATAAATTCTAGGAACCTTTGGGCTAGGGTGTTGGAGCTAGAGTAATACTCCCAGTCTATGGTTGGGTAGTTGAAGTCACCCAATATAATGGTGTTTGGAGAGACCTTCATATTTTCCAGTGTTCTCAGGAAGGCCGAGTTGGGTTCCTGGGTTTGGGAGGGTGGTCTGTTGCAGGCTATAAACTGGAAGGCAGTTTTACCCACTGTTAATTGCAGATGGATAGTCTCTGATGCTTCGTGCTGTGCCACCAACTTGGAGGTGTGGGTATCTTTGACGAATATTGATACACCCTCTCCTTTTGTGGTTCGGTCCAAGTTTTGGGGCCAAAAAGCATGGTATGAGGTATAACCTGGTAGTGCTGGGATGCTCTCGAGAGCCTTGAACCAGGTTTCTGTTACTGCACAGATATCGATGTTCTCCATGCTAAGGAGAGTTTCGAGTGCGTGCATCTTGAGGTTTAGACTTCTGGCATTGAGTAGCATTACTCTTAGTTTCTTATCCCTTGTGATACCTATGGAGGTGGGTTTGTCTTTTGAGCCTTGCCTAAAAAAGGCACTATGGGGGTAGCAAGAGCCTTTGCCAATATCCAAAAGCCCAGGGGTGACAGGTGCAAGCTGTCCCTAGTGAAGCATCGTGGCTTGTCGAGCATGTCATCCCAGGCTGACAGGCATTGGATCCCCTTTGAATGACACCAATACTTAAGCCAATTGTTGAAATTGATAATCTTGTCTTCATACTGTGGCATCATTCTTGGTGAGGGTAAGATGCTACTCAAGGTCAGGGTCATACCGGCCTGGGCTACATGCTCAGAGAGCTCCTCTAGAGCTCATGTAGTCCAGGGAGGTACGTCTCAGGTCATTCACACCAGCATGGACAATGACTGAGTCATATTTGTACTTGCCTTGGAGTGACCCGAGTGCTTATGTTATGTGGCGGATCCTAGCGCCCGACAGGCAGCTCACCGTGACCTTCTCCTTGTTCAGCCTGGTGAGTGGGACATCAGTGTGTCTGATGATAGAGTCACCTATTACAAGTGTATCAGGTGTGTTGTTTAGCCTTAAGGGCTGTGACTGTTCGGCACACTGGCTTTGTGAGCTATGTGTTGCACGTGTTTTGTTTTGGGGTAGCGGTTGCTTGGGTGTCTGCTTTGGAGGTCTCTGCTGCTTAGGCAGATTTTTATTTAGAGCCTCCAAGTATGTTTTTGCGTGTTTATGTGTTTGGTTTGCTGTCGTGGTATGTCTATGTGAGACTGGAATTGTAGTGAGTGTGGTTTCCTTCTCCTCCTGACTGGTTACGCCAGTACTGAGTTGAGAGCGTTTAGCCTCCAGTTTGGCTATATGGTTGTATCTCTCACATGTGTTGGAATTTGTTGGGAGGAGGAGAGGGTTGTCTGTGTACATGAGGCAGTTGTAACATTGCCTCAAGATTCCCAGATTCACCAGTTGGACCGGAGAGGAGATTGACAGCTGACCTTTGGAAATGCTAGAATAGTATTGGGAATTTCTTTATAATTGAAAAAAATGTCCAATGGGAATCAAGGTACTCCAAGGGGAGTTTGTGAGGGTGTAGTGCTTTTAATTTTTTAGTGCTGCCTTATATAATTGCTTTAGTTAGCAAGTGCCAGGTAACTTAAATGCAAAAATGACAAACAGTAACTTTCATTCAAGTGAAACAAGGAAATAAGTATAGTAAGCAATGCAGATATCACTAGGGATCCACAGAAGCACTGAAAAACTATGTTTTAGGTGGAATTAGCTTTTCAGGGAAATAACAAGCATACAAACAAAACTAGATTCAGCAGGCCTGGATCTAGTCTATGGTACAGCAAACAAGGTGTACCAATTACAGTAAGAAATAGTTCAAATATGCAGGCACTATAAGCCTTTAACCAGAAATTCCCAGCTCAGAAGGGCAGAGTCCAGCCTCTTCTCCCACAAGAGTGCAGACCATGAACCTTCTTAATGTAAAATAACTGGCCTGAAGCCCAGGTGCTTAAACCAGAACTAATGCACTTTTAGAATAACAGACACTGAGCCCTCAATCAGCAGTTCCCAACTTAGAAGGATGTAAGCTACCTGTCCTGCCACCACAGTGCAGCCCACAAACCTTCCTAATGTATAACAACTGGTCTAAAGCCCAAGTGCTTAAACTAAAAGGCTTAGAATAAGTTACACCAAGCAGTAATAAATACAATTGAGTACTTTTAAATGACGCAAAAGCAAAATAAAGTAGGAAAAAACACAAATACAGTAAAAGTTCCTCTTACAGGAGCTATCAGGATCTTATGCAGAGAATTAAGACATTGACTACTAGGAGTGCGTCATGACCCTTTTGATGCATCATCTGTACTCCTAGTAGCGGCACAAGGGACTCCTGCTGCCATTGTGTTACAGCCAGAGGAGCCTTTACACTGCAAATAGATGTTTTATATCCAGCATTTTTCAGTTGATTTCATAACACATTTTATTTTGAATTCTGTTTGCTGTCTGTGGTTAATATTCTGTGTCAGATTGGCTGTGAATCTTCTGCATTTTTCTGAGTAGTGTGGCTAAACTGTTCTGCCTTGTTATGTCGTGGTCTTCTGCTTGTGGCAGCTGATGCACTGTTGAGATATCAGGACCTATATAACAAACCACAGTTGTTGTCGTGTGTGTTTATTTCCATGCATTATTCATTATGAACTCTATAGTTTGCCAATGACATGCCATCACAGAGTTAGTACCATGTGTTCCATTCCTTGTGTATCTACCTGTCTATCCATTAAAATCAGTGTCTTCACACTTTTTAGAGTTTTATCAACATTTTAATCAGACTAAAATAAATGGCATAGAGGCATCTCACTGGACATATCTGGTCCACAGTTTTGTGATTTGCAAGCTGAGGCAAACATCTCACTGCCAAACATTTGTGAAAGCCATCTTGTTTGGCTAGTCACATAAATCTATTCATATGGCAAAATCCTTGTTGTAGCTGTAGTCGTATTAACTTAGAGGGAAACATAAGAAAAAGCTATAATCTTCTAGTGTGGCACAAAGTCTGTGTTTTCATGGAGTGACAGATGTATGCATGTATAATTTTACCATGTAAAATAATACACGTATCATATACTAATGTAACTCAGTTTTCTGTCTGATGTGACCAAGTAGTAGTTTGTTCATAAAATACAGAGTGTAGACAAGGTTCCTGTGAAACAGAACATTATGTCTGTGCCTTTATCTGTCTACAGGAAAGATCTGAGATGTTTTTGTGTTAATATGTATAGCTATGCCAAAGATTTAGATCTAATAAATACTTCAGAATGTCTGCTTCTGTGAGAAACTGTGATTCTGACTACAGGGAGGAACAACTTGACCTAATGCTCAGTCAATGACAAAAAAACTGCTTGATGGCATCTTGAATATATGTCAGCAGTCTAACGGATAACCTCAGAAACTGCTTCTTTAAAAGCATTTTTCAATTTAGCACTTTCTAAGCCACATAGCCAGGATACTGCATCAGTCAGGAAATATTTCCTGCACAACCTATTGTAACATCATGAGAGGTGGCTCTAAAGACCTTTGAATCCTGTGTGCTCTAAAATCTGTAAGGCAGCTCGCTTTTATCTCTTCACTTCATTTTGTTACAGCAATTGCCTTAGGAATTCACTACTGTCTTTAGCTTTTTCCCCTTTTTTTCTATATCTTTGAAATTCTGAGATTTTTTTTTTCAGCTAGGTAAAGTTTGATAGTTAGCATTAAGACTGTTATACGATGAGAACAGAGAAAAGGGACTGCCTGTAGAGTTAACTTCATATAACAATGAGGAGATGGCAGCACAGCTCTAGCAGCAAGGCGCCTGCTATGCTTGATAAAAAACAGGTACCACAGGAGTGGTGTGATTTATCTTGAGTCGCACGATTCTGCCTTCTCTTTGCAGGTGATTACTAATCATGCATGGAATTTAACTGATGTAATCTCTCAGCGTTTCTACATTTAGCTATCCAAAGCACTACTTTTGCTTTGTATCTCTCTCTTTCTCTCCCTCTCTTTTCTACTGTCTGATGCTACCATTTTACACATACAGAAGTAAATCTAATTTATGGCTTAGACTCAAAAAAGTAAAATCACACAACGGGTTCACTAGTTGTTTAATTTGGTGATGTTAACATTAGGAAGATGTATATCTCATTTATATTAGTCTACTATTCTTGCATTTCTCAGTTTTTTCTAAACTTATGGGTCTCAACAGAATAAAATGCTAAATGTGTTCTTTAACTCAGTTATTCTGCTCGAGTACACAAATCAACCACTGAAGGGAAATTGATATATGTTGTCTATGCCAAGAAACACTGAATTATTCATTGCTAGATCTGTCTGTGAATAGCATGCTTCATTTACTTTTATTTTCTAAGAATTTTTGTATCTTGCGTAGTTGCTACAGTTTTTGTAGTCATAATTCTAATGCAATATTTTGTCATTTGCATTATTTTTCATGTACTCTTGTTGTCATTCTTTTGCTTTTTGTTGTGGCCTGCCTGCTCCTTGTTCGAATGCTATGGGTTGATTTGTGTACAGCGGTGGAATAAAGATGATTATGTAGGTGGCATAGACAATCGGATTGGCACTGCGTTACAGTCGTTAGACTTGCTACCTGACAGCTCATGCTTTTCTGGTTTGATTGCAGAGTGAGCTGCTTGCTGTATGGAGCTGGCATGCCATTCCTATATGTGGGCGTTGATTTTCACTGCCTACGTCCGTCTCCTCCCTCATGCCAAAGTCCTGCTGTTCAATTAACATCAAACCTTTAGGTCTGCGTGTATTGAATGCATTTGTTTACATATCCTACAGAAGAACTCGGCCCAAGACTGGCTGCCTGCCTAACTCCTATTGATTTTTGTTATAATCTCTGTCTCCTATGTATCCCAAATAGGGTAAAGTGGATACTGGAGAATGAAGCAAGGAGTAAAATTATAGTCATGTATCTCAGTACTTGTGTCCATATCAATAGGTTTATGCATCCTATGTGCAGCTATCACCAGTAACAAATATTGACTACAAGATTACTTCAGTTCTACAACCTATGGCACTAACAGCTGTGTTCAAACAATTTAAGATAAATTCCTCAAAAAGCATTGTAGAGTGATATTATTAGCATAATTTATTGGAAACACAGTTGAACAAATGACATAAAAATAAAGAAAATAATAGAACAAAGACAGTTTTATGTCTAAGGGTGTTGGAAAAGCAGTCATATAGTCAATATGAGGTACAGAAGCCCCTGCACTGCCCTGTCTATTTAGCTGTGAGATTATCACATCATTAAGAAAATAGCTTTTACTCTCATGAGGCAAAGCCATAAAAACTGCCTTCACTGCATAATATTTGATGAGCCTTGAATATTTGAACTGTAAATTGGTGACAGGGCTGTGGTACACATGAAAATCAAAATATAACTTGGAAGCCTAGCTTTGGGTCACTCCTTAGAGTAAAGCAGGGTGGATTCGCTTTCACTCCTGTTCAGGCAAAAATAATTGATTACACATCACACTGCTATAGTTGCAAAGTATACTGAAAATTGTCTTTTTCTTCAATATGTACAGCCCTGTTTGTCATGCATTTCCCTAGACACACTCATTTCAGAATATTTGAAATGTTGACTGGGATTCATGAAGAGTTTATGACACTTGTTGCATTTTTCTAAGGCTGAGAACTACACAATCCTATAAACAATCATGTATAAAGCATAAAGCAAAAATCAGAATGCCAACCATAAGGCAGACACACCAATATAGGTACTGCAAGTGAAAAACAGCATACAAGTATGAAAAAAAATGTTAAAAGCACTAAGATCATGGTGCAGAATAAAGTACAAGTTAGGAGCTGCCCATTGAGTATTGCAGGCATCTGAAAGACTGAGGAATTAACTTGCATGTTCACTGGTGTTGGACAAGGTGCTGTCCACATTATTTGGTCATGGAAATTGGTAAGCATATGAATTATGGCCACACAGGTTCATGTGTTTCATGATAATATAAATAATGTGACATGGGGAGGTAAAACAACTGAGATCTTTCTCTTAGACCTCCTGGGTGTGAATCACCTATTGCATACTGTAAAAAGTCAAAGAAAAGAATGTCAGTGAGAAACAAGCAAGTCAATACTGACGCAATTAAATAAAGTCAATCACTAGGAGCAAATGGGATTTGTTATTTTCTTATTTATAAATGTCTTAGCTGCTCCAGTGGTATAGAAGGATAAAGTCCTGTCAAGGACCCAGGTGGCACAGGTTCAAATGCCATCTTGGTCAATTGATGGAAGTGGCAGGGAGGGATGGGCATTACCATCCTCGGTTGGTGGGTGGACCTATGAGAATCTACCATGTCGATCCCTGGTGGAGGCTGGGGAAGGCACATTAGTAATGAGGGAAACATGTTGGAGACATGGCTAAGCTTACAGCAGGGGTAAAGTGATACTCCATACATCTTCATTGCATGCCCACCCCTAGGCATACCGTTAGGTCCACAGTGGTGGGGGGGGGGAATCAGTAGTTCATAAGTAAAATTCCCCCTGATAGAAAGCACAGACGTACAGAGCCCCTGGACTGACCCCAGCAATACTGCATAGAAGGTCTGGGGAGGCAAAGATATAGCTGGTAGACCCAGTGCGGGGGAGGTACAAGGGAACTAGGTTAGTATCGTGAAGAACAGGGAAGAGGAACAAAAAAAAAAAAAAAAAAACTATTTTGAAACTGAATATTAAAGGGTATATTTTGAAAGTTCTAGTGAAGTAAAACTTCTCCCACCCCTGCACAAGTTTGTTAGGCATCTTGGTGGCATTCTTGCCAACTTAAGTTCTTGCACAGCCTTACTTCATGTTATCACTTGAGATTGCCAAATACATGCTCATCTTAACTGTATGTATACATTGAATTTAACATTGTCCTTATGGCCCACTGTCAAGGTTAGAAAGGGGCCATGAAGGATTTTTGCCCTCACCCATTAAGAAAACATTTAAAAATGCATTCATTTATAAAACTAAGAAGAGATGATAAACTATTATGGAGTTGAAAAAGCCAACCTATATATTTCTATGTAAGGCAACAAGTGGTAACTGGTGCCACCAAATGTACAGTCAAATTTCATCTATCACAAGCCAATGTCTCTACAATTCCATACAGCTTGAGGAATGAAATATTCTAGAGACAAGCCTGGAATACTTATAGTATCTGACAGACACATTTTAGCATTCGATGTCATGCAGCGATAAATGTTATGTCACAGAAGGCCCTTCATTACCCAAGTTCTATAAAATAATTTTCCCGACCTTCTGTTCTCACACTTATCACTCTGTTAACTCTCTGATCTGTACTGCTTCTGCCCTGAACTGTTCATTGTATAACAAATCCATTTTCTATTTCTTTTCTTTTTTTTTGTCTCTTTGTCTACCTTAATCATTCCATTTTCCCTTGAGACTTATATGACCTTTATCATTTCAGCATCAACACATTGTTCATTGTAAATAGTTGTGTTTGTTTTGTACGCTGAATGTTTGTAGAATGTCATTTGCATTGCATGATTATCCTATCTGAGTCTGTTTATTATTGTTTTACTTGCTAATAATCTAGTTGTGTGTGTCATATTGTTTACTATTCCTGCTGATTACATTAAACAGCTTATGTCACTATGTGGTAGATAGGTCATTTGGTGCCATAGGCAGTTAATTAGCAGCCCCAAAACTCAGAGTAAAGGAAGAAAAAGGGTCTCCTCAACAAAGTTGTAAACATATCTCTTGACCTCTCAGGGCTAGAAATGTGGACAAAGCCATCAATAAAGTTGGGACAAAGGCCTAAAAATAGGGACATTTTTTAAATATTGGTCTTACAATCTTAGAAAGGTTTTTTCAAAAAAACACAGAAACACAGAAACACAAATTAATGAATCCAAAAAACTGGCAACCAACAAAACAGGAGGCAAGACGTGAGGTGAAAGGAAGAATCCTTTAATCCAATACAATATACGTTCTGGTACCTCGGCAATTCACCTTCTTGGAACAATTACCATGTGCACATATCTTCCTTTTATATATGAATCAATAAATCAATCAATCTATTAATCTATTCCACATTATTAACTACATAATTGTTCAATTCATTTTATAAGAAACCACAATAAATATGACATTTAATACATTTCTACATATTTTCACCAAATATAATTCTTACATACGACATTTTTTCCAAATATTAGCGAACAATATTTATTTTCCCTAATAACATGTATTTGATGCCCACATAAACATCGGTTCATAGCTGAAAAGACAATAAATATATTCAAATTCATTTTCAAAAATTTAAAGTGAAAAATCACTACGATATCAAAATTAAGATAAAAAACTCAGTTTTATATTATTATCCCACTATCCAAATTCAATCCCCTGGGAGATAGTGTCTGATATCCCAAAATCATTTTATGCTCCAACCCACATAATGCGGTCTTAAAATTCTCTACACCAGCATGGGGTCTAGCTAGTACACTAAATGAAAAACCCTCAGTGCTCCCATTATGAAAATTAATAAAATGGGAAGCCACTGGACTTTACATATTGCCCCTTCTTATATCCCCAAGTGCTCTAAAATGCACACTTTAACCCTTCTAGTAGTCTGTCCAATGTACCATAAAGGTGTGCTGCAATTACATCCCAAAATGTATACCACCCCAAATGATAAACAATCGAATTTTTCAAATGCAAAATATCTTTTACCATTAATTTCCAAACCATGCATGTTTTTTACTTTTTCACATACTGAACACCGCCCACAAGAGTACATTCCAACATAACTATCAGTGGAATATATCAATTTTCTGTTTAACAATTCCTTTAGATTACAATATCTACTGTAAGAAAAAATTATGTATTTAGGAAATAGGTACCCTATATTTAAATCATCACTAACAACATGCCAAAGTTCTTTCAAAAATCTGTTCCACCATAAAGGAGAAGTTTGAAAATCTTGCCTCCTGTGTTGTTGGTTGCCGTTTTTTTGGAATCTTAGAAAGTTGGCAGAATAACAGATTTTGCATCAGCATTAATTTTTCTGAAGGGTATGAAGTCTAAAACTCAAATGCCTGTCGTTATTTTCAAACTTAAATATTTAATGACTTGCCGATAATTTGCATGAAAAACCCAATTTTAGCCATGACTACTAATGCATTATTGGATATGTCAGTTTTTATAAATAATGCCTGTACTGTGCTAATACAGGATTGATACCTGCTGTTTCAATCCTCTTCATCCCATTCTAGTTATGACTCTCTAATGAGGTTATGACTGAAAGGCAGCCCTAGGGGGACCGATTTCTCTACCTGTCAAATTAAAAAAATATATATGAGGCCATCAGAGTCCTTAGTAAATTTTTACAGTTGCACAAACTGGCCAGTAGTACTTGGAGGTATGTACTTGTGAACATGAATGTACCAGCTTCCCACAGAGAATACTGTAAATCAAGCACATGGGACTTGCTTGCACCTGTCCTGTAGTAACTGCTTGAAGAATTCCTATTTTGTACATTTGGATGTACCCAGTAGGATGCCCTCTCCCCAAAATTCATGGATTTACATTCTTAAGGCATTTCTAGTATCTGTTCCTTTTGGGGTCATTGGGTCCACCCTTTTTAGCTCTGGACTGTTGCCATTCTAACCTACATGCTGTCATCAGAAGCAAGTAATGATTAGATAAAACATTGATCTTATAAACTACATTTGAAAAATATGGAAATAAATTTGACATAGTCATGAAAAAATTCAGATGGATGGCTATGCTGGATGCTGAGACCATGACATTAAAGTCACATTTAGCTGGTTCCAATATACAACATGAGTCAACCAAATAAATCTCTCTCTCTCTCCCATCTTTGAAGCCATTCCCAGTGCTATCATGGCTTCCCTCTGCCTACCAGATTTTTTTCAGGTTATTCTGTTAGAATCAAATTAACACCTTCCCAATTATAATCAAATGAATCAGATATCTAATCATTCTAATTCTGCATAAGAGAATCAAAAATTAATTGTAAGTCTCAAATGGCCTATCAGAAATTGCCTAAAAAAAGCTTTCCAGCTTGCGCCGGTATTTCCAAGGTATGCCACCTACCTTCCTTATCCAGATGTACTTTGACTCATTTCCTTCCTAAAATATTCTAGATTTGAGTCACAAACCCCCACCACTAGATTCCCCACAACCCTTCCAGAATGTATCCAATTCATTAGCTGGGATGTAATTTATTTCAGTTTCCTGATGCAGTGCTGCTTGAATATGCAGTCTGTCTAAATATGCAAGAATCACCTTTTGTCTAACTATTCCTAAGCACCCCAGAATCTATCAAGATTCAGTCCAACACTCTTACTAGAAGACTTCAACTACCCTTCCATCAACTGGGAAAACTACTCAATCACCAATACACTGGCCCAATACTTCCTGGAATTCATCAATTCCAGTGCCCTGGGTCACCTCATTCTGACCCCACTAGAGGAAGCAACATCCTTGATCTGGTTATTGCGAACATGGAAGACCGTTGCTCTTTACCAATAGTCAATTCCTCCCTGGTCAGATCCAACCATAAACTAATCACCATTGAAATCCACATCTCAATCACCCCCCCACCCCCCGCAAACGTAACCACCTTGAAACTTCTCCAAAGCTGACTTTGGACTCCTAAAAACAGAGGTGGCTAACTTCACAGCACCCATGCCAATGGCAAATAGCTGCATGACTGTCGAATCATGCACCAATGCACTGTATGAACATGTACACAAATTCATGGAACTAGTCATACCCAACAGAACCAAGACGCTCTCCTTTAAAAAAAGGAAGCCAGTCTGGTGGTCCCCTGCCATTAATAAACTCTATAATAAAGGAAAAAACTGTTGCAGAAAAAGGTGAAGTCCCAAGACTGGAAAAACTTCCCTTATTAGCCTCAACAAAAAGTTGAGATCCCTCATCAAATCTTCTATAGCCAGCTATGAAGGCAGAATTGTGACAGACACTAAAAACAGTCACAAAGCCTTCCATAGCTATATCAAGAACCTCCAGGGCAATACCCAGATTTGCTCTGAGATGCTACACAAGGGTACCTGTTATACTCAGCCAACAGATATTGGCAACATACTGGCCAATAGATTCAGTGTCAACTTTACCCCTCTCTCCCCCCAAAAGATCAATCACAACACCAGAGGCATGCCAGGCACTCAGCCTTACTGCAGCACATGTTAAAGATGCATTATCCAAGCCAAGAATACAGCTTCCATTGGGATCTGATAATATCCCTGTCTGTGTTCTACATGAACTACAAAGTGAACTGTTACCAGATCTGTGTGCCCTATTCAGTCACAGCCTCACCTCAGGCTTTGTCTTTACTGAATGCCGCACTGCTACAGTCATACCTCTCCATAAAGGGGAGCGACTACAGACCCTGAGAATCATCACCCCATTAGCCTGATGAGTCTGATATGTAAAGCTATGGAGTCATCATTATGGACCTGATTAAAAAGGATAGGAAATCTCCAAACCCTAGACCCCATGCAATTTGGTTTGTGAAAGGGAGATCATGCCTGCTCAACCTATTTGATTTCTTTGAGTCAGTCACCAGGGCTGTGGATGATGGTAAGGCAGGGCAGACAGCCTAACTCAATCTGGCCAAGGCCTTTGATACCATTCCTCACTCAGGAATTATTGATAAACTCAGCAAACTAGGAATCAACCCCTATATCACTAGGTAGTTTGCAAATTGTCTCACAGATCGAACACACAGTGTGAAAGAAGTGGACTTCAAGTCAGGCTGCCAATTAGTCATGAGTGGAGTCCCACAGCGATCGGTCCTTGGTCCTCTCCTGCTTGGCATCTATATCTCAGAAGTCCAGGCCAACACAAAGGAATTCTGGCTGGCCAAGTTCAGATATGACTGCAAGCTGGAAGCCATTATTAACTCCCCAAATGATGCAGACATCCTATAGAAAGGCCTCACTGAGACCAATGGCTGGTGTTGAAACCATGGCTTTAAGCTTAACACCAAAAAATGCATCGTCATCCCCTTTGGAAATACTCAGTTGCCACTAATAACAGCACTGATGGGAGTCCACTGAACACTGAAGGTGTTATAAGAGATCTGGGGATGCAGGTTGGCACCAACCTCTCCTTCATCCACCATATTGCCACTGCGGTCAGAATGTCCATCTATGTGGCACATCTCATTAAAAAGGGCATTGCATCCAGGAAGAAAGAGGTAATCATCTATCTCTAGTCTTCCCTCATTAGACCAATCATCAAGTAAAATGCCGCATTTGGCATATACTTCACTAGACACCTGCAACAGCTGAAGAGGCCACAGAAGTATCTCACAAAGAGGATCATAGGCATTAAACAAATGTGCTACACGGACAGACTCAAAAGACTCCAGCTCTTTGTCTCATATCGCCTACTTAGAGGTGATCTCTGCTTGACTTACAAAGCCATGTCTGTCCCAGCTCTGTTAGAAATGCTACATCTAAAGAAATTCCAATCCCGCCACACCACACACTCCAGAGATCTTAACTTCATTACCATAATCAACAGAACATGCTGGAGGGACAGGTTCCGCACCCAGAGACTGCGCATGCTCTGGAATAGACTTCCCATACATGTCAAGCAGAGCACCTCGCTGACCCTCTTCAAGAGAAATCTTGATGAGTGGATAGGTAATAGAAAGTTCATCCTGGGGATCACTCCAGTGGCTCTACTGTATAGAGGCACTGGGAACTAAGGTCGGGTGGCACAATACCAGTGCACTTCTATGGCCTAGGCTTGTAAATGCTCCAGGGCCATTAGTCTAGTACACACCTATGAACCTATGAACCTATTTAACCCGGTCATTTTCCAGGTTGCTCAATAACTCCCAATACTGGGATCTTGAAATAATCACTCCTCTCCAGTGTTTACTCCAGACACTATGTGAAGTTGTTTTTTAATAAGGGGGAAGTTGCATCTTTCAAGGCTTAATCAAAAAATAATAAGTTAAAGCAACAGAAAAAGCACTAAAGAAAAAGAACCTGCTAATGCTGTAACAGAGTTCCTCTCCTGCTCATGTGAAAAACTAGTAGAATTTTCCCTGAGTACTATGGGTAGGATACACAGCGCTATGGGAGTAGCTCTAATGTGTAGCAAAAGCAATTAAAATTGGAAAACTAAATTTTGAACTGCTATCTTGTTATAAACTTACCAAAAATATGTTTCTTTTCTCTAGAAATAAATGTACAACTAAGATGTAGCATCTGTTCTTTGAAACTTAACAGAGGCTGGTTGCCCCCATACACATTTTCCCCAAGAATCATATGACAGCAGTGAACTAAGAACTATACCAGAAATGCTTTCCCTCCTGCATGGATATTCACTGCAAAACTTAAAAGAATGCAATGAAAATAAACTTTTACCTGTTACCTGAATTGTCCTATGACAAACTCCCTTAAACCAGATGGCACCCTTATCATATCTGCTAAACCTAAACAAACAATAAACTTTAATACATGCAGAAGGTATAACCTTAACTCAGCAGAGAGAATATTACATAAAATTCACTATTTGTACAATAAGCCAGGGTATGCATATATTTGTTCTTTATGCCTATGCATGTTTAAAAGGAAACAAATAACTTACATGGGAAAGGAATGAACCAGGTGCCATTTCAGCAACTTTTACAAAGATGTAGACTTGTGAATATATGCATCAGGTAACCAAAAACTGGTTTGAAAAAGATTAACAATTATAGTTATTGTTGACCAAACATGAGCTATTAAGGAAGGGCAATACAATCACTACAGGAATCTTAATCACCCCACCCAAAAGGCTACAGAGCTTTAAGAAAACCATAATTGACCATCTCCTCCACTAAACTGAACAGAGAAATGTACTTTTTCAAGAATAAAGGCACTTAAACACTAATAATAGCTTGGTGCATACTTAAACCCTAAAAGAATAGTGCTAAAGTAAGAAAAAATAAATACAGAAAGGTGAAGGCTTAGTCTCCTAGCAAGTGATCACTGCCACAATTTTCATGTATCTGCCCTTTGCTAAGCCTTATCTATTTATTCAGTTTCAATAGGGGAAAGATCTAGGGTCAACATTGTTCTTCACTATCTTCAATCACCTGATCCAAATGATCATGTTTATTGGGTCTCCATACCTCTAAAAAGGTGCTGTACTGTGAACCCAAATATTTGATTGGGTTCTCAGTGTAATCGAAGGATGTTGTTTGGGTGCCTGACCTCACTTGAAGGGTAGCCAGGAATTTTGGCAAAACTTGATAGCTTTTCTCATTCAACTTGCCAATTACTGGTATGAAAGCTCTCTGATATAAGAATAGAAATGCAGAGTTGTCTGATATGATATAGACTGATAAATCTACAATTTTACATGTATGTCTAAGCTCTCAGACTTTAGAAAAGATTACTTCCCTGTTCCCATAATTCAAAAACCTTAATGACAAAATGTCAGAGGTAATTGGATTTAAATCTGTGTTGGTCTCGGTGCAATATCTACCACAATTATATCTGGCCTCTGAAGTAGATGGACATTTTACTGGAAGCAAACATAAGGGGTCAAAAGCCTCCTTCCCTCTTCTGACTTGATGAGCCTAAGGATATTTATTCATGACATGTTTTCCAGATCATCATGTGCAAATTCTATTTTCCATTCCATCTGCAAAGCTATGTAATCTGATTAGTATTCCATTCAAGTGTGATCTGTTTTGACTGAATCTTCATTTGGTGCTGCTAAGGCTTTTTGCAATATTACTTGACAAAGGTTTGCTTTCCTTGTGTATCTTTTATAGAGATTTGCAGTGCAAAAAAAGTAGAATGATGAGATGACACCATGCTTTCAGCATAAAATGAACCATCTTTTATTTTAAGACAACATAAGTGCTCTCACAGCTCATCATTCTACTATTTTGCATTGCTTTATTCAGTTCCCTATCAGAAGAGTGAACGCTGAAAATAACGAATACTCTTCTGTCGAACTGTAAAGTTCGAAAGCTGAGAATGTCGAAGTCATGGAACAACAATATTTTCCCAAAGACAAAAATCGCTGGTCTGTTCTCAGGACTTTGCTGTTTTCTCCACTGTGGTGCGATCTCGGAGATGGTATATTTAAGTTGTTTGTATTTTTTTTTTTTTTTTTTTGGTTCAGCGAAATTTTCCCCTGGGAAAAAATTTGCTGATGTGTGACTTCGACATTTTTGGCTTTCAAACTTTATAGTTCAACAGAACAACATTTGCTATTTTTAGCATTCGCTGTTCTGATATAGACGCCTTTACTCTGGTTTATTTGTTTGGTGAGATGTTTACACAACACAGGTTGGTTGTTTTTTCCTGTTTTTTATAGAGATTTAATATCTTTCAGGACTTTTGGAAGCATACTGGTAGATAGTCTTAAGGAGACTGCAACACTTGGAGTTCCTCCTGAGTTTTAGTGGCCAAATTTCCTGCCTTAGAAGTTTGCCTTATGGACGGACTGAGCCCATCTTGATTTATGCTGCCATAACACAATTACTAGAGACACTTCTATCTAGTATTGGAAGAGTTCTGTGTGAATAGATACTGCTAGCAAAGAGAGGATACACACTATCTTTAGAGTAGTATTTTATGGATGAATCACACAGATAGATAGAAAAGGGAAACAACAAAGTGGTCTTGCCACTGTAGCCAACCACCCTGAAACCACCATCCTTTCACCTATTTCACCACCTCACTTAATGTAGCTCTAACACTATTCCCCTGCCTCTTCTACCTATTCCCTTCCTCTATCTCCAACCACTCTTATTTCTTACAGTCTCAAACAACCTACTTGTCTAGTCTGTCTCCTATACTCTACCTCCCCTACATCTCCTACTAGCCATTCTTACTTTCCTTTCTTGTTTCCAAACTCCTATACAACTAGATCCTACCCACTTTAAATAAGCACCTGCCTAACTATTAACTCATTTTGCTCTAATCAGCTTAAATAATATTGTAACTAGTCACATTTTCTTCTGCTAATTGTTTAAAACCTTGTTTGTAACAACTCACTTATTTGTCTGCCAATTAATACTCTGTATAATTGAATTGCCTGAGGAACTTTTTTTCTCTCCAGGTCTCTGCTTGTAAGATCATATAGCTGATTGTTACTACTATGTTACTAAAATTTAATAAATTGTTTTCTAGCCCTGTGGAACTTTTCTCCCTGGGTCTCTGCTGAAAATGAGCCAAAAGCTTAGCCAGACTAACCCGGTTAACAAACGTAAAATAAATAAAAATAAATAAATACTTTTTCTGCTGAGATGATAGTAGCTTGTTGTGAATGTAAAATGTATTTTATAAATAAAATGAAACTGTAGCTAACATCAGTACTTACATATCAGTATGTGTGTGTGCTGTAAGATGTTAAGGTATGCCGTAGAACTCAAGCTAGTTCATCTGACCCCTTATCTTAAAGCTGGAAAACAAAATATAAAAAAAAGAAAAGTTAGGCAAAGATAAAAATCTTTTCCATTCCTTCAACTGTAGCAAGCTGCTTATAAAAAATGTGGTTCACGTGCTTCCTTAGGCTTAACACTGATGATGCACAGAGGGACATTTGATACTGCTCCTTGCAATACCACTGCTGTTTAGTGCAGACTAGTTTAGACAACTAATTATTTAGCTATTATCACTGTTTCACTTGAATGCTTCCACCATAGATTTAGTCTACCAACCAATAAGACTTTTGCTTTGCTGCTGTCTCCTGGCATATTTCATTGGAGTTATGGAGCCATGGAGGCTATGTTGGAATTTATTTTTGAGTCTAATGTAGAGACTAAGTGGTACAGCTGCTAAGAGCAACAAGTTGTTGCACTGGTGAGTGCAGCCTCTAAACCCAGAACAGTGCTTACCATTAAATTGCCATTAAAAAATCTAAGTAACGGTGATGACTTAGAATCATACCTCTTCGATTTTTAACATCATGCCAACCATAGAGAACTGTGACCTTGTAAAGGCACGCAAATCCTGTCATCACAATTGACAGCAGAAGCTTTAAAGCCTTATATGTACCATATATGGACATGGTGTGAACTGGTTACACAGACTTTAATGAGAAAAGAAAAAAAGAAAAAGTCAAAAGTCAGAAAAAGAAAAGGAATGGACAGCACAGAGGTGCAGCAGTTGCATTGTCACCTCACAGCAGGAGGTTTTCCAGTTAAATTTTCGGCTGGCGTGCCTGCTGTATGGAGTCTGCATGTCCTCCTAGTGTTTGTATGGGTTTCCTCTGGGTAAGATGCATCTGGAGTGTTTCTCCCTGGGCCTCCCCTGAAAACTAACTTCATTCGAAGTCGGACTTTCCAGGTAAACAGATGTTAAATAAAAAGAAAAAAAAAAACTTTGACGGTACAGCTTAGATAATGGTTGAAAAACAAACCATAGAATTTAATAACTATGCTTCTGTTGGTGCCAAACTGATAGGGGTACATATGCATGGCTAGCAACATATTTTTAAAACTACTATGGCTAGAGACTTGATTGCAAAAGTAAATTGAAAATGTTGCATATTTTTGTTAAAAGCTTTAAAACAGCTTTGTGTAGTAAAAAAAGGAAATGTTATTTGCAAAGAGAAACAAGAACCCTACTAAGCAAGTAAATTTAATATACTGCTTCATAATTAATGACAGAACATTTAAAACTGACTTGTTTGTTTCTAATTTGCAAATTGCAATAAGAAAGGTGATGTTTTAATTTGTTTGAAACCTGAGAGGTAGCTTACATTTCTAGATTCTATGCTACTAACACTCAGGGCAATGGCATTAACAGAAATCTGAATAGTGAAAACAAGTTGTTCTTATGGACTGTGAGAAGGCAATGGCTAGAATATTTAAGTCAGCATGATTTTGTCACAACTAAGCTGGTAAAGTATGTTGCATTTCTAGAGTGAAGGGAAATTCAAAATCTGAAAGAATGATTACTCTTGTCAAGGGCCCCTCCTTTGTAAGCATAACATTAATAACCACCAAAAAGTAATTATATCCATTTGTGTTCATAAGAAGGGATCTTTAATCACAAAGTAGAAATTGTAACAGCTGTAGGAAGGCTATGACATTCTGTGACTGTTACCCCAGTTTATACTCAAGATATAATATTAGGAAAAGATTTTCCCCATTCTATAGCACTATGGAGAATGTGATTGGAAACAGAATCCATAGACAGGTAGCAGCAAGAAGATGGTGCTTACCAGATGTCCTGGGACAAATCCAAAAAAGAAGCTGTCATGGAAGCTACAAAAGTGGCTGGAATTTGCTTGTGGTTAAACAGTAAAAGGATTTTATCGCTTAAAAGAAAACTGTCCCACTTATAAAGCAACAAAAACATTTAAAGACAGGCAGATCAAAACAATGGGTGATGTATTAGACTGTTCAGCAGGCAACCAGGGATTATGTTGGTACCCATCGAGGCCATGTTCTTGGTTTTAGTGCATCCTGCCAGCTTTGTGAACTGACCTACCTAGTGAGAACATGACACATGGGTGTGGGGGTGGGTGCTCTTTTATGTTGGTGAGTAACAGATTCACCTCCGGGTGGAGCGGGCACAATTTGTTCCAGGATGTTTGTGTTAATAAAGTCCAGGAAGCATTGTACCTGTAAGTCTGATCCAGTGTAAGTTTCCCAGTCTATAGAGGGGTAGTCAACGTCACTCTTGATTGGATGGTGAGCAACTCTAGTAGGTTTAGGTAAGTGTCCTGAAACTCTTGGGGCATAGATGATGACCTGTAGCTAGCGATGATATGACGAGAGGCCTTTTCTATGGTGACTTGCACATGGATGAGCTCCATGGTATCTTCCTGTTTAACCACCTTGGAGGTATATTTGCTGTTAATGTAGATTGAGACACCTCCACCTTTGGTCCCAGTCTTTGCTGTTGTTGGTCTACATGGGTGGAAGGCTATGTAGCCTTCCACTGCCTGAGTACTTTCTACAGCTTTAAACCAAATTTCTCTCATGGCACAGATATCTACATTCTCCAGAATGAGGAGGACTTGAAGACTGTAAAGTTTTTGTTTAGGCTTCTAGCATTTAGCGGTAACACCTTAAGGTTCCATAGAAAGTTTTTCACTACGTTGATAGTTTTATCTTTGAGCATTCCCTAAAAAAGACTCTTAGAGGGTGGATAGAGTTTTTGCCAATATCTGATAGCCTAGTGGGGATATTATTAAAAATGCTTTAAGTAAAAGAAGAAAGGACATTTAATTAAGAAAGGTAGGTGGATAATGTATGAGTGGAAGACAGAAGAAAAGAAATGAAGACTAGGAAATATTTATGCATCAGATAAGATCAGCATTGATTTTTGGTAAGTTTCTGAAAAGAATGGGTGAACGAGACAAGTAAATACACTGGCATGCATGGGGGTGATTGCAACATACTAGTTGGAAAAGGACAGAAGTCAAGTAACTAAATAAAAATTATACTAAGACAGATTTAAAAAAGAAAATAAAAAGTGGGTTTGAAAGACATATGTAGAGCTTCACAAAAAAATAGACAGCACACGTTCTCTACGAAGGTGGCAGAATAAGGAAATGCACTGTATGTATTTCAGGTAAAGGCAGATTGTAAAAATAATTGCTAGCACTAACAATGCAAGAAATAGTGATTTTAGAACATGTGATAGTAGTGCCAGAGAAAAGAAATTGAAAAAAAAGGCAGAAGAAACATAGAGAAGGAGTGCAAAGGAATATTGAAGAAAACCAGGAGGCCGAAGCAAAATTAGAGGTAAAATAGTGGACTGGAATTTTAGAAGGGGATCTTCAGCTGCAGGAGGTGGCAATGGAACACATTAAGGAGGGAGGAAATCACAGACAATTCTGCCAGGGCATTTGTGATAAAGTTAAGGTGGAGGAAGAGGAGGGAAGGATAACATGAAAAAGTGGAAAACTGACTGAAGATGAAATGGAGGCAATGTGTCAACCAATCAGGAAGAAAGAGGTAATAGCAGCTATAAAGGACTAAATAAAGAGGATGAAGCTGGGAAAGATGGATGAGCCATCACATGTTATGAGCAGTAGTGAAGTAAATAGATCAATAATTATCAAGGATTTACAATGCCGAAGGAAAGGATAATTACTGAATACAATACATGAAGTAAGAATTGTGTCCCTCATGTATTGCTTCACTTTTTTCCTCGGAAAATATGTGAGAACTCTTAGACACATCTTGCTCATTAACATGGCTGGAGAGATACTCGACAGAATTATCACAAAAAGTTTGGAATAAATAATACCAAAATATGTACAAGAAGGCAGTTTTTTTTCTGAAAGAAAGATTCTCAATGAAAAACATTTGTAACTAGTTTCTGATGGTGGGAACCCCTGTCATGAGTGCAAGCTGTTAGGTAGTGTGATTGCAGTGGATATTGCAGTTTCCTAAGTGACTGTTAGGACTGTGTTCAAGTCTCTGGCTGAAGATCACTGTGTGCAATTAAATGTGGCAAGATGTTTGTCACAATTGTAGCAAGTAACTTGCTATACTCACAGGAACATAGATGAGATGTTTTGTTATTGCATATGACTTCAGGGGGGCTGTGGTGGTGCAACGTTTATTGTTGTTGCCTCTCAGCAAGAGGTTCTCTGGTCTGATTCTCAGGTGGGCTGTCTTCTGTGTGGGGTATGATGTCCTTCCTGCAGTCCTGTGGGTTTCTTCCCACATTTCAAAGATGTGCAGTAGGTGGATTAGACACTAAATTGGCCATAGGTGCGAGGGACTGGTAAGGATAACTACTGCGGCATGGATAACCATCTGGTGGTGTAAACCTTGGCTTGAGGTAATTGTCACTGTTGAAGTGACACCCTGATCCCATGTGCAAAAGGGGTTAAGGATGGATGAATTAAATCTTTTTCTGCTTTTGGAAAATTCTTTTAGAAAGGGTTCTCAGCTTTAGGAATATCTTTTCTTTTTTTTTTTTTCATGCTTTCTCCTCAATTTTCAATTGAGGGGCTGCCAAGTTGGGTAACTGACCAGAGTGCCATATAATGTTGTTACAGTTCAATAATGGATAAATATGGAGATGTTTTATATGTATATATATATATATATATATATATATATATATATATATATATATATAAAATATACGTATATAACATATATATTTATATATATATATATATATATATATATATATATATATATATATAGATACACTCACACAGACACATATACATATATATAAATATATATATATATATATATATATATATATATATATATATATATATTTGGGTAGGGCAATGGCATTAAGGCATCACTGTTATCCTACAAAGCTCTTGGTCTTCACCAGAGGTCACCTTCATCACGAGATAGAAGAGTTAGGTATCTGCCATTTTATTCTATCCCTTCAGCTAACCCTACTAGCACATGAGTCCATTCTCAAATATTCCCCTTAGCTAAACGTACTGGTGAGATTAGTCCAGTCTGAAACAGCTGTACAAACAGCTGTATAAACAGATGCCCTGCCTCTGTTCCAACAGGATGACTAGGCTTTAAGATGTAATAAGGAGCAGGAAAGCAGTGATAGCAAACAGGCAGGCATTATTCTCTTTGACATTAAAAAATGTTCAACTCATTTTGATGTAAGTTCATGACAGGAATATTGGACAAGTGGGGTTAGCAGGGTACACTGTAAATGGATAATAGCTTTGTAGAAGAATCCCATTTCAAAACTAATAGTAAATAAATAATATATTGACAAAGTGCAAATCAAAAGAGGAATATGACAGGGTTTCCTGCTTTCACCAGGATTATTGATCAGTGTGGTGGCTGTATTAGGGAAATGAGAACGGCATTAGAAAGGAATGCACGTGGCTGGTACAGGTGTGGTCAGAGCAGCATGCCCAGTACTGCAGAAGTACAACATGTGTGTTTATTAAAGGTAACAGGTCTAAACGAAATTGTAAGGAAATGTTGATGTAAGGATGGCAAGCTAGGATCTGTGAGGGAGTAAAAGGAATGCATCACAGGTGACAAGAAGACCAGGGGCAATATACCTGGTGCCAGAAGTTTGGAGTGCAGTCTAATAGACAAAAGAGAATAGTTTGGAAAATTAGAAAAAAGAAATAGAAATGGTGAGGGGAAGACGGAGTGGGAGAGCTTCAACACCGACAGGCAGAGGAAATATTATAATTAATGAAGATAATCCAAAGGGTGGGGTGGACTCTAAGACATAAACTTATGGTAGAGATGTAGAAAATGATTACATAGATACAAAATAAAGTGTAATGGACCCGCATAGATAAGAAAAAGTATAGGCTAAGTAAAAACAATCATACAACTGATGTGGATTAAGAAAGGTTGGTGAATTAGAATTCAAAATATATGCCAAAGCCTATTGAATTAAGATGTAGAAAATGGAAAAGGATTAACTAGAAGTAGGAAAGTGTCATAAAATGGAAACCCTATGACTTGAGAATTATGGGGGAAAGTCAAAGAGAGATTGAACCAGTTAAGATTAAAGGCAATGCCAGTGGAGACTATGGTACCAGATGCCTAGCATGGGCATGAGAATGAGAAGAAGAGAATGAAGGAGACTGGGAGGAGGAGGAGGAGGATGTAATTGAGATTATAACAAAGGGAGGATGGAGTACCTTAGGAAAGGTACTGTAAGTAACCCAAGGCAAAGGATCAACAGTGCTAGAAAGGTAGAGTGGAAAGGAATGTGGCTGTAGAGGAAGAAGAAGCATGGCAGAATCGGTCAGTGCAGATGGGCAATTGAATAAAGCAGGAGAAGAAGTAAAGGAGAAGCAGGCCAGACTCAAATATGGCTGGAATGTAAGGTGTAATGTGTAAGGGGTATTTTATATATATATATATATATATATATATATATATATATATATATAGATATATATATAGATATATATATATGTATCTAATATTAACAAATACAGAGGAGGACACGCATAGAAGTCAGAAAGAGGTGGGAAGATAAAGAAGGGAGGATAACAAATAATGAGGAATGAGAAGAAACCTGGAGGTTGGCCAAGGAAACCAGGATGTTGGTTAGGAAATGTTACACACAAAATATTATGCTGGCGGCACAAAACATCAAAGACAATGAAACTGGAAGGTAGAACAGAAAGTGATAACTGCTTTAAGATTTGATGCAGAAAAAGCTAGCAATATGTGGGTGTTTTGGCTTCTGGAAATGTGAAATGTGGGTGGGGATGGGCATGTTGAAAGACTGATGCAAAAGAAGAAAAGTGGAATGATATATGGATAAGCTATTTCCACGTGAAGAGGGAACTAAAGCTATTATGGCTAGATGTGTACAAAGAAGAAATGCACAATTTTATAATAATTCTACTATAACCTGTTAACCTCATGGTAAGTCCCATTCAGAATTATGAGTCAAATGAGTGTGCACATCATTTACTCACTAAATAAATGATCTCACCTATCCATCAGTCCTCTGTCCAAAAGCTGCATTGTCTAGAATTCTTTTACTGCCAAAGGTATTTTTTATGGACAACCCAAATAAAAGATGCCAACTAGTTAATTTATTTCATTCAGCAGACTTCATGTTATTGCCAACCTCATATCTATAATTACTCCTTCTACGGCTGCAGTACAAATAATTGATTACTATAACATCTACTGTTTGAACTAAAGTATCTTATACTACTGTCAGGGATGTTTAATCTGTAAGTAACTGAATGTTTGCTATCTCCTTTGCACTGTAATTGTAAATATTCTTCTAATGTTTCCCACTATATTGTAATATTAATGTGGTGGGGCGTCTCTCAGCAGCTCTCTCAAAAGTCAGTAACTGAACTGTATACAGTCTTTTCTTGTACATAATTGTAAATATTCTCATTGCATTTTTTCTGTGTAATCCTACTGTTGTGGGACTTTTCTACTTGAGCATATAATAAAAAGGGGCATCTATCAACCCATTTAGGCTTTTCCCAGCAATCCAGTGTAGATAGACTGATAGATATATAAACAGAGAAAAATAAGAAGGCAAATGTAATACATAAATAGACATATAGAGAAAAACAAGAAGGCAAATGCTAATTAATATTAGAGGTTGAAAGCTATAGTCACATTTAATGAGATGTAAAAATGAAAAGTAATAGAACAGGACACAAGAATCTGTCGCATAAATGCCTAGAGGTAAACAAAAACAGATGTAAAACATAGAAAACTCAGAAAGAAAACCATAACAGAATGTCAACAAGTAGAGAGAGGTTATGTAATCAGTGCCAAGTGTAGCGCTGAGGTACAATAAGTCAAAAGAGAATAGGGAGACCTGATGGCGGTACGGGAAACATACAAGAGCAGAGAAGGGAAGCTTAAATGTGGTGAAACTAAGACAGAAGAAAGACAGCAAACAATTAAAACTTATAAGAGCTGAGAAAATGGGGGTATAATGTACCAACAAAGGAAAGAGAAATCTAAAAGGTAACTGTTAAAACATAATACTACACTTAATCCATTTTCTATAATGTGTACACATTTTGCTCTTCTACTGGTGAAAGTAAAAAAGTAAATGAATAAATAAATAAACAAAACAAATATGAGCTGGGCAAAGTTGACTTAGCTGTAAATGTGCATACTGCAAAGAACAGGTTTTTATTGCCATCTCCTGACATGAAAGATTGCACATTTAACTTAATCCTAGAATATGACTTGAGATTTTACTGATAATATCCTGCAGACATAGTCACAGAGTTCATCTCTAACTCTATGTGAAATAAAGATAAACGTGACTAATCATTTCTGAAGTAACTAGTTCTTTACTCTCCACAAAGCTTTTGCAAATATCCACAAGGAATGACTTTGGAGCTATAGAAATCATATATCCATGATAATAATAATAATGCTTTGTTCATTAGATAACTGCACTGACTCTGACACTAAATATCATACTGCTTAAGTTTATGGAATTTAAAAATGCATTAAAATATTGCTATGCTATGTAGAATGAGCAATAAAGAATATATTCAAACTAGCTTTTGTTTATACATTTATAAACTTTACTGAGTACTGTGCTACAATCCCATTTTAGTATCAAAGTTTTCTACAAGAATCTTCTTAGTAAAACTCTTAGAATATGCACAGTAGCAAGTCCAGCTTATCTCTGGAGCAGTCTGTTTTATGCTAGCAGTATTACTTACCCAAATACTGAAACTGACCTCAGCCAATGAAGTTCAGGCTAGGAGGAAAAGATTGAATCTGCCCCAGCTGCTATCCCTTCTTCGGGGAGGCATAAACTTGCAGCATTGGTTTATGGGGGTACTCATGAATAAGACAGGTGTTACCACACTGCAATTTGGCATGCTAATATAGGTGAATGTAAATACAGTACCATGAAAGCGGTAGGATTATTTTTTTTCCATTACTGAACCTGGGTTATAGCTCTCAGTACCCTTTTCTGGCACCCATTCATTTCACTAGTGTTACAATTTAATAAAAGTGATATTTATAGTCATATTTTTGAGGTAACCTCTCAAGAAATAAAGGTTAATAGCGGAGAAACCCTGATGTCATGGATCCAAAGGCAAAAAAAGTATAAGATATAACAAAGTCATGAAAGTGTCTTATTTATTTAAGCAACTGTCATTAGTATATTTTTTGGATTTATCCAGCTGACACTGTGTAGTCTAACTGGCACATGATCATATGGAATGGGACAGCAATTGCTGATAACCTATGTTCCGGTAGCAGGAATGACTTCTACTTGTTTTTCATGTCAATTAAAAAATATGTCATCATATAATAGTTACAAGAATCTAAAACTCTAGCACCTGTCATTCCCATGTACACTCCTCCTGACATTGACTCTGAATAGTCACATTGAATGTTTTTCACTGTTTAACTGTGACTGATACTGTAATGTCATGAATGCATGTATCAGTGCATTGTTCATACTAGTGAGTAGTTATAATCCTTTACCAGTGACTATTCTGACCTTATTTGATGGACTGATCGCTCACTGTATATTGTTTGGTATTAATATCCTCTTTTCCTTTATACGAGAGAAATTGTATTCGCTTTGATAGTCAGAGGTTGCATGACTTGTTTGGTATGTTCTGTTCAGCATTTGGATACCAAACTGCTGTGAACTTATTTGTGAGAATCTGCAAGCTTTTACTGGTAAGACACTACCCATTAATAATGTTGTTTAGATTAGGGATCCAAATAATAAGTACATGTTACATGGTGGGAGGTTTTAGCATTAAAAAATATAAATATTAGTACTTTACTTTTCCACCATGGAATCATAGCTATCTATAAAAGAAGAAGCTAATACTAAGCACTCAGAGGATCTATGGCCTGCTTTTCATGGCTGTGCACATAAAATAATTATAAGTAATTTTAGTCAGGAACAGAACACTGGAAAATCCAGATTTGGAATACTATGTCCACTCTGGAAAATGTACATGAATGTGACAACAAAGTAATGGAAAACATCCAGAGAACAGTCAAAATTATGGTGAGGTAAATGGTAGAACAAAGTTATTAGGATATACTGAGATGCCCATGGGGGAAAAAGTCATAAGAAGGTGTACATGTTCTGCAGGTGTGGAGGAAATTAAAAAAAAAAGATGAAGAAGCACACCACACAAATAGTAAATAACAAGGAAAAGTTCAGAGCTGATGTCAGAAACACTTATGCAGTGCTGAACAGCAAATAGGCTCTGCCAATTTTGTTATTTTTTTACCAATATGGCTGTTAGGATATGGTGCTGAGGAGTTTTTATTGTTGACGAGGTTGTACAACAAGTGAACTATAAGGGCTGTATGTATCATTCACACACACTTGCTGAACTACTGGACTGATTATGGTAATTGTATGTGCTTTCCAAAACAGAAAGTTCATTATTTTAAGCAGTTGTCATCTGTGAACTCCATTAACATACTTTGTATATTTTTTTGTAATTATAACCATGCATTTTTAATTGCCATTTTTGTCCTTGAGTGAATAACATTTCAGATTTCTCACTGAGTTAGGCTACAGCAGGGAACTCAGCTGTGTAGAAGGGCATGGAGGAAACTACCTGCTGGGTCTTGGGGGAGCAAGGGTAACAGTACCACTGTGATTCAGATATGCATGAAAAATAAGTTCACATTCCAGCACAAAGTCAAAAAATGTATCACAGGGTATAAGGATATGGAGTGTATTATAATTAGCAGTAAATGCATTTCTTCAGTCTTTTAACCTATACTTGTCTCGTGTAACATTATTCAATTATTAAAGTAAAAAATGTAAAAAACACACAAGCAGAGACTGAGGTATATCTATTCCACTGACCAGCAAAATACAGTACATGTAGCTCTTAGACTTAATATATGTGATAATTTATTAGTATTAAATACTTACTACTTGCTAATAGTTTTAGGGCTGAATTGAACTGGTAGGTTTTCTGCATGGCTAGAAAGGGGTACTAGGCTTAAAAGACATTCATAGAGTGACTTGGGAATTAAAGATCATGTTGAAAATATATGTTAGTATCAGATGTCAAGATAAATCAGAGAAGAAAAAATAGAGACAGATACTCCATTATTAGTGGTGGGAAATAACATATTAACTATAGTACAAAGCATTAGTACATGTTTGAACAGACATGATTATGACTTGGATAATGCAATTACTACAGCAAATTGTACAGTATGAACAAAAGAAGAAAAAAACAATTAAAACCAGGGTGTGAAAAACCACAGCTCACCATTTATTTGTTGCAACATATGAAAGAGATGTCACGAGCAATGGTCTAGTTGCTGGTTTCTATTATGCCTTTGAGGATAAATCTTTTTAGTTCTACACAGGCTGCACAGTTAACCTCCTTTAATTACTATTCTGGTTAGAGTGCTTGTATCCCCGCCACATTTTACAATTACAGGCAGTTTCTACTACTCTTGTGATCAGATAGAAATAGTGACAGTGACAATGACAATGCTAGTGATAGTGATAGCGATTAAGCCTGCACTGTCAATATTCCACTGTTTCAAACATTTCTATGCTGTGTGCATGACCGCCATCTATGGGTTTTATCACTGAACTACATACCACTTTAGCAGTGAAGTATGATTTTTTTTTCCCCACTGTTATTAGTTTTCTTGTCTTAATCTAGTGTGCAGTGTTGCTCATTTCATGTAACGACCATGGTGATCCAGATGTGGAATATATTCTGATATTGGAGTCAAGAAATTTACAAACTGTACAAAAATTAAAAATGTCACCCAGGATTTTTGAATGGGGACCCTTCCCCTTTGCATTCCAGTAATCATTAAATTAAACACACTAACAGTGTGGTCACATAACATAAGGAAAGTCATCAATGGTATAAACTGTGGCTTTCACTTATAGCACAGCTCATTTGTTTGACTTAAGCGACAGCTCAGCATTTCATTATGTAAGTATTTCATTCTTGATCGTTCTGGAACTTTCAGACAAAGAGATTTGTTTAAAGTGGCTTTCTATTAATAACATACACTTTTTGACACTAATGTAATTATTGTTTCTAGTGCAGCAAAAAGTGAGTGCTTCACCCCTGAGTATGTCATCCTTTGGTTGGATGGGATGTAAAGCCAAGGCCCATCTGTTTAACTTGGTGATAGCTTACGGTGATGTATGAAATGAGTAGGGGGAAAGTTCCCCCGTGCACTGGCTAAATTATCCATAGTAGGATAAATACTACCATCCCGCTTCTCTGAAAACAGTCTACTAGCCTAGTCGGACTAACCTGTTCAACAAAGAACAAATGAATAACATGTTTATACCCGATTTCTGTGACACACATCTGGTATGCATATAGTGTGTGCCTCCTGGTCTGACCGTACTTTGTTGATGAATCCTATCTTCTAACCATACTTGTAAAGTTCAGCATCCTGTATTTTCCACAAACTGTGGTAACAACGTAAAATTTATTGCCAGTCAAAATATATAAAAAAAACAAAGTTACAGCAGATATTGTACAAGCTTCTTATTCACAATGTTTCTGGAAACATGCAAGCTTTCTCACTAGTTGATTCATGTGACATTTTAAAACACAGCTATACAACAATGACTGTTACATTTTTTAATACTTTAAAGTAGTATTCTATAAACATACCACATAAAGCAAATAACATGTCAGAGTATGAATGAGCTTTCATTTTCACCTTAAAATTTATGACGCATTCTAATTTAAATGCCTGTTTAAATATGATGCATATAAAATCTGTCAATTTAATTTTTCATACAAAAATTACTTGACCAGAACTTTTATAACTTTATATCACAATTTCACACATTTGTGTTCTTTAATATATTTACTCCGAGAATTTTGTATATCCAGGTTCTTGATAATAAAGACACTGTAGTATACATTTCTTAAATCAGTTACAAGGGTTTCCATTTGAAGACTACTGCAGATGCATGTAGCCTTGTGCAGTGCTTGCTTTAGTTAAATTCATCATACAGTGGTGTACATCCTTAGGTAGTGTGACACCAATGAAAGAGGCAACTGAGGTTAAATCTTGGGTGTTACATAAAGTTTTGAGTTTCAGTATCTTGTTTGATAAAATATAGGGCTTGTAGCTGAATTCATTCTTTAACAATAATTACTTTATGATGCGTTACCAAGTATATGGCCAACATGGGAGCACTGCAGCTGGTTCAGAGCAGCTTCAAATTGTGAAACAAGCCATTATTGGGCATGTAGTAGAATGTGAATTTAAAACATATGTATTGCTCTAAAACAATGTTACATAGAATAATTATAGGTGTTTTTTATTCTTAGCAGTGACAGGATTAGACAATAACATTCATTTACTTCCTATGCATCACAAATTCAAAAAGTCCATTCTCTTTTTCATAAAGATAAGTAATGTGACAGTAAAGTTCCAGAAAATAATTAAAAATTATTTAGAGTTTTGTATAGCACTATATCAACAAAATAACAGCTACCAATATGCATTAGCATGCATATAGTACACGTACCAGTTTCTATCTTTTTAATTCTTTTAATTTTTAGAAGAGTTTTGGGTTTCTAATACCATAATGGGAATGGACCCAATTCCTGAGTCAGTATGACTAAAGTTCATGAAATTATTATTGCTTCAATTTTTGATGTTAGTCAAAAGTGCTCTTTGCAGCACCCGCAATGTACACAGAATTGACTCCTTCTGCAAGTCATGTGGAGTTACAGATATATACACCACTTAGCCTCTGGGATAGGTTTTATCCCATAGATCATTTAGTGGAGTGGATGTTAAGTGAACACCCTATACTTTGTATTGTGCTTTTCTTAATGTCCATCTGTATAATGGTCAATTGCATCTATGTCTGCTTGTACTGTATGGACATAAATGTGGTTGGACATTGTGAGGAAGGACATTACGCTGTACACATCTGTACATGTATTAGTAACATATCTAAATATGACTATAAATTCATTTTTATGAGAACCATTGCTCCTACTACTAGTGGAACTGTCTGGATATCCTTTTTCCACATTGCCCCCCTTTTCTACCTACATATCCTGGTATTTTATGACTTTTTGTCTCTGCATACATAAGACGCTGTAATCACTGGGTCTAGCAATGTCAATGATCAAGTCTACTTTTGACTTTCTTTCATGGACTACTATATCTGGTTTTCTCCCATCTACTTCTGAACTGATGGTAATGGGTGATCCAATGTGATATAAAATTCATCATTTTCTATAATGCTCCATGGCTCATGTTTACAATGATTCTCACACACCTCAGTATTATGTTTGCACAATCCCCAATGCAACTCTTGCCACATCATTATACCTTTTAGTATACAGGCCTTCTGCCATTAGTGTATCACACCCAGCAACAAGATGTGCGAGTCTTTCCAATTCTGTTTTACAAAACCTACATTTGTCTGTTTCTCCAACATGTTCAATGGACTTTGCAAACCAACATGTATGTCGTTCACTATTCTGGGCCACCAACATTAACCTTTTGTTGTTTTAGTCTAAAGTAACATCTGCTTAACCTGCCTTTAGTCTTGATCAACATGAGGTTGCTCCAGGAGTTTTCTGTACTTGTAACTATATTTATGCACTTTCCACATTTCTTGCCTTCTCATCAGGTCCTTCACCTTATATTCTTTCTTTTGATTTTTGGCACATTCGGTTGCTACCTGATTTTAATCTAGTTCTGTTTTGATTTCCATTCCCTCTTGACACAGATCTGCTTCTGCTAAAATAAGCAAGTAAGTCATCTAAGACTTGTTCTCTTCATGTTTTAAAAATGTCACTATGTTTGGATCTTGTGAGGTCAGCAGATATATATGTAGTTCTACAATTGCAGATCTATACATATAATTGATTTTAAGGAGGCCCACGCCTCCTTATTATTTATAAATCATTTGATAAGCATGAAACATCCTTGTTTTCCTGCCCAACTGATTAAGGGCCAGTCAATAGCCCCAAAACTGTAAGTTAGAACAGGAAGAACAAAATGTTTATAGCTTGGACTTCGCCCTTAGATGTTAGAACTGTTGCCTTTTAAAATATTTCTTATTACATTTTATTCACATTTGTTCATGTTTTATCATTGATCCTTTATCAATTCCTAAATATTTATACACTTATTCTTGCTCAAGTTCTTTTATATCACATTCCTCTCTTAGACTGATATATTCTTGGTGCTGCAGCTTAATTGCTTTAAAAGTTGCCTTTGCACATTTATCAAGATCCAGTGACATTCTTATGTCATCTGATGAAGTTTTGACCACTTGCAGTTTTGCTTTCAGTTCCTCATCTGATGAACTATACAGTTTTAATTCATCCACAAAAAGAAAATGAGATGCCTTTACACTTTTTTTTCTGGGAGCCAAATTGTAGGGATGACCTAATTTGTTATGTAGACAGTTCAAAGAGTTAAGGGCAAGACAAAATAGCAGTGATGAAGTGGTGAAAAATAGTCACTCTGGAATATCCCCCTTTGAATTTTTTATTACTGGGATACCAATTTGTCCTTTATCATGGCTTAGCTGTAGTTTACCACTTGTTTATGGTCACTGTAATGTAATCAATTATTGTAGGGTGTATCTTATACATTTGTAAGCACTTTTTTCCATGAATGTGGGATGCTATCAAATGTTTTTTGTAGTCTACCCATGCCATACTAAGAATCTTCCCCTTCTTACCATTTTCCATTATGATTTTATTTAACAACAAATGATCCTTTGTTGCATATGACTTTTTATGTTACCCTTTTGTTCTTTTGCATGACTGAGTTTTCTTCTAAATGACTCTAAACTCTGACAGCATTAATTCCAGTGTATAGTTTATACCTCTGTCTATAGTTTTTAGGATATCTTGCAGATTCACTCTTACGGAGTATCAGTTTTCCTGATGTTAAGCAGGTGGGGTGTGTTCAGGGTGTGCATATAAATAGTTCTTACTCATAGCTAAATTGCCATGTAAAGATGTTAATACTTTTATCCAGAAATTAGGTACTACATCTGGGCCTTGAGTGTTCCAGTTAGGAGCTTTTTCATTTGGTTTAAATGTCTCTGGCTGTTACTTCATCCCATTTCATATCCCACACACTTGAACTTCTTATTCTTTCTTTTACATCTTCTATCCATTCAGCATCTTTGTTATGTTCCACAGGATCTTCATAGATATTTCTCCAAAATATGTTTATATCTGTTTTTTTGGTGGTGGGTCTTTTCCTTTTGCCTTATTTCCCAATACTCTATAAAACTTTTTGGGGGCATCAATACGTTGCACATTTTGTACTCTTCCTTTATATTTAGCTCCATATCTTTTAAGTTTATTGCCTGTGCTGATATCTTTAGTTTATTATTTACAAATCTGTGCAGCAGGTCCTAGTAAGTTCTGATACTGCACATTGCTTTTATCACGTCTATCGTTCTGAGTACTTTTGTTGACCTCTTCCCTCTTCTGTACTCTTCCAACAGCGACACTTCTTGTTTTAATTGCTTTATAGTTTATAGTTTTCTCTATTTGATACTTCCATGATGGCATTTCATTTCTCCCCTTCCTTTCCCTTAACTGCCCTATGTTTTTGTGGTAAGACTTTATCTGTTATTAATTTAGCTCCACTGTAATATATCCTAACTGGTTGTGTTATATCACCTGAATTTCGACAAACAGTTTTGATTACTGTGTTCATTTGTTTTATCAATCTTCTAACATTTTGGTTCTTATTGACTTTCTGGAGTTTATTTCTTTCATTGATGTTAATATGCCTATCCATCTCTATCAAATCAAGCAACTCTTCCCTTAGATCATTTTCAGCTTAATCCTGTTTTATCCATTGCTCTTTCATATGGCAACTCACTGGCCTATCACTCCACAGCAGTGACTGCTGCAGAGTTGACACATTTTCCTGTACCTTCCCTTGCTATGCAACTCTAAAAATGTAAACAGGACACTGTTGTATGATGTTTTGAAACTACACAATAGAAGGGGAAAGAAAAAAGCAGACAGATATACTGATAGATGAATTTCATTTACAATGTTTCTATTTAATGAATGAGGAGTTGTTGTTGGAATGAACTGAGACAGTGAAAAGAAGGATGACAAAGAACAGCCAGAAAAGAGCAGTAGTGAGGTCTACTCTGGGATTCATTGATCAGAGCAGCATACCTGGTGAGCACTAATTCTTAGGGGGGATTGCTGCATGAAGTGTTTGGAAGATAATCATGGATGGATGTAATAGAGAAGGCATAGTGCTGACATATCAAGCTAAAATCCTCATACCAAAGGACAAGGTGGTAACATACATAACAGTACCATATCAGCATACCACAGGAGGAACACTGCCACTGAACACATGGACAACTTGGACATGAACATAATGTCATGAAAATGCTATGCCTTTGTACCCAAAGTAGTGTAAGCAGTTAAATGCAGGACAGTACATCAGATAGGGTACTATAAAAAGTACTGCATTCAGTAGGAACAACAGTTTGGGTGTGCATACCACAGTGGCTATCCTTTTCCTCAAATAAAAGGGGTGCAAAGTGCATAGATAGAAAAAGCTAAGAAAGGGGATTACAGCAGCAGAGGGAAAGCACATGGGGATCCTCTACCTCTGATGGACTTGGATATGGCAGTCATAATAGCATAAAAATCATAAAACATGCAGGAGGAAATGATAAGATATAAATATGCCATCAGTACCACTGCAGTTGTAAACTTTTGTGCTACATAACATATACATACCATACAGTCTGGAAACTCACGTCTGTCTTCTGTGGCCACCATCCATGTACAAGTGATACTCCTCAGCAGATGTAAACAGATGAAGTGCTGTTATGCACAGCTAATCAGTAGTTAAGGAAACTGGACATACCTGGACAAAACATGCTTGCAGTCATGAATGGCTGCATCTGCTGAACCAATAGCACTCAGCCTTAAATTTCAAATATGAGGAACATTACCTCTCAAAATGTATAACATTTGGGCAAAATGTGGAATACATACGAACAACTTACTACCAAATTTAACTAGGAAGCTTACATAATGGTGAAAATGTGTTACTGCATATGAAAAAGTTCTTTTGATGAATAAATATAATTTGTTATGATTTATTATAAATATCAGTTAAAAACCTTTCTAAACTGAATGTGTGACAGACACTTTCAATGTGGAACTGTGAGGAACAGAGGAACATGGACTTTTAATGACTTAAAATGAGGAACACTGCTCATAACGAGGTAGACTTTAGAGATAGGTCTGATCCTATGCATCCCACTGGCAGAGCAAACTAGGATGACATTACTTTATGTCATAGTATCTGTACTTGCATTGTTTTCCAATATAAATTATAACTGTTGCATTAGACAACATATATGCTTGGCTAAACTAGGCTTTGACCTTTGTAAAAGGAACATCATAATATCCCATCAGGAAGTCCTGCTCAGGCTATACATGATGCTAGAGTAAGTGGTACATAGGAAATGAAGCTGTCATGGCCGCTATGTTGGTCCATATAAATGAATAAATACATAAATAAATAAATGCACAGCCATACACACATACATACACACACACATAATATTGTAGAGCCATGCACATAAATGCATGTTTCCAAATTATATGCCACACAATATAGCACTTCATCACAACTGTATATGCATTCCCATGCCTTCTGCATGAGCATAGTCATCACATGCCTTGTGTTGAATTGTACATGCATGGCTTGTACTGCTAAGTAAAGTTAGCACAGTGTGCAGAGAAAGTTAGTCAAAATATATCAGTACCACCTGTCTTGAGTTGTACACGCTGCAAATTAAGTGCCCAATTTTAACTTGATATAAAGAACATTTCCTATCTTGCTTTCAAATATGTGAATAGAATTTATTGGAATTTCTGTAAAAGCTTTATGAATGTCATGCATTAGAAAGAAAGGAAAAGAGAACTGGTCTGCTAATGTATCTATGCACTCTCACAGTGCCTACAGTGCCTGTTTGTGTCTGACAGTGTCTGTCAGGGAAAAAGATGGTAATTATATTATTGCTTATGTACCTGAAGCATATGCAAGATTGGACAACATATGATCACTTCTCCTCAGATATGGCACACATGGTTCCAGTTCCACTAGATACATTCATGTCAAAACATACAAGTGTCATGGTACTCAGGTTCCATCACATGTCACTTTCTGGACCATCACTCACTTACATGACAAAGCTGTGTATGATTGTGTGTAGTGAATACTGTGCCCATTAGAAACAGGATGGGATGCCCTGCATATACATCAGGAGATTGCCGTAGCCCTACATCCCTGTATGTTTACAGTAGCATATAAATGAGGAGGTCTTGAAAATAGGTGACCTTATGTAATACTCATATAGAGTTTACATTTATGTTTTATTTATCCTTTTTTACTGGGTTAGTTCACAAGGCTAATGGCATCGTTTCAGTGGGGACCTGAGGTGATATTTATACTACTAGAAGAAATTTGGCAAGGTAATCTGGGAACTTTCCTATCTTTTTCAAGAGGTGCCAAGTGATCTTTTATGCCCATCTGAGTTACCACTACCTCAAGCAGATGGGTCTCTGATGCAGTACAGGAAGCAATCATATAAATACATGCAAAGCACATCATACCAAATACTCCTACTGAATGACATTTTTTGTCTACAGGAGTACAGGCACTGGTATAGTAATTCCAAGATGGCAACAGCTAGAGAAGCTCACAAACCAGGATAATGGTGTGTAAGTGCAGGTCCTAAGCATACATGGTATGTACCTACCAGATAAAGGTGGTACATATGAGCAGGTTTGGGACCAGACCTTGTTGGGTGGGGTATGGTATAGGTTGCAAATGCTGTGGATGGTTATATTAAGTCTATGCAACAGGAGGGAAGAAAGATTAAATAATGATCTCTTACGCAAATTTGAAGTTCAGTATATAATAGCAAACAGGAGGGAAGCCCTCTAATATTAAACTGGCTGATAGAGGTGAAAGAATGCTTGGTGTCACCCAGTGAATAGGAGGACTCCCTTCATACCAGGTGGTAGCTTACATGTGGTTGCAGACCTGAAAGTTAATGCTCATAAGTCAGTAGGAGAAGCAGCAGGTTAGTATTGGCCATAGTAAGTGACCCATACATATTCATAAAGTGAAGAAAATATGATTGCACTTTACCTGCACATCTGCCCCATATGTACCTATGGTATAAATTTACAATGCCCTACTCCACAAGGAACATGTTTCAAATCATTGTATAACATTTATTATGATGGGTTCCACCATGCATGTCACAGTGTGATGCTCAAAAAACATGTCTGTGGCCTTACTATAGTGTCATATATTTAGTGCTTTCATACACAATACTGGTGGAAGGTCCAGTCCAACACAATGGGACATCTGAGAGCTGATACAGATGCAGATATTCTGGTTTCTGATGATGGCAACTTGCAGATGGAATTGGCCAATGGCACAGTGTCACTGCCTGTGGCTTTTTGGGGGAGGGGGCTTTTATATCCAGAGGTATAAAAATCTCTATATAGGTAGCTGCTGAATCAAAAGCCTCCCAAGAGCCTGACACACCACCTGTAGTTGGGTTCTTACCAGACACAACAACTGATGTGTGTAATGTGTGTATAATCTCTGATGTTGGCACAGTAGCCATACGAAGCAGAAGCAGGGGAGTTCAACACAGCCATGAGTCATGTACTGTATCTGTTGTGTCTGACATTCAGAAATAACCAGCAGGTGTGCACGTCAGTGATCCAGCCACAGATGGCTACCATGTTTGCCAGTCTGCAGATGAGATAGATAATGTGTGCTGTGTCAACAGAGGCACATTAAAGGTGAGTTGTGGGGGGTATCTGCTCTAGGTGCAAGAAGTTAGGATCACAATCAGCAGTACTGCTGTTCTAGTTCTGAATGCTAATAACCATTTGTGATCAGGGGTGAAGTGTTTCAGCACTCAGAAATGAATGCCAAATTGCATTAGATGTCAGGGCTGAAGCACTTAGTGCTCCTTTCATCTAGTGTTTTATACCAAGCCACTTGTTAGATTTGTAGCAAGTGGAATAATACAGCTTAAATCATTGAAATCATCAACCCCCTCCCCTTTTACCATTTACTGCATGGGGTCGTGGTGTCATGTCAACTGTTGCCATCTCTTTCTATTCAATTCCACCCTCATACCTTCATTGACTCTTATGCCTGACTGTCGTGGGTCTTCTCTCAAACAATCCATTCTTCTCTTTGCTGGAAGGCCCTCGTTGTTTCCTCTTGCTTTCCTCCTGTCTGCCCCAAATCTTCTTCACCAGATTGTCATTTGCTTTTCTGCACATGTGCCTGAACCAACGTAATCTGTTCTCTTTGACCTTCTCCTTTTCAGCAATTGGAGCAATTTTGACTTCTGCTCTTATGACCTCAATTCTTCACCTTTCCCACTGTGTGAATCCTACCACCCATCTCATGCACTTCAACTCTATCACCTGCAACTTCCTCAACTGCTCTGCCTTTACTGCCCAGGTTTTTGAACCATACAGCTGTACTGATCTTACCACTTTTCTTTACACATTACTTTTCAGCTTCTTTAACATTCTTCTATCATACACTACCCTTTGTCAGTTGGCTGCAGCCCTTCTGAGTCTAGCTTTGACCTCCTAATTCAGACTTCCCTTTTCTTCAACAGCCCCTCCTGGATACTTGAAGGTGTTAACCTGTTCCACAATTTTTCCCTTCTATCTCAGTCCTCAGCTTCTTTTGATTTCCCCCATTTACAGCCATAACAACTGTCTTATCTGTGCTCAGTTTCATCCTATGTGCCTTCAGGTTCACATTCCATTCCCTTATCCCTTGTTGAAGTTATTGGTCAGAGTCTGCCTGTAATGCCACATCATCTACATACAACAACTTTGTTGATGTGTCCCCTCTGATTTATTTGGTAATGTAGACCATCACTAGTATGGCCAGCACTGGGCTCAGAGATTGACCCTAATGCACACCTTCTCCTATTGGGAACTCATCTGTGAGACCAGACACTGTTCATACTTGAGTCACTGGGTCCTTGTACATAGCTTGTGTTAATTCTTCCAATGTTTCCAGAACTTTGAACTGCTGCAGAACTGAGCAAATCAACCTTTTTGGAGCCTTGTCATATGCTTTCTCCAAGTCTAGGAATGCCCAGTTGGACTCATTCCTCATTTCTAGCTTCTTCTAAAGTTTCTGTCTGACTGAAAAAAATCGGGTCAGTTATGCTGCATCCTGATCTGAATTTGAATGGCTCATGTCACATCTTACTTTCTTTTACTCTGCATATTCATTTATTAATCACCCTCTCCAGAACTTTCAAGAAATGTGACAAGAATTTGATATCTCTGTACTGTCGACAGTTGTCAGTGTCCCTTTACTTTTGAACACTGAACTAATTGTGAAGAAATTAGACCCTGTCATTTGTACTAGCATGTCTGGCTGAATTTTTGTACATAATTTCAGATTAACCTGTGTATTATATGCCCACATGATTAGCTACGATATTGCAAATAAATTCTTACATGTTGATTTATAATCTGTTTGTACGGAATGTTTTAAAGACTTGAACAGTGTTCCTTTACATTTCTAACTGCACATATTTGTGAAGAAGATTTGAAATGCAGGCTGTCTCAAAAATCATCTGATCTGCAGATGATGTCATCAGAATATATTACTGCCTTCGGTTGAAAGACAGGAAGGAACTTTAGTAAACAGCTGTTAGCTGATTTTCAAAACATGAAATGAAAATTAGGACTGGAACAGTTGTGACAGTTAAGCTAGTCTACAAAAGAGTCTGCTGAAGGCAGTTGAAGTCAGATGTTGTCAGTTAACAGCCAGTTATAGTTGTCAGTTGCCAGTTGTGGTTGGTCACAGTTGTACTGTGCAGTGGATACCCAAGATGACTCACCACAAACTGTATGCCTTCCTTTGCTCTGTTGTAATAATTTAGTGTAGCTCAGAGACTGTGCTCTTTAGTCAGATAGGAAAATCACAGCTAATCAGTTAGAGCATTTCTAAATGTTGAATTTCTATCCTTCAGTATTGATTTCATTTTCCTGGTGAATGAGTTCTGTTTGTTTATTGGAAATGACTGCTTTATTTTTTAATCATTTTACTCATTATTAAATATGTTTATTAACTTACATTGTGGCTGGTCAATCAGTGTTTTCTTTAGTTATTTGAGTGTGCTTATACCTGCTTTGATAACTTCCCAGGCCACTCCAAAATCCCGGCTGCTTTAAGTAATTTGCTGTCATTTGTTTTAATATCTAATTTTCATAATTGGACACCACTTTAAAAGGGCATGTAGGCTCTCTGATTGGTGGAAGCTTGTTACCATATTATTTTCAGAATGGGCACAGCTGGAAATCTGTTTCAGGCTTCCCCATAAGTGTTTGGATGTGTGAGAATTAATTTATTTAATTATGAGTGTATCAGAGGTCTTAAACAGGGACACATTCCTCTGAAGTGTGTAATAAGGCATTGCATTAAGAGTGGATAGACTTATATAGTCCAGTCCCAGGTTATAGAGCATGTTCCTGTTGTGCTCTTAGGGGAAACTGTGAAATAATACTCCTGTTTAAATGATGGTCTCACATTGGAATTAGTAGTGAGGACTGAAGCTCCTTAGTTACTGATGCAGGACTGAGCGGGATGTCACATTTGTTGGCAGTCCGGTGGGATATTGTCCTGATATCACACTAGCATGTTTATTCTCCGGCCGTCTGAAATACACCTTTCTCTACATACAACATTTAGTAACCTCAGGAGCTATTTCACCCCTAACTCACTCAACATTGTGATCATATCTGTTGTGACCCCCATCTAAGCCTGATGCTTCCCTGACTTTGTTTTCCTTAGTATTGTTCTTGCTTCTTCTATGGTGGGCTCCTCTCTTCTATCAATCTAAAAGACTTTTTATTTTGCTCTTCAACACTTCTGAGGGGCATTAGATTTGGAAACTGCAGTGAGTGTTAGCTCAGCTGGCCACAGTTCTGTGTTGCACACATGCTGACATACAGTTACTGTTTTATGACTCATAGTATGCGACAATAGTGATGCTGAGGTCACTGGTGGCAAATGCATCCATAGCGGCAGCCATGTGACACATTATCACTGTTATCCACTAGCAATCTGGTCTGTGAACATGGAAAGGTCTGAATAGAAGTAAACATGCACAGCAAATCATTGTTGTGGAGCTAGTCCACAATAATATTGTTCACCCTGACCCAAAGGAAATAGTTACTATCTTAGCTGTCAAATTTAGTGCAAATTTTACTCCACTCACAGTTATAGTTATTCCATAAATTCTACAATCCTAGTCACCCCTTTAATTACTAGAGAACACGTTGTCTCAGCCCTTTTAAAAACTAGGAATACCTTATCCATGGACTCAGCCCTTTTAAAAACTAGGAACACCTTATCCATGGACCATGAGAACATACTAGACCACCCTATTAGCAGTGCCAAATATGCCCTAGCTGAATCCCTACTTAATGCCTTCAGTTTAAGCCTCCAATAGTTACATGCTTGAAGCCTGGAAAACAACCATCGTAATGCCATGCATAACACAAGGGTGGCCCAACCATAGAATCAGGTAACCATAAACTCATTAGTCTCACTTGCCCCATATGTAAAGCTATGGAGCTTTATTATCACAGATGCCATTAAAGTGGATTTTGAATATCTCTCAACGCTGGACTCTCATCAATTCAGTTAAATGAAAGCCTTCTTTATTTAACCTACAAGTATGTAGTACATGCCATGCAACATATCTGCACCTGGACAAGGCCTTTAAGTCTAATCTCCACACAGGCATTATTAACAGACTTGCTAACCTGAATATAAATCCTTATGTTATGTGGTAGATAGCTAGCTGGTTGTCTGACAGAAACAATGTAGTAAAAAGTTAACAGTGGTATGCAATGGCCCTCAGTGCTGGACCTTCTTCTGTTTGGAAATTATTTCACAGACCTTTAGGCTAACACTCCTGACCTATGGTTATCAAGTCTCCAGTCTGCTGTAAATTCAGTGCTAATCTCTGACATGTGTTAGACCATGTTGACAATTGGTACAAAGATCAGAGCCACAAATTAAATGTTAAAAAAAAAATATATAGCATAGCTGATTTTTGGAAACACAACATTTTCACATACCATATAGGTGAGAAAATCTCCAATCACATACTGTTGTAAGGGATCTGGGCACTTTTAATTATAATTCTTTATCATTTCATCATTGTGTCCCTGCAGGAGTTAGAACGACCTTCCGTCTGGCACAACTAATATTTAAAGGCATCTCCATTAGACCCAAAGAAGTCTTAATTCACATTTACTCATATCTCATCAGACCCATTACTGAATATAATGCACCTTTTGGCATGTATTCCTCTAGACATATCACTTAACGTGAGAGACCTTAGGAATTCATAAAAAACAAAACAAACAAAACAAAAAAACAAACCAAAAAAAAAAAAGAGGATAAGCAGTTTCAAAAATCTTAGTTATCAGGACTGACTGCCATTCCACTGTCTGCACTCTGTTACAGACTCCTCCACGATGACTTTTGTCTAGTCTTTATAGCCATGAAAGATCCCAATCTTTTCAACCTCCTATTCCTTTACTGAACAAAAATTATCTCAGATATTCAGTAATAGGATCTAAACCTTAATTAGCACATAAATAAGAAACATTGGTTTGATAAATTCATACCCCAATTTATCCTTCACCTCTGAAGCAATGTCAGGCAAAGTAGCACCCTTGCCATGTTTAAGATAGACCTAGATAATTAGAAAGGCAGCCTCAAATGTTCCCATAGTATGTCTTCTCTTACCCTACTTAAAGTTTATGGAAATGTCTGAATATTGGTTATTGTCTAGGCTTGTAATGGTTAGCAGACTGATTGCCTAGTAGTTCTCTATGGAAATAGGAACCTATGAACCTAAGCCAGAGGTCACATTAGGTTGCAGATGCACCATCAATATAACATGCTGGCATTTGTTCTGGAATACCCTGGTCACGGTTGATGCTTTTCAGGCACTACCCATCGGGGTCCTTCTCAGTGAGCTCTAGCAAGATCCCCTAGTTCTACCCTATCCCAGCCACTGAAGTATTCAATCCACAACAGCCAACAGAGTGGGCACCAGCAATGGCCAACACCATCACTGGAAGCTGCAGTTCCTTGCATCTATCAACCAGCTAAAGTGCAATGATACTCACTCAGTATCAAATTACCCTATCATACACTGTCATATTACAGTCAACTGTGCCCCCTTCCCATTTCTCTGCTCTGCCCATCCCTTAATCTGTTTGACTATGCTGAAGTCTGATTCACAGTAAGGCCAGACCATGCACTGCCCTGCATAGCCTGAGAGATGCAACAGGCATCATATTATTCTGTGCTACCTGTGCCATGGCCAACAGATTTGAGCCTGACAGCACAGCCATGCTAGTGCTGCAATGTTTTGTGCTCAGTGCTATCTTAGTCACTTCCCCATTACAACTCTATCTACCTCTGTATCACTACCCTGCCCTGACACAGCTGTTGCATCACACATGGCTCAGTCCTTCTTTGGTATCTGGCTGCACTGCCTATTTGAGAAGAACATGTAGTATAGCACGCCACTTACTATAAAAGACTTGCTGCTTATGTTAGGACTATATATTACTGCCCCACCACAGGTAACTAAACATTAGAATCTACCTTTCAGAAGTCTGAATACATGCTCTACAATGTTTCTGGTTTCAGCAGAAGCTCTGTCATATGTCATTTCCTTCATTGCCTGTGGGTTGCAAATGAGGGCCTTCATTCATGACTGAATGACCTACCCATCATTATCTCCAACATGCAGCACATAGCACATTATATGGGGCCTGCTCTCAGTATGCACAATAGCTGCCTATATAGTCCTTTCTGTCAGCAGTGCATGTGCACGTACCAACCAGAAACCTTTGGTACAGGCTGCATGTGTGTGAAATGAGAGAATTATGTTAACTGCCTAGGTGGAGTATAGGCATACTATAAATGAATGTCGTGGGCATTTGAGACCACTTGCCAATTCAGAAAATGGCACCCCTTCTCCATCCTTTTCATGTATCTCTGTGCATCTGTTTCATTCGAGGTCCTGATAGTAACATAACTTAAGCCGATATTATGTATGACTTCACGTGAACATCCAGTCTTGTATTATGCAGGAAAGCACCCTGTTGGCTCTGTCTTGGTGTCCTTGGAAGCCAGATGTGCTTCTGTACAGATTGTGGCACAATTATGAGGAATTGCTTAAACATTCATAATGCAAAGGTGTTCAATATACATAATTTCCCCCCCCTCCATGCCAGGTTGCAAGAAATTCTTGTGATTAGGGTATTCAATGAGGCACACACCTTTGCATCTATGGGAATGGTCATAACATGTACACTCCTTAATTCTGCTCAGGGATGCCACAGTTGACCTAGGCCTTGTAGTGTATCCTTGACCTCTTTGAAGTGATCTGTTATATGCTGATCTGACAGAGGATGATGTGTATCATCTTCATCTTTGTAGGCAGCTATAACACACAGAACTGCCAGTACTGGTTCTTGAGTGTGGCTACTAATGCCTGCTGTTGAGCTACTGCTGTTTATATGCCTAATATGCATGTAATTATGTCCTCCATAAATCATGACATTCAAAATGGATGGGTGCAGATATGCAGCACAACAACAGTAAACATCTCTAAATTTGTCTGCTATTTTGAATCTTAAATTTGAATATTCCATGTGGCCCATTTAATTAAGATTTCTCATTTATATATCATGTGCCAGTGGCGGCTGGTGACTTCAAATCAAAGGGGGGGGGGCTGCAGGAGATAGCTCAATGGGTAGGGCCAATGGGAAGGGGTGTGGTCAACTAGAAAGGGGAGGAGTTATACTCAAAACCACAAAAAACTGGAACTTTAATTAAATACACTGCCCTGGGTGCCAAACCATCATTATGAGAGTCCAATCAAGACAAAATGAAGTGTAGAAGAAAAAATATTTCAATGCATCAGCTGCATGATAGCTTACTTAATATCTAGATGGAAGGAAAAAGGTTGTGAGGCATAAAAAAATACTTTTTAAATGCATCACTGGAATGCCAGTCACAGTCAAGTATAAGAAAAACAAGCAGCACTCAAATAAAACCACTTCTCCTTGCACTGCAGTTCTAATTATAATTTATATTCAGCTTTATAAAAGTACCAAGTAACATGCTGAAAGTAGCAATCTCTGTTATACTCCCACTTGAAAAAATGTTTCATATCCAAAAAAGACTTGCTGCCTGACAACAACTATTTACTTGTTTCATGGGAAAATATGATCAAAGTAAAAAATAAACAGCAAACAAGAAACAAGCTAAAGATACATTGCTTAAAGGATTACTGTACAGGTAATGGACCACACATGATAGATTGGCATTCTGTTTAGTTTACGGGTAAAGCCTGCAATGATGACTGCAAGTCTACAACAAAGGTAATGAGCTTCTTAAAATACTGTAATCCTGTCCTTTATTACAAATACTGTCATATGCATTTCAATACTCAACACTTATATCTTATCTTGTTATGGAAGTAGTCTCTACATGGCAACAACAAAAAGGCTTTCAATGTTGGTAATTCTTTAACAGTATGCTTATTAAAGCTTACTTGCATCTTACAATCTCAGACAAGCTTATCTGATGGTTATGAAACCATTGCTACTTAAACACAGAGCAACGGGCACTTTCTGAATAATAAGAAGCATAAATCAACAGTATAAAAATATGACAGAAAACAAGACCATCCTGCAAAATCAAGCAAGGACAGATGAAAAGCCACTATAGTACTTGTATCTACCTTGGATGGTGGGATACTCTGCACACTTACACTGCATAACTGCTCCTTGCCTTGCTTGGACACATCCAAAGTCACTACAGATGGAGTGGGGTGCAACAAGTATGTCACAATTTGAAATGTCTCTGGCTGACTGTGATGGCCCTGACACATTTGTCATACCTCTCAATCTCAGAGCAAGAAATCTTGACAAAGCCATACATAGAAGTGGGACAAAGGCCCAAAAATAAGGACAATATTTAAATATTGCTCTTATAAACTTTCTAATAGAATAGTAGGTCTTGCATTAGTATGAATTTTCCGAAGGGTATGAACTCTGAAACTCAAATGTTTGTCATTAATTTCTAATTTCAATCTTTAATGATTTGCCTCTAATGTTTACCAGAAAACCACAATTTTATAAAAAAATGGACCAAAAATATGATGCAAAAATATAAAGTTGCCACACAATACAGCTGGGAAACTGTCAAAGAAAGGGCACTTTTTAAATATTAGTACTGTTAACTTGAGCAGCTGACAAAATAAATGAATCTGCATGCATTTCTGAAATAAAAGTAATCTATAACTCTGATTATTACAGTTATTTATTAATTGTAAACCCTCCACGTTTTCTTCCAAAATTGCCATTTTGTGGAGGGATTATTAGAGGGAGAGCAACATTTTATGCCAAAATCGGGGACTTTTGAGAGGTTTGGATATACCTAATTCTATAAAGCAATTTCTTTGCACTTATCTCTCAACCTGTTAATGCAGAAAATCTGGACAAGGCAAAATATATTGGGGGAACATACAAACAGTACTAAAAATTGCTCTTGTATAAACTTAGTTGAACCGGTCTTGCTCTAGCATGCATTTTTCTGAAGGTTATGAAGTCTAAAACTCAATGTCTGTAATTATTTAATGACTTAATTCCTAAATGATTTGCCAGAAAACCACAAATTTTATGAGACACAAACCAAAAATATGAAGCAAAAAATCTCTTCATTCTGTGAAAATCTGGACAGTTGAGAGGTATAGCTCAACCGGGGCTGTCTGTGAGTTTGCCGCTCTTCCCCCTCACAAAATCATGGTCGAATGGAGCCTCCCCCCACAGCCATTCCAATGTCCCAATACTTGGCTATTTTGTCCCATTTACCATAAACACTAATGTGCATACTGCTTTACTTCTACGATGATTCCTTTCCTTTGAAAGTTTTATTTTGCATTTTACAGCACAAACACTAAGACATCTGCTAAACAATGCAATGCAGTTTCACAATGAAAATAGACTTAGCATTAAAACTTCTCTGCCCTTGAAACTCACATTTATTGAAACAGCATTGAAATCCACATTCAAAGAAAATACATTTGGCTAGTATAAAGATTAACTTTGAGCTGTTTTCAAATGATAGGCCTCTTGCACATGAAACATACACGTGTTGTGTGATACACCTAGATTCCTTTTATAATACAGTACAGTTGTTAGAGGGTGTTTTAAAGTTATTGTTTTGAACATTTTTTCCAGGAAACAATGAAACAAATTGTTTGCACCAATAATGACAAAACTCCCCAACTGAGAACATTTCCATCATAAAATTCTACTCAAACTTCTACAGTCCACCAGTATCAGTAAATATGCACAATCTCAGCAGAAGTAAAACGGGGATGCCATATTTCTTTCTAAATGGCTAATATCTAGCAATACTTGTGAATAATTTATGCTGGGTACATTAAAATCAATCTGTTAATTGCTTCTGTATGCATTCTGTCACCTATTTGAGTAAAACTCTCCCCAGTGGAGTTTTCTCTCCCATCATAGGGATGCCTATTACTGCTTAGTTACTACATTGCTCATTTCATTCACGGTTTCTTTCTATTTTCTTTTTTTTCACAGCCTCTTGCTTTTATTGAATGTGCTTATAAAGCCCAGAAATAATTAAACCATTTTCATCTACTAAAGTTAAAGCCTTAACTTAGAAGCTCACAGGGTTTTTCTGTCTCAAAATGATGCTACAACCCTCATAGAACTGATGAATGTGTGATACAACACTAAACAATAAAGTCACCAAATTCCATAACTCTGAGACTTCATTGTTCCACTTCTAGATGTGAAAAATTGCCTATCAAAATGTGAAACATCAAAATGTGAACATCCACTAACAACTTCTGTTATGATGCATGCAGAATGCTTAGCATGTGGTTTGTACTCAGAAATTGTTTTATTAATTAAGCAATATAATTCATTACTATTAACCAGGAATTTTTGCTTAGAAGTTTTACTACTGAGCTTTTTCACGTGGACCTTATAATTCTGAAAAATGTTCTCAAAATAATATACAGTTGACAGGTATGTCAACTGCCAGATTCAAGAGTTGGCGATACTTTCTCCAGTACTGATTTTATTCTACTTATTGTAACCCAAGAGCCAGAGTTTGTAAAGGTAGCAATGGACATATATCCGCGAACCAATAATAGGCACAACTGCAATCCATCGCAGGACTCATACACACACTCACACAAAGGATCAAGCTGGGCATACTCAGTGTACTCAAGGAGTACTTGGTTCTGAGCATCTGTTTTAAACTTTATGACTCAAAGAGTATAGAATGTTTGGAACTGTCCAAACTAATGAGTGGTAGTGTATAAAGGCATACAAAACATCCATATTTGAGAGGAGTGCACTTTTAAAAATATCCTTGTTATAGATATAAGTGACAACAGCTGGCAATAAGGTGTCCTTTTCCAAGGACATTTCCCATGTTGTGAAGATTTTTTTCCTCACCCAATCTCATTCCCAGTCATCTTATCACAAAATGAAGAGTGCTATATTAAAGTAAATCCAGTAGACTTTATTTTTTATTTGCAGTAGGAACAATATTTTGAGAGCTGTATACATTTTTAAATGCTATGTTGGTGGTGGGGCAACAGCAAGAGATCTGAGTGCAAATATATAAATTTGTAGCCTCACCTCTCTCACACACTGCAAGAGGCATATACACACAGCTACCGGTATTATAGGAGAGCCAGAGCTGGATTCAGCACTAAGTGACCTAGGCAACTGTCTAGGACCTGCTGGCTGGGGGGAGGCCCTCTGGCTTGAGAGAAGGTCCGGCCACTAGCCACAATACTTTAATTAATTAAACAAGTGAATAAAGTTTCTGTACTCTCAGCATAACTCTGAGTGCATCTACTTTAAGATCACAAGCACACACACAACCCTGAGAGAGTAAGACCATGCAAGATTTGATTTCCACCGGAGAAGTAGTAAGTGGTTACAAAGAAGCATTATGGAGTAACTTGCAGCAGAAACAGGTTTCTGAACAGCTAATTTGTGAGCAAAGCAGAAACATCTGAATTAATAACAGCTCTGAGGAACTTGTAGGTGCTGTGTGTAGATTTTTGAACTTCTTACATTTTTATGAGCAGAGCAGAGCTGAGATGTCCAAAATAGAGAACTTTGTGCATATGTGTGTGTGTGAAATGCCCTCATTACAGAGGGTTGCTTAATTAACTGATGTACAAACTTACTCGGGCTCAATCTCTATACCTTGGCTACAGGAAACAACAGCCTTAATTCTCTAAATCAATTCCTATGCTTCTCACTGCAGGAAATCAGGACAAGGCCAAAAATAATGGGAGTGGGGTGCAATTTTCAAATATTGCTCTTATAAACTTAGAAAGCTGATTGAATAACAGCCTCTGTTTTATAATGCATCTCCTGAAGAGTATGTCCTCTAAAACTCAAATGTCTGTCATAGTTTAGTGACCGCAGTCCTTAATAACTTCCAAGAAAAACACAATTTTTATAAGGAACAGACAAAATATAATGTGAAAATCAGGGCACTGGAGAGATATTACCCTTTAGTTACAGTCAGTCATTACAGTTGATTGAAATGTTCTAAAATGAGTACTTTTGCAATTTCTTGGTTTATACCTTTTGTTTCACTGCTTAATGGAAAAATGTTCAAAACTACAAAACAGCACAGGGCCCAAGGTAGACTTAATCTGCCCTTGTCTGGGTGCAATGTTTTAAGGCAATTTCAGTGAACGTGAGTTTCAAGGTAAATGAAGTTTACTGTTACTCAAGCTAAGTGTGTTTTCAATGAACAATTGTTTTGCCTAGCAAACAGCCATCAGTATCTGTGCTATAAAAGTTGTAACAAGTGTTAGTAGTGCACCAGGTAGCACACCAAGTGTTAGTTGTGCACCAGGAAGCAAACCAAGTGTTAGTAGTGCCAGGTAGCATACCAAGTGTTAGCAGTGCACCAGGTAGCATACCAAGTGTTAGTAGTGCAACAAGAAGCATACCAAGTGTTAGTAGTGCACCAGGTAGCATACCAAGTGTTAGTAGTGCACCAGGTAGCATACCAAGTGTTAGTAGTGCAACAGGAAGCATACCAAGTAGTAGTAGTGCACCAGGTAGCATACCAAGTGTTAGTAGTGCACCAGGTAGCATACCAAGTGTTAGTAGTGCAACAGGAAGCATACCAAGTAGTAGTAGTGCACCAGGTAGCATACCAAGTGTTAGTAGTGCACTAGGTAGCATACCAAGTGTTAGTAGTGCAACAGGAAGCATACCAAGTGTTAGTAGTGCACCAGGTAGCATACCAAGTGTTAGTAGTGCACCAGGTAGCATACCAAGTGTTAGTAGTGCAACAGGAAGCATACCAAGTGTTAGTTGTGCACCAGGAAGCAAACCAAGTGTTAGTAGTGCGCCAGGTAGCATACCAAGTGTTAGCAGTGCACCAGGTAGCATACCAAGTGTTAGTAGTGCAACAAGAAGCATACCAAGTGTTAGTAGTGCACCAGGTAGCATACCAAGTGTTAGTAGTGCACCAGGTAGCATACCAAGTGTTAGTAGTGCAACAGGAAGCATACCAAGTAGTAGTAGTGCACCAGGTAGCATACCAAGTGTTAGTAGTGCACCAGGTAGCATACCAAGTGTTAGTAGTGCAACAGGAAGCATACCAAGTAGTAGTAGTGCACCAGGTAGCATACCAAGTGTTAGTAGTGCACTAGGTAGCATACCAAGTGTTAGTAGTGCAACAGGAAGCATACCAAGTGTTAGTAGTGCACCAGGTAGCATACCAAGTGTTAGTAGTGCACCAGGTAGCATACCAAGTGTTTGTAGTGCACCAGGTAGCATACCAAGTGTTAGTAGTGCAACAGGAAGCATGCCAAGTGTTAGTAGTGCACCAGGTAGCATACCAAGTGTTAGTACTGCACCAGGTAGCATACCAAGTGTTAGTAGTGCACCAGGTAGCATACCAAGTGTTAGTAGTGCAACAGGAAGCATACCAAGTGTTAGTAGTGCAACAGGAAGCATACCAAGTGTTAGTAGTGCACCAGGCAGCATACCAAGTGTTAGTAGTGCAACAGGTAGCATACTCACATTTGCTTCTACTTCCACACCATATAGCTGGATTGTTGATACTACAGTGCTCTACTACTGGGGTGCTGCACACCTTAGTGTCATCCTTTAGATGACATGTTAAACCTGCATCTGCTTGTGTTGATGGTAAGTGTCCTGAGATCTTTTACATCCACCTGAGTTATTGAAAAGAGTAGAAGTGAGTTTATTAATGCCCTGGGCAAATTTTCCTTAATAGTATAAAGAGCATCAAGAGTCTCCCTTGAAATGACGTGACTAATCTAGTTAACAAAGGATAAATGAAGTAAACGTTTTAAATTAAACTCGCATCTCTGTCTTCATTTCAAAAGTAAAGAAGAAAACAATATGCAACAGTGTTTATGGTGAATGGAGGAGTAATTAGACGCAGAATGTCTGTATGTAGGGGTGGGGGCTGGACCAACCTGGTCCATTACCCTGCCAAGGGCCTCATTTGACTAGGATACAGCTCTGAGGAGAACCTTTGATTGTCTTTATGAGGATATGAGTGAAACTAATCTTCTTATGTCCGCTTTGTACCTGAGATGAACAATCTTTTAAAAAGTTCCAAATGATCTATAGCCTTTGCATAATTAATGGGACAGTAATGGAAAACACTGGACTACACCAACGTCTTTGTGCAGAACATTATGGCAATTGCATAATGTCTTGGAGCTGCTACATATCATCTGGGCCACAGTTCTCAATTTCTTTGCTCAATAAACTGGGGAAAGCTAAAAACAATGGGTAGAAATCAATTACTGGTACACCTTTTGAGTGGCCTCATTATGAGGAATGTTCCTTATTCTGAGTCTTAAACAGTCCATGTTCCTCACTGTTTCACATTTGAATTTCTAATTAATGTCACTGACAGCCTGGCAGATAATGCTCAGCATAATGAAATGTTTTTTTTTATCATATTTAACGGCATTTGAGGTGCTAACTAAGAGCAGTGGACTTTTGCATAACCACCTCATTCGGTATTCTGGATTTGCAATGTTCAGTGCTCTCCATTATTGCCAAGTAATGCTAGTGTCTTCCCTAACTCATGAGAATAGTCATTGTATTGGCACTTTAATCTACAACACCACAAAAGTGTTCAGTCTGCACAATATGTTAGCTACCATATAATTTGCTGGAGAATGCTATTTTGTGAATCGTTTACCTACACTCATGGTTGTAACAATAAAGAAAATACCGTTCTTTCTCTTCTTATAACTTTCACGTGAGTGACTGTTTCTCGAATCTTCCCAAGTACGAGGTAAGAAGAAGATCCTGCTGCACGTTATAATAAAATTTATTACAATTACCTCTTCAACCCAGTTATCCAAGAGGCATTTCCCTCGGCTATGAAGAAGTTTTTTCTCCTGCAGAACTTCTTCCCTGGTCATCTTATTACAAAATGACGTGCAAGCTAAAAAAAAAGCTGTTTGCAATGGTAGCGCACACATATAGCAACTAGCAAGTAACCAAAAGGACCTGCCCTGCCAGCAACTACTGACTGGTTCTCGATTTCTTTTTCAGAAAGAGAGCAAGAACTAATTAGTTGCCCTCCTGCCATCCAAATCACGTACGTGACTGCAGACGTGGCAGTCTGACCCCCTTCCACTTTACTGTGCAGTTAGCTGCACAGACATCCGGGCATCACACTGATGCAGTACTCTCCATAATTTGTAATGCCTTTACAGTAGTCTGAGACAGTCCAGATTTAAGGAAACTAAAATAAAAAAAAAAAAACCTAGAACTCGCCAAGCAACGAGCATGCACAGTTCGTGTTCCAGGACAGCACTACTCAGACAGTTTAATTTAGAAATATTTTATTTTACAAAATTAAATTGTTTTTCTTTTCTTCTCACAGCTGGGGGGCTGCAGTCCTGCAGTCCGATGCCACGAGCGGCCTCTGTCATGTGCTCAGGTTATGAAGTTGTGACCATTGACTGGCTGCAAAATCAGTGTCTTTGAATCTCTTACACTCTGCACATGGCCACTTCCTATGTCATTTTACCCAGTGCCCTAAATGACCTTTCTTTGAATCCTTACTTACTCCATAATTATGCATGGTTTATATAGTTAATAAACAACAACGTGTTTTGTAAGTGGAATAAAATGAATGCCAGTAAAGTCAGTGTGTGGAATGAGTCTATAAGAAATTTTATTTACATAATTATTGGTTCATTTGTTTACTTGCCTTATTGATTGACTTTTTCATGCATCTAGTTCTTTTTCAGTGCCTGAATGTATATATGTTAATTAGTTATTTCATGATATTATACTATTATGCAGATGTGAAGATTGTTTTTTTTTTCTACAGTTAACATTGTCCCTTTTAATTGTAACTGTCTTGCACTTAAACCCATTAAACAAAAGATAAAATTCAATTATGAGTTCCTGTCTGAGATCCTCTGAAATATGATATAACAAAAGTCTCAAATAAATTAAAATGTGGTTACTATATTAAAACACATCCCGTGAAGGAAAGGTAGTTTGGAAATTTTAGAATGAAATGAACCCTTATGAAAGGGTCCTAGCAATATTTGAATTCTATAATGGCAAGTGAAGTTTGACAGAAACATAAAGCCATGCCTGCAGTAATTGGTAAAGTCAGTGATACATTACATTATGTTCACTATAAATCAAGATAAGTCATGTACCTTAGTACTTGTATTTGTGATATCTTTTACATAGGAAAAACTGATAGAAAATGTAAGGGATTGATGTAAGAATACCAGAATGTTATTAAAACTGGAAATGGAAAATGCTTGTGGCAAATGTTTTAAAGTCATTATTATATCAGATTTAAAACTTAGTGTGTGCTCATGAAAAACAACTTTTAAATGAGCAATCTGAATGGTAGATTATATTTTCCTTACATTTAAAGAATAGTTTAAATGTAACCTCACTTTAAAAATTATGGTGAAGATGATATTCTTGTACAAATCTGCCCTGTTTACAAAATATTTTGTTAATGTCACATTTACTTTATACATTGCAGTCAAAGCCAAAGGACTTTCTTCATTGCCTACACAATTCAGGTCATGGTATATGGTAAACCACTTGGAAAACTGGTACTTGTGTGCAACAAAGCTGCTAGCTGACAATGCGAAAAAATAAGGAAAACAGAACCAATGTATTGTAGACAAGCTCCCTTGAGACTTCAGAGTAATCAAGCAATTATAACGTGCTGGCTAATCAAAACTTCTTTATTGAAAATCAAATAGATAAGCACTTTCGCCCTTAAAAGAGCTTTGTCAGATCTCAAAGCTCCTTTAAGAGTCACCTTCATTGAGAGCAGGATGACTTAGAATCTGGTCCCCATAGGAAGTCTGTTTACAGACATGCTTTACACCAAAGAAAGTTACATTGAGAGCAAGCCTTTCAGAATCATGGAAGACTTACACTGACAGCAACTCTTTTGGAATCTGGCCCAGTGTTTCATCAGCATGATGCAATACCAGTTCAGACATATACTATGGCACATTTTCATTCCCACAGTATGTTAAACAGTCAGAGATAATCTGAAGGGGTTAATCCTACCTTCAGTAATTCATTATGGTGGCATCCTATAAACTCTCTTGGAATTTGGTGTTGAACCCCAAGCAGAACAATCACTCTTGACAAAGCAGTCTTAACCTTTCTAATTCCAGTGAAAATCATACAGAGTGTGTGTGTGTATGTGTGTGAGTGTGGGGGGGGGGGGGCTGTTTAAAATGAAGTTTTGAGGCCTTTTTAAAATAAAACTGAATATAATGTTGCATTTTCGTGAGGAGGGAGGTTTCTAAGACTGGCACTAACTTGTTGCATTGTATATCCTCTCCAAAATGAGTTTTAATTAGTTTTACACACCTGTCTTCTAAGCAGAAACATATGATAACCAGCTTTTAGACAAAGTTTTCCAGTGCTTTGAAAAAAATGCAAAACAATTGAATAGTATTTTTCTCACAGTGTGTGTTTTCATGTTTCCACCGAAAATCATTTGGCAAATCAAAAAATGTAAACATTCTTTCACCTTTTATAGGCTATGGTTTAGCTAAAGATTTACAGTAGTAATGGCAACAACCAAGACATTCTGCAGAATTTGGATGGTGTCACTTAAATTATGCACTGCCATTTTGACAATGTATATAAGATGAAAGTCATATTTCCCAGTCAAAGGATGTTTGCAATAGTTGTGCCATTATAAGGCAAAATAAAATAACCCTGCAAATATCTAGGACAAGGTCAGACTCAGTCATGCTTTAGCCCCAGTAGATCCTCAGATAATTATTCCTTACAATTCCAGATTGTTCAGTGGTGATTTGTTGACTGATTTCTGATGTCAGATGTTTGCTTGATGTTCTTTGTTTCAACAGTGCCATAGAAGTACAGTGTGATGCATACAGAGAAAAGGAAGAGGAAACAAACAATCCTACATTTGTGTGTGTGTGTGTGTGTGTGTGTGTGTGTGTGTGTGTGTGTGTGTGTGTGTGTGTGTGTGTGTGTGTGTGCGTGTAAGGGAGGTTATCCAAAGGTAATTTTTGGTTGCATAGTCTAATGACTGGTTAATGAACCACAGATTGGCAGTAATGTGAATTATTTATTTCCACTTCTCATTTCAGAAGTTTAGAAACCTTACAGAGAATATTTGAGGAATTATTCTATTGAGTGGTCTATATTTGAATACATTAATTTCTCTCATATTTAGGCACGTTGTTTGCAACATCAGAAAGTGAGAACGTCAGTAGCATACAATTCAATACTTGTATTTAGTGTTTGGACTACCATCAATTACATTTGTAAGAAAACACATTCATGACAATTTCTGTCTGGATGTAAAATATATCTCTGTAAGTTTGCTTAAATTTGCTTAATTAAACAATTTTGCATTAGCAGAAAGTGTTCCTCTTGTATCTGCAGAAGACGACCGGTTTAAAAAGCAGCAGGGTTCCACTTTAGTGGTCAAGTGAAATGTTGAAATTTGAAATGGATGAATCTGCTTGTTTGCCCCAAGACATGGCATACTGCCTTCTTCAAATGTATATCTTACTGTCATTTCTATTATGTTTTAATACCAATTTCCTGATTGCACCATATCATTTTCAAACTCCATTGATGACAAATTATGTAAGTCCTACCACACAGCCATGGAAAATGATAATAAAATGGCACATACTTTCTTTCTTTCTTTCTTTCCCACTAATTTACCCTTGTAATGTAAATTATAAACTTCCAGGACTTTTGTTTGTATATCGGTATGTATGCAGGCTTAAAAAAGATAGACGTAGAGCGCTCTCTTAGGGATGAATTAGAATATGCTGTGGATGCGAACAAATGAGAAAGAACCAAGGTGAATGTATTTACAAGTTAGGCAAAACTGAGACAGAGACACTAACAATATAATTATGGCCATTTTTACAGGTGATACTTTCACCATCTTTCATGATGTTGCATACTTACACAGCAGCTTCTAAACAGGACTATGTTAAAATATGTTTGATGATTACAGCACTTTGTGACTCTCATTGCTATGTCCTTTGGACATGAGCGCAATGTGGCACTGGCCTGTTTGTTCTTAAATCTTATAGTAAAACATGCACCATTATCTGGTGGGCCCTGCCATTCTGCCCTGTATATGAACATTTTAAGGTGGGATTATGTTCTGCTGTGCATAGAGATTATTTGTCAGATCTAGAATATGGATATTTTTTCCATCTCTTTGTTAAAGTGTATGTGCATTTGGATCAATCAGCCCAATACTTATATTATGGCAAAATAGTTTTATGGACAAAGTTTTCAATATAAAATTGTAGAAATCTGTTTATTATTGTGATGTGAGGCATCAGTATATTGATGATGCTAACCCATTTTATTGTTGTCATATCATACATCAGCTGCAGTTAAAGCCTCCTATGAATTATATATCTATAAGGCTAAATTTAAAAAGAAAATTAAGTCTGAAGGGCAAACATTTGCTGTTTATTCAGGTTCAGCAGAGCATTAGGAGAGAGATGTTCAGTCTATTTAGTTATATTTGCAGGCTATCTGAGGTGTTGCCTGATGTAGAAGTAAGTTAGTGCATTCCTCTGGGGCTGGTTGAGTGAGATGACTACCAGACAAACTATTAAATGAAGCATGAGAACCAAAACTGGGAAGTGTCAACAGGCTGTAACTGTCTCCTGTATGCCAAGGGAAAACATACGGGTATGAGGAAAAAGAAAGTTTATAGATATTTTTTGGATCAGCTACGATGGGTGTCTTTTCACTGCAGTATATGTGTCATCTTCAACTGGGCTAGTCATCTTTATGTGAAAGTATCTAGGGTGCACTTACTTGGAGAAGCATAATTTCTAATGTGTATATAGTTTTGTCAATCATAACTGCCTATCAGTGAAGTTGATTTATGAAACTTCATTGAGAGACTTTGACTACAGAGGTAGAGCTGTCTTTGGAATTATATTAATCAGGGCTGGAGTAGGCCTATGTTTATTGTCCGAATATTCAGCACTTCTACATTTTTGTGCACAAATGTTTCATTACATTTGTTTTGGTTTAGTATATTCTCAACATGTCTGTTTCACAAAACACAACTTCATATTTGTAATGTTCTCTGTACAAGATGCCATGCATTATCTCATCCTCACAAGTCCTTCTCTCTGTCCTTTTCTCCTTGGATACTCCTCCATTTATGAGTATTTCAATTTCTGGGTCTTGGTATGTCTTCTGTCCAATGTATGAACTTTTCCTCAATCACCCTTTTCCTCAGTGTTTTCCATAAGAATTCCCACCTCACCATATCACAAGCCTTCTGCAGATGAAAGCATGCAATCCCTTTCTTCTGTCTGCATACATTCTAGCAGATCCTACCATTTTCTCTGCTTTCCTTTTCTTCTCTCCCCTTCTCTTCTCCACTTGCATTATTGTTTGCAATTCTTTATCCAGTCTTCCTGCCAATACCTTTGCTAAATCCTTGGTGTTTACATTAATCAAAGAGATATGTTTATAATTTCCCACTTCCTCCATTTCTCCTCCCCCTTTAAGTATTATGGTTATCCTGGCCATCCTCATACTTTATACATATTTAGCCTGAGTCCTGTATTCTCTTGTATTTATCCTGTAGTAACTTCCACATTTTCTCCCATCCCCTTTGTAGAACTCTAGAGTGAACCCATCTGGAACTCCAGCCAGTGGAGTAGCTGGGAGGGGGGGTCCACCCCGGGTGGCACTTTCGGGACTGTTTCTTCAATAGTTTAATAAGCATCCTGTTCTTCCAGTCACTTCACATCTATGCATGTATTGTCGCGCAGACATCCTGTTATTTCTGTCCACCCACATGATTTTAAGTTGTGTGTGCAAAATGTCCCAGTTAGGCATACCTGGTTGTTAGTGGTACTCAGACTCAAACCCTGTACCTTAGGTGCAAGAAGCAAGAGCCTGAATTCTCTATCCATACTACCACTTGTGATTCAAGTAATTGTGTCCTGTCCAGATTTTCACAGAATGTCTGGAATGTTTGGCTCATACTTTTGATCTCTTCCTCTTAAAATTTGTGGCTTTTTGGCAAATCAGTGAGAACTCAATTCACTCAATAATGATAGCCATTTAAGTTTCAGTCTTCCTATCTGTCAGGAAACTCATGGTAACACAAAACATTTTATTCTAGCAACTTTCTAAGATTATACAAGCAATGTTTAAAATGTGTCCCTGGTTTTCTGCTTTTGTCCACCCCCACCTATACATTTTGTCTTTTACAGATTTATTGTACTGCAAAGTTGAGAGATATAGTTGAGTATCAAGTGGATTTTACAAGGAGCTGAGAGCTTTGGGGGAAGAGAATTTCAATGCTACTTATACCAAATCTGTTTGCATTGTTAGTAGTACAACAGGTAGTATACTTGCTTTATATGCAGAAGGCAATGGGCTCTACTCCACAGTATGTAGATAGATTGCTGACACTGTACTGTGTTGTACTTTAAAGGAGGTGCATGTTGCAGTCCTGAGAATATCCTCCTTTGGAGGACATACATAGTAGCTATGAATCTGTTATCAGTTTGCTATCCATTTCCTATTGCAATATTACTAACTTATCATTTTTAATGTAACATAGGCAATTTATTCTTCAAGGTCAACAGGCATTTTATTTGTAGATGAAAAATTGAAATATGAAGTTGTTTGCTATCAGCAACATCTTTGTTAGTTATAGATCTCTTTAATGTGGAATTATTTGGATGAATTTTACTTATGCAGAGACTGTGCATATTTATTGATATTGGTGGATTGTGTTGACAGAAGTTTGAGTAGACTTTTATGATGGAAATATTCTGAAATGGACAGTTTTGTCATTATTGGTTCATACATTTTGTTTCATTGCTTACTGGAAAAATGTTCAAAACAATAAATTTAAAACATGCTCTAACAAGTGTGCAGTATTATACAAGAGATATAATTTAATACAATCAGGAAGATGAATCAAAGAACACATGTATGTTTGCATGGTCCTAAATATGTGTGCAAGGGGCCTATAATTTGAAAACAGCCCAAAGGTAAACTTTATAATGCCACTGGCCAGATGCATTTTCTTTGAATGTGGATTTCATTGCTGTTTCAATGAATGTGAGTTCCAAGAGCAGAGATGTTTTAATGCTAAGTCTGTTTTCATTGTGAGACTGTATTGCTTTGTTTAGCAGATTTCTATCAGTGTTTGTGCTATAAAATGTAATATAAACGTTTTAAATAAAATCCAAATAATCAATGTAAAAGTAAGGCATAAAGCAGTATGCACATTACATTGTTTATGGCAAATGGTGAGAAATAGTCAGGTAATGGGACACTGGAAAGGCTGTAGGCATGAGGGCTGTGTATGGGGGGGCCCATTTGACAATGATTTTGTGAGTGAGGAGGGGTGGCAAACTCAAAGACATCTCAGGTGGCACAAATTCTAGTTATGCCACTGCCTCCAACTTTCTTCTCCTTCATCATTTATATGTCATTCCTTATCTCATCCCTTGTCACTTTTGCATTCAGCTTGTATCTTTATTTATCCTCCAGTAGATATCCCACTATTCAGAGACTTCTGTTCCTTCCGTTTGTTTGTAAATTTCCCTGCAGTATTCCTTCAGTCTTTTCCTAATGAGTTCATCTTCTTCAAATATTCTCCATCCTCTTTATCCTCTATAACCCCCCTCTCTGTATGTTTTTCTTTTATTTCTTGAATAAGTGTGTTCCTTGTACTTCCCCAACTTTCCACCAATAGTCTCATGAGTAATGTTTTTGAAATTCTTGTTCTGTAAATATTTTACTGTACAATTCTATTCCTATTGCCTTTTCTGTGATCTGTAATGCTTCCTTTCTACTTTCATTTCTTCCAGCTTCCTTCTTTACCACAACTCTCTCTCTCTCTCCAGATCTTCAATCACCCTTGCTTTTTTTCTATATTTATCAGGTTTTCCCTGACAGTGACCTTGATCCAATCTGATCAGTGTTCTTCCAGTTTGCCCCTGTTTTATGTTATCCTCTACTGTCTCCTTTATTGGTCCTTGCAGCGTTTCCTTGTCCTCTGTCTCCTTTCATTAGTAGCTAGCCCATCTCCATACCCTTGTCATTATTTTGTTTTCCAGCAAAATGTCTTGAAGTATTACCTCTGCATGATCTTATATATGTCTCTTCTGTATTTGAGTCTCTCATTACCTCCATTAGGTTTTCCTATCCAAAGAACCTGTCTAACCTACTTGCCTGTACCAAAACATTTCCCTGTCATTTGGATATTTATCCCTCCTCATGTCCAGCCACCTCCTTCTTTCATTCCTTGGACTAGTTCTTCTCTCATCTTTTTGTTATAGTTCCTCTATCCATACAACCTATCTTTTTTCTGATTCCATGGTGATATTGTAGTCCCCCTCCAGTATTTCTATTCTGTCTCTTCTGTTATGTGTCCAACTACCAAAACAAGTTCTTAAACAATCATTCTTTATCCCTGTTTGTTGCACGCATGCTTGCTATTGTCCATTGTCCACCTTCCTCAATTCCCTACCAAATGATCAGTCTTTGTATTCCCCCCTTTAATCACTTTTGCTGTGATTTTATGAAACCCTCTAAGAAATACAGTTGATGCTCCCTTATTTATATCCCTCACCTCGCTGTCCATTTCTCCTTTTTTGTAGCCATTGCACAGTATCTTTTTTCCACCTCTGATTTTCAGTCTTATTTCTTAAAACAGAACTATGTCTACCTTCACCCTATTAAACTTTGTCTGCATTTACCTTCCTCTGAGAGGATATTGTGAACCTGAAATATTCAGCTTAATTAAATGTCTCACATCTCCCCTATTGTTCACAAGTATATTTGTATGAGAGTGCAACTTTTTCAGTTTTACAGCTTTTTACTATGCTGCTGTATACCACTTTTCCTTTATTTCACTTTTGTCTCTGAGTTGTTTACTTTTCCCCCTTGTTTCCCCATACATTCCTTTTCATACCCTCCACACAAATTGTCACATCAGCAATTCTTAATTATTTTTCCCAAGACTTAGTCATTTAAACTTATGCTTACTACAGTCTATTGTGCATCAATAAGTAGTCATGAAAAAAATATATATTTACCTTGGAGGTTTGCCTCTTTGCTCCCCTTGTCTGCATTATCTGTGATTGCCCTGGGAATCAATTTAGTTGTTCTCATTCTTTGTGAAGTTTTGAAATCATGTTCCATGGGGTGCATTTTACAAAATAATGATTTAATTCATTTTACACATCCTTCCTGCACTATAAACAGTCACAAAGCATTCAGTAGCTATTCTGTCCACATATTTATTGCTTCTTTTTTCCTGTGGTCACTTTTAGTCCTTCTATATTCTTGCCTTCCACCTCTTGAACCATGCCATATATCATAAATGCTTCTATCCAGCTTGGTTTGTCCCTCATTTGTCCAGGAGTTCACTTCTGGATCATTTGACCATCTGACACACCATCCTCTCCTTACAGCTCCCCTTCATCTGTCTCTTTCTCTGTTTTTATGCCTAAATCTCGCTTGGGAGAGGCTTCTTTTCTTCTTTCTCCTTGATATATTTCCTCTGTTTGGTTATCTTTCACCTTCTTGTCTCTTTTCTCATCTCCTTGTGGTTGCCTTTGTGATTTGTTTATTTCCTGTCCATCTACTTTACTGGTATGCAACCCCAATGTACTTCCTGGTCTTGCATTCTTGCCTGGTGGAGTTTCAGCATCAGACATTGGGCACCTTCCCAGTATCACTACATCTCCTCTCCTACACATGTAAAGTTGCTCTTCAAGATCATGTCTAGTAGGTGATTTAGAATTTTACTGCCAGTGTCATTTAGCTGTCTAATATATATTTGTTTAAACTCATGAACATCCTTTTTATTATGTACCCTTAACCACTCTCCTTCCTGATATACTTCCGCAATTGCCAGTTATTTCAACCAAACAGTTGTTCCACTCATTCTTAGTTCATTTAATACCTACAACATAGCTTTTATTCTCTTATAGAGCGTTTCCAATAATCATCAACCAGGGTTATGAACATCCCTGCAAATGGAATAGCTAAGTCTTTTTGGCTGCCCAATTATTTTATACTTCACAGCAAAGGAATGGAAGTAGGTCAAAACATGCCTGGGCCTGCTTTCATCTACTGCATACTGCCAAACTACTTCGTGTATCTTCTTTATTAGCTTTCCTTGATTTCATTGTATCACAAATCATTCATGTATTATCTGCATTAAAAAATGCCCAGCACATTGTTTTCTCCTTGAGTGATTTTAAAGATCATCCACGTATTTGGCCTATCTTTTTATTGTGTGTTTTAATTTCTGCATGCTGAGAATCTGCTTCTGCAACTCAGCTTTAATTGCTTCATTATCTTCCTTTAAATCTTGCAGCTTGCCTTGCAACCTTTTCTCTTCTGCTTGTTGCTGTTCAACTTGTCCTACTTTCATTACATTTTCAAAACGAATGCACATTTGCTGCTCCTTATTTGCAGCTTTAAAGTTGGCCATCTGTTCCTCCTGTGGATCCTGCACACTCATCTTTCCTTCAGGATTACTTTTTCTTCTTGGGAACAGTAATTTTATCCAAATTTCTGCAGGGCCTAGTCCAGAGCTTTGAGCTTACACAGCCTTCTCATCTGGCTCTCTAGTTCCCTTTCTTCTAGTAATTGCTTTGCCGGCAACTAGCAGCATGAAACATAATAAGGCCTTAACATGTCTAGGCAACTCAGATCCTGTGTGAACGAGCTGAAAAAAATGATCTTGTTGATATTTCCGGCAGTGTATTCTGTGGGGAGTTTTTTTTTTTTAAATCTACTAACTAGTTGCACTCAAAAGAAACATTTTCCCATCTCTCTCTCTCATCACACCTCCAGCATTTGCTATTTACTCGAGAAAAGCTTATCTGATTTCTGATTGTGATATAATGCCCATGCAAATTTGTCCAAGCAAAAATCTTCTGCACTTTGCTGTGTAAATGGGATCCATACGGATGTCCTCCTGTTGTTCTATTTTATGTTATCTTTCCAGACATTCTTCCTAATCTTTCACAAAAAAACAAAAGCAGGGATTTAAGGAGAATTGTTGACCTGCGGGTGGGAGCAGTCAGCCATCTGTACTTAACTGTTTGTTTCAAAATCAAAGCCGGCACTTAAACTCCAGATGTTCAGTAAGAGTTAGCAGAAGTCCCAAAAAAGTAAATAGTTTTAAAACATAAAAATAAAAATCAAGTAAATTTTGCCACCAAAAAGACCTCCTCTGATTGATTCTTACAGTTATCATGTGGCATTTTATATGCTGTTATAATTGTCCCTTTTTTTAAACGTAGCTTCTGTTCTAGACATGACTGAAAAATCTACCAGTGCTTGTCTTTTACTTTGCAAACCCCTGTCACTTTTTCTTAGTCTCCCTGGAAGGACAAGTAGTCTCAAACCTGTATTATAAACTTTTCCTTGGCCTCATACTACTCTAATATAGGTTCATAGGTTTATAGGCAATAATAGACTAGTTGCCCCTGTGGGCCATTTTAAGCCTAGGCAGTTTGGTACTTGAATTAACCTTTCCTATTTGGTGTTACATTGGCTTTACACATCCCATAGTCGATAATTGTATGTTACCCCTAGTGATAGTAAATGGGATCATACCAAAAAAAATTGAGGAGACGAGTGCATGGGATAAAGTATTTAGGAGTTGTCTCTTCCCATTAGATGTACAGGGAGCAGTCCATCCATCCATCCATCCATCCATCCATCCATCCATCCATCCATCCATCCATCCTCAACCCCTATTCCTATTTTGCACATGGGGGTCGAAGTATCACTTTATTAGTCACTGGGTACATTTTCTTTTTCAACAAAAACAGTCTCAAGTCATTGCAGAAACTCACAAAGAATTCTTTCCAAATGGATTTAAAGGTACAGTGCATTAAAAGATAAGTAACCAAACCATGAAAAGTGCACTGAATACATACAATAAAAAACAAAAAAACTCCATACCATTTGTCACACCTTTAATAACCAAGCTCTTTCATTCCGATGAATGATACAACTTCATCAGAGCCAATATAATATCATTTCCTTTTGCTTAAATAACAAAACTGGAGTCAAAGCACCAAAAGGTAAACACCACTCATTCATTATGATAGATTTTATTAAGATATGTATATTTGGATGTGGATATAATAAACATTTTATTTAATTCTACATTGGATACGTTTTTAATGCATTAAAGGTCATGTTGTTACATAAATCTAAGTACTTTTTGGCATTTTGTTGCCAGTTTTCTTACATAAGTAAAAAAAATGTTATTATATTGTCTCTCATGAAGTTCCATCATTCATTGGAACGAAAAGCACTTGGTTATTAAAGGTTTGTGACACACCGAGTGGTTTTCATTGTATTAAAAAGGCATCTACCCTCACTCACATAATTAAAAACTTAAAAATTGGACTTTTATACATCTTTAAAAGCTTTCCTTAAAAACTTTCTTAAAACAATTTTATTTTACAATGTCTCTGACTTTAAAATTAATACACTGTTGATATAAACTTTTTCATTAATTCCAGGGTATTGGATGGCATTTAATTTAATTTACCATAATAATTCCCTTTTTCCCGGTAAGATTCTCTTGTGTAAAAAACTCATTTTTAAGTTTTTAAATATATGAGTGAGGGTGTGTGCCTTCTTAATTCACTGTACCTTTAAATCCATTTGAGAAAAATTCTTTGTGATTTTAATTAATTGTATTACATTCTGAATTTGATTGGTTAAGTTATTGTCCTGGTCCCCTTCAGTAAACACATCACACAGAATGACCGACAACCTTTATTAAACTTCTATAAGCATGATTGTTAACCAATAATTATTTCAACCAAAACATAGGTGGTAATAACATCCATGTAACATTAACATAGGACAGTGTGACCTCGCTCATCCTGATCAGTAAGCAGTATCCATACTGCCACTCGTTTACTTATGAAGCAGTGTACAACTCACTTCAGTTACCATTTATTGAATTACCTCCAACCAAATAAACAGCTTACCTCCACTTGCTTATTTACTTATCAAGCAGCGCAACTGTTCACTTGCCTTTCCTTATCAAGCAGGGCAACCACTCACTTTCCTTCCCAACTTATTGTATTGAACATCTAACAGCAGAGGGGGAACAGAAGAGGGCAAGCCTGCCACTCTTTTCCGCCCTACCCAAACTGGAAATAACTACATTCCCCACTAATAAAATGGGGAAGGGAAGGAAGGTAGCAAGTTCATGCCAAAAATGTGACTCCTACCCCAGTTACACTTGCTTATAACCCTTTAAGCCCCTCCCTACCCTTACCTCATTTCCTCCTAAACATCCCTCCTTCCCATTTAACCCTATCCTCCCCTTATCCTCTTAATTCGTGCTACTCTCTAGTCCCACTTGAAGACGTCCCAGGACAAATCAGTCTGTTCCAAACCTCATTTGTCCTGGTCCCCTTCAATAAACGCATCACACTGAATGACATTTGATGACCTTTACTAAACGTCCACAAACATGATTGTTAACCAATAGCTATTTCAACTAAAACATGACATAGGTGATAATAACATCCATGTAACATTAACATAGGACAGCATGACCTCACTCATCTTGATCAGTAAGCAGTGTCCATACCTCTACTCACTTACTTATGAAGCAGCGTACCACCACTCACTTCAGTTACCATTTATTGAAATACACCGCCAACCAAATAAGCAGCTCCGCTTGCTTATTTACTTACCAAGCTGCGCAACTGCTCACTTTCCTTTCCAATGTATTGAACTGAACATCCAACACCAGAGGGGGAACAGAAGAGGGCAAGCCTGCCCCTCTTCTCCACCCACCAGCCTGACTAGGCTGTTCCCCCTCTCAGTGACCAAACTTCCCACAACCTAAACACCATTAAAGGCATAAAGACAAACATCATTCAGTGTGCCCAGTCTTGCCTAACCAAACCAGTACGACCCAAATGCATCACAAACAGTAAACCTAGCCAGGCAAAACTAACCAACCACAATGTACCCCCAAAACTTGAAAATGCCCAATGCCGCCAGATCAAACAAGGTCAGAGATATGCCAACACCATCCAGAATGTAGTAAATTAACCCAACCCTGTCTCCCCTAAAACTGTAATAACTCAAAGCTAAATCCTCCTACACCAAACACCCCCATAGCTCACAAGCCCAAACCAAATTACTCAATGCAACCCGCTAATCCCCAACCCCTGCTGGCTGCAACACTACCCGACCTATTCCAAAGAAGACCCCAGCTACCAACAATACAGTATGAATTCAATCCCGATGCTCTCCGCTCAAGATCAAGCAAAACAAGATATTACCTTGTGACTGCAAGGAAGGAAAACACAATCAAATAACTCCATATTCAGCTGCACTGCTGGAAAACTGTGACCTCCTCTCATATCCCTCCATTAGCCGACACATTTCTTCAGCCTTCACTCTCGCCTTTCGAGTCCACATTCTTTTATTCCAACAAGTAATGCCTACTCTGCACATCCCCATCTGTGACCTCAATGTGATCTGTAAAAGAAAAGTCTGTAAATACTTCACACGTGCATAATCCAACTCGTTACTGACATCATGCACCACCAAGGGCATATCTCTTCCATCAACTGCATAAAATGCACTCACTACCAAATGCAAAGCACCAATGAAATGTAAGATGTCTTAACAACATTCCCCATAAGATTTCTTCCCATCTCACATATTAACACTACGACTAATACCCTTGCAAAATAAAACAAATCATTGCATTAAAAGGCCAATTCTACAAATTAAATTACCACTCTTTAACCAACCTATGAGTATTCTCAACAGAATTGTTCACAATAATTAAGGCAAAGAAAGTTAAAACTGTCCCTAATTGTGCTATTTCAACCGATTGCACAAAAAAAAAAAACGGAGATGCAAATTTCCCCCACGGTGCCACTTATGTCTCTTTTGAACAAGGGCAACATCCACCTATGTCCCTTGTAAATAAGAACAACATGCACTGTACTCTGGATTGAGGAATCTTACAAACTTAAACCTGGCTAGTGTATTACAAACTGTAGAGCATTAGCCTAGTAACCACCCCAGATCCTGAAATTGGTGCAATTCCTCCCCAACAATAATATCCCAAATCTCCCCCTAAACAATATCAAACCCAGCTATAACTTGCCCCCAACATACCTTATCCTCACTTGGCCCTACACTACCCAACTGCACCAACCTTGAAATGCCTTAATGAGTACAAATAAAGTAAGACTTGTTACCATACTGTTTACCCCACATCAACCCAGCCTCCCTCAGCAGAATATCTTACCTTCAAATAAAAGTGCATAATAACATAACTATGCCTATGATTGCTGCATGTCCACCCCCACCTGTGGGAACCCCAGCCCCCCATAAGAATTCCCCAACCCTGCTTTACCCAGCCCCAACATACTCCCTCTTCACTTGCCAACACACTACCGAAACCACACCAAATATGACATACCTTAATGAACAGTGAATAAAATTAGAATTACCTGTGACCTCATTGTGTATAACTCCAGCAACCCAAACTTACTGCCCATCTGAAACAATTACCTTTAACAACTTCCTCCAGGCCAGCAATTGTTGCTTACTTTGCACTTCCCCATTTAGGCACCTTTGTGCACCATTGTGCACCAATCTATCAATGGAGATAGCCATCGGTACCTTCACCTTCAAACCCACTTCCTTCTGATCATTGATTGATCTCCACTCTGAAAATACACACCCAACAATTATGAACTGCACCGAGAGCCGTTTAATGAAAGACTGAACACCAAGCTCCAGTATACTAAGTGCTTTCACCATCAAAATAATGGCTTCTTCAGAGTAAAAGGAGCATCAAATTACAAGCTTTAAATACATTCTAAACTTTTTGAACTGACCTATCACAATTCTTAAGTAATTAAATGCATCCACAAGATGAATACTAAAAGGCATATATATGTCATATAAAATCCCACTTTTACCTTTTATAAAAAATCCATATCAATACAGTTGTTAATAATAATAATGCATACTTCCATTTTCCACAACATTATAAAATGCAAAAAAAAATTATTTAAAATAACATTGTTAGTAATTTCAAACCAACAGAGGCATCAAACAGCCATTGCCCTTTGCTTTAATATGGGCATAATAGAAATGTGATATTTAAAGCTTGTAATTTGATGCTCCTTTTACTCTGAAGAAGCTATTATTTTGATGGTGAAAGTGCTTAGTATACTGGAGCTTGGTGTTCAGTCTTTCATTAAATGGCTCTCGGTGCAGTTCGTATTTGCTGGGTGTGATTTTTCATGGTATTCACCCTTTTGGGTTTTGGTGTATTTACAAGGTTGATCTCCACTCTGCTGTTCCTCACCTGCAAAAGAAAAGCAAATTTTAAATTCTCAGCACACACCTACTCAAAAGTTCCTGAAGCCACCCTTAAGTCCTGCTGGGCATCCCTGTTCCTCAAATGCACAGCCACTACAGTGGCCAGCAATCCCCCATCCCCAGAAGAATGCGCGTCTATATTACAAGATCAAATGCTTAGGTGATTGAACACCTAAACATCGAACTTGTAATATCGAACCCAAAAATATTGAACACAGAGCAGGAAAACACATTGGTCTGCCACGGAAAAAAAATAATAACTTTACACCCAAACTAAGTGGGGGGGTTGTAACCCCCACATCCCCTTAACTAAATATACCAGCTCCAGAATCACTCTACAGTAGAAAAAATGGCAAAATCCAGTGAACAGCTAAGGGAAATTTCTCCCTGTGTTAAATCACCCCTTCGCTGTTTTTTTCCTTTCGATATTACAAGTTCGATGTTTAGGTGTTCGATCACCTAAGCATTTGATCTTGTAATTTAGACCCAAGAATGCCGTCTTAGCTGCTTCACCCCAAAGCTGCTTGTAATGCAATCATCTGTAAGGCAACACTGCATTTACATTATTTCATAAAGCTAGCTACACCACCCTTTCTACACACCTCCAGTGCGCAACTCACATCATCATTTAATCCATAGGTCATGACTCTACCAATTCTAATTTAAATTTACGCATTCAGTATTATTTTGTTTCTTATTTTCTCCATAACAACCCTGGAGGTAACCCTTAATATATAGCTAAAAGTGGACAGTTTGTCAGTTTCGCATAGCCCTTGATATTCTGTTCCGCATTGCCCATTTTAAGTATCTTTATTGTTTCCATTATAACGCCTCACTGACTGCCTTCATGTGAGTACTGCAGTTTAAAGTTTACTACAGTAACCAACCTTTAAGTTTACTATGTTAACCAAGCACCATATACCAAGACATGTGCAATAACATTTAACTGCCCTCCTATCATAGGGTTATTATGCACTAACATCTATTTGGTTTCTAACAGTGCAAGATAGTGTGCAGTAAAAGCAGTCTATAAACTGCTAGAGTAGTTTGTCAATTAGGCCTGATACCAGCACTCCTCCGCACACTTAGTAACTGTGGCCTAAAAGGCAACACGAAATTCTAAAATATGAATGTAAGAGTTCAACGCAGATCAAAAGTCTAAACAAGGTAATAGCATCGAAATTTTCCTTGGGTTCTTAACTTCTGGGGTGGATTAAATGAGGCTTTAGTCGAATCACCCTGTCATTTTCTCCATGTACATCTAAATCCCTGTTAATTATGACTTTTCCCATTACACTGATCATCATCCAGGGTTAAAACCACATAAAAACCTATTTCCATAGAATTGGTTGTATACAAAAACTACTTATTAAAATATAATGTTCCTTTGTATGATTGGGGCCGTTTGCGTGACCATCACACAAGTTCTTTTAACATACAATTGGCAATGGTGATACAATTGACAATGGTGATAAAATTACAATTACTGACACAGCTGGTGGGAGAATAGTTCTGTGCACATTGCCAAACACCAATACGGCATGCATATGCAGCTCTGTTATCTTTAATTCCTCTAAGTTTTAGATTATTAATACCATGACAGGAATGGACCCCCATTCCTAAGGCAAAATAAACTTCATAAAAATAGTATCATAGGTTCATAGGTTCATAGTTGTGTACTAGGCTAATGGTCTTGGGGCCTTTACAAGCCTAGCCATAGGATTACTCTGGCATCGTGTCACCCAAACTTAGGTAGGTCTCTGGATCATGTGGTGTGGAGGGATTGGGATTTCTTTAGATGTAGCATTTCTAACAGAGATGGGTCAGACATGGCTTTGTAAGTCAAGCAGAGATTGCCTCTAAGTAGGCAATATAAGACCGAGAATATTTGTAGTTGTCTGAGTCTGTCCATATAGGACAAGTGTTTAAGGCCTAGGATCCTCTTTGTAAGGTACTTTTGTGGTCTCTCCAGTTGTTGTAGGTGTCTAGTGAGGTACATGCTAAATGGGGCATTGCACTTGATGATTGGCCTAATGAGGGAAGAGTAGAGGGAGACAATAACTTATTTCTTCCTGTATGCAAAACCCTTAGTAATGAGATGTACCACATAGAAGGACGTTCTAACCACAGTGGCAATGTGGTGATCAAAAGAGAGGTTGCTGTCAGCCTGTGTTCCCGGTTCTCTTATAGCACCTTCTGTGTTCAGTGGACTACCATCGATGTGGTAATTCATGGGAACTGGATTTTTCCCAAAGGGGATAATGACACATATTTTGGCATTGAGCTTCAGGCCATGGTTCTGACACCAGTCATTGGTCTCACTGAGGCCATTCTGTAGGATGTCAGCATCACTTGGGAAGTTAATAATAGCTCCCAACTTGCAATCATCTGTAAAATCTATCAGCCGGAGTCCCTTTGTGTTGGCCTGGACTTCAGAGAAGTAGATACCAAACAGGAGAGGACCCAGGACCAAACCTTGTGGGACCCCAATTGTGACTAGTTGACAGGCTGACTTGGAGTCAACTACTTTCACACTGTGGGTTCTATCTATGAGCCAGTTTAAAACTGACCTTGTGATATAGGGGTTGACGCCTAGTTTGGCAACTTTTTGTATGATTCCTGAGTGGAGAATGGTATCAAAGACCTTGGCCAGATCAAGGTAGGCTGTATGAACCACCTTGCCTTCATCCACAGCTCTGGTGACTGACTCAAAGAAGTCAACCAAGTTCAGCAGTCATGATCTATCTTTCACAAAACCAAACTGTGTGGGATCCAGAGTTTGGAGATTCCCTATATCCTTGTTTATTAGGTCCATGATGATGCATTCCATAGCTTTGTTTATCAGACTCATTAGGCTAATGGGGTGATAATTCCCAAGGTCTGCAGTCGCTATTCCTTTGTGGAGAGGGATGACTGTAGCAGTGCGCCATTTGGTAAGGATAAAGCCTGAGGTGAGGCTGTGATTGAACAGGGCACACAGATGAGGTGCCAGTTCACTCTGTAGTTCATGTAGAACACAGCCAAGGATATTGTCAGGTCCCATAGAAGCTATATTTTTGGCCTTGGACAGTGGTGTTTTAACCTGTGCAGCAGTAATACTGGGTGCCTGGTAATCTACTGGTATTGTGATTGGTCGTTCGGGGAGGGGGAGAGGGGTAAAGCTTTCACTGAATCTGTTGGACAGTATATTGGCAATATCTGTGGGCTTGGAATAGGAGGCACCATTGTGCAGTAGCTCAGAGTAAATCTGGGTATTGTCATAGAGATTCTTTACATAACTATAGAAGGCCTTGTGTCATTCCAATCTTTGATGTTAGACAAAAGTGCACTTAGCAGCACCCGCCGTATACCAAGAAATGACTCCTTCTTCAATCCCTATGAAATCACATGTATAAAAAGCATGTGTAAATATGACTGCAAATTCTCCCTCCTTCCCACTGTGCCATAAACACATCACCTCCCTGGGGTTACACCACACTGCACCACCTTCAAAATGAATCGAATGTACAAACAGCCCCCCACAGGAGAGTGAACACCCTCCAACAGGCCATAATGCACAGGTAAAGTCTGCCAAACACCAATCTGCCAGTCCACCACAGCATACTGAGTCTCTGCAAAGCACTGACTGGACTCAATTGCAGGGACTGCGTATGACCGACAGTGAAAGCCCTTCCAAGCCCGTGAACATCCATACCACTGTTTTTTTTTAATTTTATACAACTCTGAGAAATAATAATACTGGACTCTCTGAACTACAGTCAGAACAACCCCCACTATGCCCACTCGGCTGCCTGAAATAACTGACTGAAGAGAACATAGGCACCACCGACTGAAACTGCCATCTAATGATTCACTGAGTCCCCAAAATAGGGACACATTTGAAAAGCTCGTCCTACCATCCTAGTGGGTGGCCAGCGTAACAGAGTTTGTTTTAACCATCCATCCTGATGGATTCAAAGCTAGAACTCTAAAAATGCTACATGATGAGTAAACAAGCTGAGGTGGCAAAATGTGGCCATGACCACACGCCAGCATCCACATTTCTATTGGATTTCATAGTTTGTAATTTAAACTTAAGGGGAATAGAAGTTATTATAGAGTCACTTCCTTCAAACTTGCTTCATGAGCAGGCCCAATGTATAAATGCTTTCACAACATTTTCTTTTCCCAGTGGTGATATTCCTGCTGAAGTTTCCATCATATTTTTCAGCTGATTCCTGCTGCTCAGATGATGAGAAGGCACAGGGGACTCCCACAAACTAACGCAGCAGAACCAAGAAGTTTTCACCTTCAGCCACCTGCCGTATTTCCCGAGCCCTTTAATGCAAAGAAACCAGATAAGACCTTCCAAAATGAGAGAGTAAATGCCGAAAAGATAGGACAAAATTTAATGTTGCTTAATATAGCTTAGTTTGCAGCTTAGAAACAAACACAGTGAATGCATTACATAAGACAAAGTAGGCATTCCTGTTGGACCTACGTGCTCAGCAACATATATCCTTGAATGTGGTTACAGTGATCTGCTCTTGTGAATTTGATTAGAATACCAGGCTGTGTGATGGCATGTGTTTTCAAAGAATAGGAGCTCGAATTCAAATGCTGGTCAGCATGGACCCCCCCCCTATAATGGATAAAGCCAACCCGCACATACATGAAGAGCAGCCGTCGCTAGCAGGCATTGCATTGGCTGGGAAACCAGAGTACTTCTCTTTAGTTAGTAGTTTTTTCCTAAGTTTTTTTTATTTTTTTAAGAACTGCAAAGGCAAAGTTAAGGAAAAAGGTCTGCCTCTGACATGCAGTAGATGCTGGCACCTCTCCTGCTGCATTGTATAATTGACAGGGAAATATGCCACCTGCTGTGTTACTATGATTGAAAGGGGGGCTGGAGTGAAATAAATAAATAGATTAAGCCTGACGCTAGCTAATCCTCTCCCGCAGGGCCGTTAGTGGCCCACAAGCATACAACCTTTCTTTGCGGGAAACTCGCAACCCACGAAACAGCCACTCATTCTCTTCAAGCAACCATTCTCCAGGAAAATTTCTCCAGCCCCTAATATACTAACAATACTGAATGAGAAGCCTTTCTTAGCAGAGTTTAAAAGAATATTGTTTATTTTAACAAAGCTGCAAGAAGACCAAACACTAAATATGAACCATATCTTTTAAATAAGCTTCTAAAATCCAAGCACAGAATACCCAAACAAAGATTAAGCAGTACCCCAGGCCCTCCAGTCTAAACTTTTAACCTAAGAACTCATAATGTCCTGCTACATGGAATCCTTTAATGTGTCTAGTTTTATGAGGTAAAAGAAAAAAAAAAATCTCAAGTCTGTACCCCACTAAATAGCAACTTTGAAATTCAGTACTAAATGCCCCAGACATAGCCAAGAGAGCCCTAAACCCTTGTTGGCAAGCATCACCCACCTCTTCCATACCAACTATTCCAAGGTGTACCTGTCAACACCAGTACCTATAAGCATACCTCCAAACCATACCGAATTACTTGATTTTCACGGGTTTTGAGGTCCAAATAATGGGGTGCCACGATTCCTGAGTGGCACCCCTTAATTTCTGAATTTCCTTACTTTTTTATTTAATTTTTTTTTTTTTGCTTTTTTGAGCTGACAGTCTGTTAGAATTGAGCTCAAGGGCTCAACAACATAACATGTGTGCATTTCCGGAAGCTGCAAAGTTGTTGAGTGTTGAACATAGCTGCAATTTATGGAACAGTAGCTGTTACCTCCAGAAACGGAAAGCTTAGAAGGGAAGGCACTGCTGCCAAGGTGCTGGTTTATTCATTCTATTATGCTGCTGAGGGGTGTGTGTGTGTGTGTGTGTGTGTGTGTGTGTGTGTGTGTGTGTGTGTGTGTGTGTGTGTGTGTGTGAGTGTGTGTGTGTGTGTGCGTGTGTGCGTGTGTGTGCGTGTGTGTGCGTGTGTGTGTGTGTGTGTGTGTGCATGTGTGCATGTGTGTGTGTGTGTGTGTGTGTGTGTGTGTGTGTGTGTGTGTGTGTGTGTGTGTGTGTGTGTGTGTGTGTGTGTAAAAAATGCCTGAGTTAAATATACCTGGTGACTAGAGGTACTCAGGCTCAAACCCTTGAATACAAGTAACAAAAGCCTAAATCCCTCACCCACCATCACTTTCCAGACATTTGCCTCCTATTTTTGTTCTTTTCCTCATAAAATCTGTGTTTTTTTCTGGATTTTTGTGGCAAATCAGTGAAGGATTGAATTTGCTAAATAATGACAGGAATTTGAATTTCAGGCTTCATATTCTTCAAAAAATAAATAGTAATACATAACTTTTTATTCTAGCAATTTTCTAAGTTTATAAGATCAGTATTTGAAATTTGTCCCTGATTTTTTGGGGCTGTATTCCCCCTATTATTGGCTTTGTCCAGTTTTTTTTTTTTGTGCTAAAAGGTCGAGAGTTATGGTGGGAAGTGAGAACAGAATTCTGTATTTCTCTATTATTGGCTTTGTCCAGGTTTTTTCTGCTAAGAGGTTGAGAGCTATGGTGAGAACTGAGTTCACTGAATATGTTTGGGGGCTGTATTCCCCTATGGCTTTGTCCAGGGGGTTTGTGCTAAGAGGTTGAGAGCTATGATGAGAAGTGAGAACTGAATTCACTAAATGATAGCCATTTAAGTTTCAGTCTTCCTATCTTTCAGGAAACTGCTGATTTGGCATAGTGGTATGTTGCTCTGATTGTAATGCATAGGGTCCTGGGTTCAAGCCTTGACAGTGAAATGCACGGTGATAACACAACATTTTATTCTAGCAACTTTCCAAAACTATACAAGCAATGTTTAAAATGTGTCCCTGTTTTTTGGGCTTTTTCCAGATTTCTTGTGCTGCAAAGTTGATAAATACAGTTGAGTGTCGAGTGTTTTTTTTAAGGAGCTGAGAGCTTCAGCGGAAGAGAAGTTTTAGTGTTGCTTATGGTAAATCTGCTTGCATTGTTAATAGCATAACAGGTTAAATATTTGCTTTTGATGCAGAAGGCTGTTGGTTCTACTCCCACAGTATGTAGATGCATTGCTGATACTATACTGTGTTGTTGTACTTTTAAAGGAGGTGGGTGTAACAAGTCAAGGGTGTAGCTACAGATACAACAGAAGTTAGAAAATATCATGCACAGGGGCATTTGTGCCTCAGTGGAAAGAGCAAAAATAAATCATTAACCCAAATTCAGAAAAAGAAAATCAGAATTATTATGTTCTGTGCTGCATTATAAGAAAAATGTTTTAAACAAGTACAGTATATTTTCCAGCATTCAAGATAAGACACATATTTTTCCACTGCAGACAGTGGAGAAGCAAGAGTGGCCAGCTAATATCACATGGATTACAATGATAGTTTTGATGCTTTAGGATGAATGTAGGAGAGGGTCTGTCAGTACTTGGACTAAAAATTGGAAATCTTAAAATATGCAGTTGCCCTAGTTTATTTTGTTGTGCAGTTACAGCTATTGAGTAGGTCTGATAACACAAATCAGAGTAAGTCAAGCAAAAAACTGAAACTGAAAATAAGTTTGAGAAACGTACAAGATGCCCATGGCTTACACTACCGCCATTCTATTTACATGAATGAATATATATATATATATATATATATATATATATATATATATATATATATATATATATATATTTTTTTATGTGTGTGTGTGTGTGTGTGTGTGTGTGTGTGTGTGTGTGTGTGGAAATAAGCTATTATGATGGAAATATTCTGAAATAGGCAGTTTTGTCATTATTGGTTCATGCATTTTGTTTCATAGCTAACTGGAAAAATGTTAAAACAAAATTTAAAATGTGCTCTAAGTCAAACAAGTGTGCTGTATTATACAAGGAATATAATTTAAAAAAGTTAGGAAGGTGTATCAAAGAACATGTGTGTTTTTTGTTTTGTGTGCAAGGGGCCTATGATTTGAAATTAGCCCAAAGATGATCTTTATCCACCACTGGCCAGATGCATTTTTTTTGGATGTGATGTGGGTTTCAATGCTGTTTCAATGAATGTGAGCTTCAAGGGCAGAGAAGTTATAATGCTAAGTCTATTTCCGTTGCTTTGTTCGCCAGATGTCTATTAGTGTCTGTGCATTGTGCTATAAAATGTAAAATAAAATCCAAATAATCATTGTAGAATGAAAGCAGTATGCACATTAGCATTTATGGTAAATGGGGTGAAATAGCCAGGTAATGGGACATTGGAATTGATGGCAAGGGACTCTGGGGCCATATTTTGGTTGTCTGTTCTTCAGTTTGCATTTCAAAGTTGGTATCCCACAATTCCATTGGAGTGGGTGGGGTTGCGTAATTTTGTATCCAAATTTTATGTTAATCAGTTTACAGATTTGTACCTATTTTTTATGCGCCTTTGACCAGATTTGTGATGTTTCCATGTTGAGAGGTATGCCTACAAGTCATCTTGGATGTAGAACCAGCTATAGTAAGTTCATGCCAAAAATATGACTCGTTCCCCAGTTACACTTGCTTAAAACCCTTTAAGCCCCTCCCTACTCTTACCTCATTTCCTCCCAAACATCCCTCATTCCCGTTTAACCCTATCCTCCCTTTATCCTCTTAATTCATACTACTCTGTTTATCTAGCCCCACTTGAAGACTATATAAAAGGTGTTTTGGAACTGTTTCTACTTTTGTCTGATGAAGTATAGTAGTATACGAATGAAAGTGCTTAATTTTATGTAAACAAATAAAAGTTCCTGAGATAGTTTGACAGGGTTTGTTGTAATTGTAGCTATTTTACAGTGTGGTAGAGTTTTTTTGGTTAAATTTTCTTCTTATCATTTATAGATTTGAGTTGGAGTTAAACATGTACAGGTGTGAGCTTTGTTTTACATGGATGGTGAGTCTCTTCCAGGGTAGTGCTCTACAAGATATGCTTGTCCCTTCAAAATGTTCAGTAGATATTGCAGAAGAGGTTTAGATCCCTAGACCGAGCATTTCTGATTTCATTTAATTGGATTATGAGCAGTAAATACATAAGTATTGGGTAAGGGAATGCCTTGTATGCCAGACACAAGACATCTCTTAAAAGTATGTAGGATAGAGTATAATGAAAGGTCTTTGAGTTTGTTCTTGTAGGACATACTGTTTAGGCCTTATATCTTTTTTAGTAAGGGTGTTCAAGTTGTCGCATGTGTCTGGACAGATGCATGTCAAAGGGGGCATTATACTCAATGATTGTCCAAATGAGTGCTGACTAAAGGGGGATAATGATATCTCTAGATATAGATAAAATCCCTTTGTTTATAAACTGTGCAATATAGAAGGCCTTCTTATGACAATGGACACATGTTTGAAATTAGGTCGCTGGCCAGAAAAGTTCCCAAATCTTGAACTTCTGGGTCAACTCTTAAGGGTGTATTGTCAATGTTGTAGTTCTCTGTTGTAGATAATTTCGAAAGGAATGGATGTTTTGGCATTTAATTTTAGTCCACAATTTTAGCACCGGTAATTTACTTGGGAAAAACCTTCCTGCAGTCATTGGCTAAGTCATTTGGGGTTTAAATAAGTGCTCCTAGCCAGAGGTGTTTACTATTGGAATTTATTATAGAAAAGTAGATACTGAACAGAAGAAGTCCCATCCCACAACTCTGTGGGACTCCACTGGTGACTGGTCTCTTCATAGAGGTAACTTACCCTATTTTGATTTCCTCTGTCCTGACTGTGAGCAAGATGTCGGGTGACATAGGGCACAATTCTCAACCTCATTGCACAAAAAATATGGACATAGCCTAAAATAATTTGGAATAAAGGCCTAAAAATATGGACAAATTTTAAATATTGCTCTTATAGACTTAGAAAGTTTGTAGAATGACAAGATTTGTGTTAGCATGCACTTTCTGAAAGATATGAAGTCTGAAACTCAAGTGTGTATAAATATTTAGTTACTTCAGTCCTCGGTGATTTCCAGAACATTTTTTTGTACTATGCCTGAGTGGGGGATTGTCTTAAAAGCTTTGGCCTGGTCAAGATATGTAGTGCATAGAATCACAGGATCATAGGCTCTCAGGAGGTTACTAGGCTAATGGCCTCAGGGCCCTTATGAGCCTAGTCAAGTTCAACCCGTCTTCCCAGAGGTGTCTTGTTCAAGCAGACACTAAAATCAGCACCTGTCCTAGAAGGAAACAGGTGAAATTTCCCAGGGTGAATTTCTGGTTATCCATCCAATTGTCTAGGGCTAATGAGTGTCTTTGTTTAACATGAATAGGGAGCTTGGTCCAAAGATCGGGCAACCTCTGTAAGTCAAATCTGTCTCTCCAGCAAGTTCTGTTGTTGTCTCATGCCAGTTTAACGTCCTTTGAGCTAGCGACCTATGTGCCATTTGACTTGTGAATGTGCAGCATTTCCATTGAAGCTGGGTCAGAAATTGCTCTATATGCAAGGCACAGGTTGACTCTGAGCAGTCTGTATGACAGAGTCAGGTGACAATGATTTCAGTCTGTCCACCTAAGACAGATCTTGACGGTCCTGAATTTTGTTTGTAAGGAACCTTTATTGTCTCTCCAATTGCTGCAGGTGTTTGGAAAGGAACATACCAAAGAGAACATTGTACTCTATTATTGGCCTGATGAGGAAAAAATACAAGGGGGTTATAACTTCTTTTCTTCTGGAGGCAATGCCCTTAATTATGAGGTGCTCAACATAAAATGCCCTTCTTACCACTCTGGAGGCATGGTGATCAAAGTTAAGGTCGCTGTCAACTGCATGCCCGGATCTCTCACCACTGACTGTGTGCTTAGGGTGTTACTATTGATGGGGTAGTTTACAGGAACATCACCCTTTTCTGCAAGGATGATAAGGCATTTTTGTACATTACGTTTAAGTCCATGACTTTAGCACCAGTCATTAGTCTGTGTAAGACCTTCTTGCAAGATGTTGACATCACTAGGAGTTTCAATGATTGCTCCCAGTTTGCAGTCATCAGCAAACTATGTCAGCTACAGTCATTTAGTTTCAGCCTGTACTTCGGAGAAGTAGATTCTGAACAGTAGGGGTCCAAGAAGTGATCACTGTGGAACACCACTGGTTATAGGTCTGCTGGAGGAGTGAATTCTCTTATTTTGACTGTATGAGTTCTATCAGTGAGTCAGTTTACAACCCACCTGACAATATATGTGTTGATACTCAGCTGGGTGAGTTTATCAATGGTGCCTGAGCTCCGGATTGTGTCAAAGGCCTTGGCTAAGTTTAGGTAGGCCGTAAGCACAAATTTGCCCTCAACTAGAGCTTTGATGACTATCTCAAAAAAGTTCATTAAGTTTAACAGGCATTTTATCCCTTTGACAAAGCCAAATTGGGTAGGGTTGAGTATTTGGATATTTCCTATATCTTTGTTAATAAGGTCCTTGATGATTCATTCTATGGCCTTGCAGATAAGGCTGGCCAGGCTAATAGGTATATAGTTCCTGGGATCAGTGGATGCACCCCCTTTGTGCAAAGGTAATATGGTAGCTGTTTTCCATTCCTTTGGAATGAAGCCAGTACTTAGGCTGTGATTGAAAAGTGTGCCCAATGGTGATGCCAATTCCTATTTTAACCAATGTAGACCACAGCCCAGTATGTTATCTTGTGTAAAAGAGGCTGCGATTTTTGGCCTTGGAGAGGGCGTTTAAGACCTGCTCCTTAGAAATGTTAGGTGGGGTCAGGTGTTAGGGATGCTTTGCGGTATATGTGGTGGGGACAGGGTAGTGAAGTTTTCACTAAACCTGTCAGCCAGCAGGTTTGCTATATTCACAGGTTCTGTATATGCAGTACCATTAACTACGAGTTCAGCACAAATCTAGACATACCATTTTACCTTCATCCATTCCTTTGGTGATCTTTTCAAAAAAAAGTCCTCTAGGTTAAGTAAACATGACGTGCCCTTGACAATTCCAAACCTTTACTGTTTTGTAGTTCACTACATGCTTGTTGATTAGCTCCCTGATAAGTCTTTCTATGCCTTTACATTTAATACTGGTCAGACTTTGGGTCTTTAATTGCCTGGGTCTGGGGAAGATCCTTCCTTGTGCAGGGAAATGAGTGTAGCTGTTATCTGTTTTCTTGGTACAAAACCTGCAAGGAGGCTGATGTTGAACAGTATTGATAGGGTAGTGATAAATGTGCTTTATGCTATTTAAGAGGAGATGACTTTTGCTCCAAGCTTTAACAAAGATCTTGCAACTGAAGCCACAACTTTTATGCATTATACTTTATTTTCTTTAATTTCAAACTTTAATTCTTTAGCTCTCCTTTGCCTTTTATCATCATTTGATTTCATAATTCCTAGGAAAAGTAATATTACAGAAAAATCAATTGTCTTCAATACCCTTACTGTGAAATGATCTTTCTCTCATTTAGAATATTGCTCCCCCAACTCCTTTGCATATACCATTTTATTAATCTGTCTACTGTGATATTGCAGTTGTTAATTGTTAAGCTCTTGATGAATTAATTGTTTTAACTATTTCTTTCTTATGTTTTACTGTTCAATTTTTTTGTGGGCTATTTCCACCTGGACGTCGGCTGGAAGAGAAGCTTTCTACTCAATCTGATATTTCAGGTAAAGGAATATAGATAAATAAGCAAATCAATAATCAATAAACAAAGTAGGCCATAAAAAAGCACTTGCTTAACACAAAGCAAGGACACAGCAGGAGTTTGGAAGACAGACAGAGAAATATTACCTGATAGACTAAGAATGCCATTGCAAATCATTTGGTGCCTCCCAAGGAAACAGAACTTAGCTTACATTGAACTATTCAGACACGATTGTTGTCAGGAAGAGCAATGTTTTTTTAAGATTGTCTTAGCCTTTGTATGAGTTTCCTGATTTTTGTAGCCTGTGGTCTTCAATGCAGCTAAAGCACTACATGGTTACATCTTAAAGCAGCAAAATTACAGATATGGATTTCATCTACCCAGAAGTCACATTGCACTATTAATAATAAAACAAAACAATTTATTCATTCACTTATTCCTTTAACAGCACCTACTTTACCAATCAGGTCTGTGAGGATGCTATTGTCTATGGTAGTATTGAATGGATACAAGACAGAGCATGCACAGGATGAATGCACAGACACACCCACACAGACACCCACACACGCACACACACACACACACACACACACACACACACACACACACACACACACACACACACACACACACACGCACACACGCACACACACACACACACACACACACACAAACATACGTGCACACAGGCACACAGAGATACATAGACACACACACACTCCGCACACACACACACACACACACACACACACACACACACACACACACACACACACACACACACACACACACACACACACGCACACATGCACACGCACACACACACACACACACACACACACACACACACACACACACACACACACACACACACATGCACACTTAAACAACTGTGCACACAAGGATAATTTAGAGTAACAGAGTATCAGAAATAGCCTAGCTTGCCATGAGGTCTAGGAGAAATCTAGATCAGCCAGGTAATCCCACACAAACACAAACATGGGGAGGACATATAGATATCACTCAGAAGGCATCTCAACTAGGGAAACAGGAGAATCAAGTTCATAGGTTCATAGGTTCATACTAGGCTATCTGCCCTAGGGCATTTATAAGCCTAGCCAGAGTATGTTTGGCTTTCGCCACCCATTTTAAATTAATTTTGCTATGCCCTTTTTCGAGGTTAGTATACTATGCCTCTGTCTAACAGTGACACAGAAGTGATACCCGGGGTAAACCTACGATCTCCCATCCACTCATCAAGATTCCTCTTGAAGAGAGTCAATGAGGGACTCTGCCTAACCTGGACTGCGATTTTATTCCAGAGTGAAGGGAGCCTCTGGGTTATGAATCTGTCCCTCCAGCATGTCCTATTTATTTCAGTGCTGAGGTTCAAGTCTCTCGAGCGTGTAGCTCGATGGGATTTGGATTTTTTGAGGTGCAGCATGTCCCTTAATTCCAGGTTGGACATGGCTTTATACGTCAGGCACAGGTCGCCTCTGGGCAGGTGGTATGCCACTGAGTAGAGCTGGAGTTTCTTTAACCAGGCAGCATATGGCATCTGTTTGAGCCCTTTGATCCTCTTGGTGAGGTACTTTTGGGGTCTTTCCAGTTGCTGCAGATGTTTGGTAAGGTACATCCCAAAAGGGGCATTGTACTCGATTATGGGCCTGAAGAGGGATGAGTAAAGAGGCACACTGACCTCCACTAATCTAGATGTGAATCCCTTCATGATTAGGTGGGCTATATAAAATGTTTTTCTAACCACTTTGGCCACGTGGTTGTCAAATGAGATTGCTATCAACTTGGGTCCCCAGGTCCCTAATTACTTCTTCTGTATGTAATGGATTACCACCTATGTGGTAATTTGTGGGCACTTTGTTTTTGCCAAAGGGGATGACTATACACTTTTTGGCATTTAGCTTGAGGCCATGGCTCTGGCACCAGTTGTCTGTTTCTATGAGGTCCTTTTGGAGGATGCTTGTGTCAGCTGGACAGTCAATTATGGCGCCCAGTTTGCAGTCATCTGCGAACTTGGTCAGCCACAGTCCTTCTGTGTTGGCCTGTATCTCCAAGAGATATATACCGAACAAGAGAGGTCCCAGGACTGAGCCTTGTGGGACACCACTTGTAACTGGTTTGGAGTCTGACATGGCTCCAGCAATTCTAACCATGTGGGTTCTGTCCTTGAGCCAGTTTGCAACCCATCTAGTCACATAGGGGTTTATATTTAATCTGGTGAGCTTATCTATAATGCACAAGTGGGGTATCGTATCGAAGGCTTTTGCGAGGTCCAGGTAGGCTGTGTGGACCACCTTCCCTTCGTCAATGGCCTTGGTGACTGTTTCAAAGAAGTTGACTAGGTTTAAGAGGCTGGATCTGCCCTTAACAAAGCCGAACTGGGTAGGATCCAGTGTCTGTAGGTCCCCAATATCTTTATTTATGAGGTCCATGATGATCCTTTACATAGCTTTGCAGACCAAGTTAGTCAGGCTTATGGAGCGATAGTTTCCAGGGACCGTTGAGGTACCACCTTGGTGGAGAGGGACCACTGTTGCTGTATGCCACTCTTTGGGTACATATCCTGTAGTAAGGCTGAGATTGAACAGTAGTTTTATGTTTGGGTTTAGCTCTTCTTGGAGTTCATGTAGGATGCAGCCCGGGACACTGTCTGGTCCCATTGATGCTGTATTTTTTGCTTTGGAGAGGGCGGCTCTTACCTGAGTATCTGAGATGTCAGGGGGGTAGCACTCTACTGGGAGAGATATTTACCCTTTTGGTGGGGAGGGGGGGGGTTTGCTCTGAACCTGTCAGCTAGGATGTTGACAATGTCTGTGGGTTCGGTGTATTTTTTGTCATTTTGGACTAATTCTGAGCATATCTGGGAATTCCCACCCAGGTTCCTAACATAACTAAAGAATGCCTTGTGATTATTCTTAGTGTCCTGTGCAATTTTTCTCTCAAAGCTGGCCTTAGATGATTTTATGAGTGCCCTTAGTTTTTTGCTAATACTGATCAGAGATGCCTTCCCTTTTTGGGATTTTGCTCTATCATGTAGTAGCTTCCTCCTTCTATTGTATAGTTTGTTTATGGCTGGGGTCCAGCAGACAGGACGTCTGCCTTTGGAGGATTGGGTCTTGGTTTTATTTGGGATTGCATGATCCATGCATTCCTGAAGGTGTTCATAGAATGCATTTATAAAGGATTCTGCAGTCTGGGCCGTATTTTCCACAGGCCCGGGGGCTTTGAAAGATTCCACCTCGGTTTTGAGGAGTATGAAATTTGCTTTAGAGAAGTTTTTCACTGTGGTTTTCTGGGCATAGGGTGGGGTCGGGATGTGAATATCCAGAGAGATTAGTTTATGGTCTGATCTTACCAGTGAGGGATACACTTCTGGTCTGGAGCATAGAGTCCCCATGTTGGTGATGATCAGGTCCAGTATGTTTTCCCCTCTTGTGGGAGTGGTAACAAGTTGTTCCATAGCATTTGAGTTTATGAATTATAGGAACCTTTGGGCTAGGGTGTTGGAGCTAGAGTAATGCTCCCAGTCTGTGTTTGGGTAGTCGCCCAATATAATGGTGTTTGGAGAGACCTTCATATTTTCCATTGTTCTCAGGAAGGCCGAGTGGGGTTCCTGGGTTTGGGAGGGTGGTCTGTAGCAGGCTATAAACTGGAAGGCAGTTTTACCCACTGTTAGTTGCACATGGATAGTCTCTGATACTTCGTACTTTGCCACCAACCTGAAGGTGTGGGTATCGTTGATGAATATCGATACTCCCCCTCCTTTTGTGGTTCGGTCCAAGTTTTGGGGCCGAAAAACATGGTATGAGGTATAACCTGGTAGTGCTGGGGTGCTCTTGGGAGCCCTGAACCAGGTTTCTGTTAGTGCACAGATATCAATGTTCTCCATGCTATGGAGAGTTTCAAGTGCGTGCATCTTGAGGTTTAGACTTCTGGCGTTGAGTAGCATTACTCTTTGTTTCTTATCCCTTGTGATACTTATGGAGGTGGGTTTGTCTTTTGAGCCTTGCCTAAAAAAGGCACTATGGGGGTAGCAAGAGCCTTTGCCAAAATCCGAAAGCCCAGGGTTGACAGGTGCAAGCCATCCCTAGCGAAGCATCGTGGCTTGTCGAGCATGTCATCCCAGGCTGACAGGCATTGGATCCCCTTTGAATGACACCAGTACTTAAGCCAATTGTTGAAATTGATCATCTTGTCTTCATATTGTGGCATCATTCTTGGTGAGGGTAAGAGGCTACTCAAGGTCAGGGTCATACCGGCCTGGGCTACATGCTCAGAAAGCTCCTTTATGTCTCTTTTCATGTAGTCCAGGGAGGTACGTCTCAGGTCATTCACACCAGCATGGACAATGACCGAGTCATATTTGTACTTGCCTTGGAGTGACCTGAGTGCTTGTGTTATGTGGCAGATCCTAGCGCCCAACAGGCTGCTCACCGTAACCTTCTCCTTGTTCAGCCTGGTGAGCGGGACGTCAGTGTGCTTGACGATAGAGTCACCTATTACAAGTGTATCAGGTGTGTTGTTTAGCCTAAAGGGCTGTGACTGTTCGGCACACTGGCTTTGTGAGCTATGTGTTGCACGTGTTTTGTTTTGGGGTAGCAGTTGCTTGGGTGTCTGCTTTGGACAAGTGCTGTTACAAATGACTTAATTTAACTTATTCACTTACTTGAAAGATAACACTAGCAATCACTTCTCCAAGAAGACATAATTTATCTTATGAAATATAATTCTTAGTATAACATTCCAGAATGGAATTATGAAATTTAGGAACATGAAGGCTGCTTGTTCCCTGAGCTTTTCCATGTACTCACAATTGAAAGGTTGCACACCTTTCTTGACCAGCACCTTAAATATTTATTAAGGTTTTAATACTGCAAAGTATAACAATTACCTTATATCTGTCTAATGCATTGTAATATCCCAGCAACATATTTAATGATGCCAGCTCTGTGTAAAGATGTTTCAATCATGCTTTGGCATTTCTTAAAAAAAATAAATAAATAAATAAAAAATAAAAAAACATCCTCACATCTCCGTTAAGCTTTCTGCTTAGTATACATTTTACAAAGACAGTTTACACTTGTAATCTGAAATGCCTTGAGGCACATAAACTCTGCTGCATCCTATACCTTTCTTCAAGTCTTTGCACATTAAATAGCTGCTGATGGTGTAGGCTCTCTTCATATATTCCTAAAGATGGTAAGATATTATTTTCCAAGACCTCCTCATTAACACTTCCACGTTGCCTCCAAATCTGCATAAAGTACTCAGATGGAGATTTTCTAATACTGTCACAGAGAGTTTACCAGCTTGTGACATCATACCCCGAACTTCTTTGTGCCTGATTAACTTTAGAGCATCAAAACTAATTAGCCATGGGTGAATTTCGTCTATTTTGTAACCTCTGTTTTCCTTTGTATGTGTGTGCATTTTTGTCAGACACTACTGCAGCATAGACACATTGATTTTTTTAAACCTACGACACTCTTTCAATTTTTAGTATCAGCAATTGTTTATCTATCAAGTTGCACTGCATATGTTTGCATCGACTACAAATATATATATTTTTCCAGCAAAGACATTCTCAATGTCAGTTATAAAGACACTGTAAAGGACCTTGGGGCAGAGCCAGTACAATTGTTAACTTAAGAACATCTACTTGAAAGTTTATCAGAAATATATATATTCACAGTTTTAAATTCCAGGGAAAAAGGTACCTTATTAAAATGTAGTCTTCTGTCTGTGTATTACTCAGCTGCTGCTATATCTTTGATGGCTAAAAATCTCAAAATACATGATCCCCCCATAACTCCCATTAGCTCAAATCATAGATGCAAATTAAAAAAAAATCACAACACTGGAAGGTAAACTACTGGAAGAAATGGCAATGATTAAATAAAAAAGGAACTGCATTAACAGGCTATTAAAGCTTGCACTATCAGAGCCTGTCAATACTACACAACTGTTTAGTGTGCTTGGCTGATAACTCAAAAGTTAGTGGCTCCAGCCCACTCATAGACATTGTTATTACGTATGTTAACTTTGTGTGACAGGTAGCACTGAGGATTAAAGCTCTTAGCTGTTAATGAGGTGCTTTTTATGCCCAGTGTGCAGGCTTTGATTCCTTCGGCCATCACTGACCTAGTGAGCAAGTCACTTATTCAAACAGAGTTTTCAGTTTGACACTGAAAAGGATTATTGGTCCAGTTACCCAGTCATATAATGACCACCATCCTATAGTAGGTTTTAAATTTGCTGGCAATGCACATACAAGAATGTTCATCATGGGTCTGGTAACATCAAAGAGATTTGTTAAAAATCCAAAAGAGGCTTGAGGATATGGAAAACAGGCAATATAGAGGTAAACTATAGCTGTTGAGGTTGAAAAATGCATGTAAGGGTAACAAATGTTGATGCATACTTAAACAGGCTGCAGACTAAGATGTTAAAATTGAGCCAATCAAAGCCAATTATCACTGAATGGATCCACAGAGGTCATAGACACATAACATTCCAAAGGTGCCCTTCCTAGACACATCTCTTATTGACAAGCAGTAATTGAGAAAAGTGCCTCCATATTCTGTGGCAGTAAAATCAGGCACTTCTAGAACTTTCCTTCAAGGACCTTGAAAAGAAGAAAATCCTTTGCCAGTGTCAGATCTCTAGCTTGTAAAAATATCATGGCTGTCATGTTAAAATATCCCGATGACATACAGGTTAAATGGAAAGGACAAATCTGAGCTAAATTTTTACATATTTATTTTTAATCACTGAAGAGTGTATGCATTAAACATTGTTTTGGAAGTGTAGTCTGTCTAAGGTCCCATCAAATACAAAGGGAATATAGAGGATAATTGGCCTAAGGAAATTTGCTCCATCTTCCTTCACAGATCCTCATCAGTTCAGTCCCACCATGCATTTCCTGAAGAAATCTCCAGTGCAACAGCTGATTATCTCAACAGATCTAATAATGGATCATGTCACACTTTTCTTGAAAGATAATTCTATTAAAGAAGACATGGACACTTCAGGTACCAAGTAGGTGGGAACCAAGAAAAATGAACTCTGTCCAGTGTACTCAGTGAATCTTCATTACCAAGGAGACAGCAACATCTGCTGGACAGCATAAGTCACACAATAAGCTAAGCAATTTGGTCAAAAGAAAGAGAGGAACATTTAAGTCTGGCCTATATGTCTGCCTAGCATTCAGGTGCCGTTGAGCCCTTAAAATAAGCTTAATCCATGACATTTATTTGCTTATTGTGTATTCTGATGGAGTTTCAGAGTGCAAGTTTCAGCAGTACCAATTTTTATGGGTTTGACCACTGCTAGGCAACCATACTTCCACCACACATTATAATTTACTACATAAAAAGTTAAATGATTTCTTACACGAAGAATATAAAACAAAGCACTCAGAACACTAAAAATGGATTTCTGATTAAAACGAAATGTCTGAAACTGTGACATATTGATAATAATATTCAAAATAGTTATGAAAAATGTTTGAAATAAAGTCTAAAACTCATAAAATGTATAAAGTAAGGACAATGGTTGCATTTTTTCACTATGAGCTGCTTTTTCATATTACTTAAAGCTATTCGAGATATCCAAGGTATACAGAGTGTTCACAAGTTTGTGTAGTATTACAGTACAGTTATTTCACAAAATACAGCCATTTCAAAGCATATTTCATAGGTTCATAGGTATGTACTAGGCTAATGGCCCTGGAGCCTTTACCAACCTAGCCCATAGAAGTGCCCTGGCATCATGCCAGCCAACATAAGTTCCCAGTGTCTCTATCAAGTAGGGCCACTGCAGTGATCCCCATCATGAACTTTCTATTTCCCATCCACTCTTCAAGATTTCTCTTGAAGAGGATCAGTGAGGTACTCTGCTTGACATCTATGGAAATTCTGTTCCAGAGCATGGGCAGTCTACGGTTGATGAACCTGTCCCTCCAGCATGTTGTGTTGATTGGTGTAATGAGGTTGAGATCTCTGGAGTGTGTGGTGCAGAGGGATTTGGATTTCTTTAGATGTAGCATTTCTAACAGCTGGGACAGTCATGGCTTTCTAAGTCAAGCAGTTATTGCCTCTGAGTAGACGATACGAGACAGAAAATAGCTGGAGTTTTTTGAGTCTGTCCATGTAGGACATGTGTTTAAGGCCTAGGATCCTCTTCATGAGGTACTGTTGTGGCCTTTCCAGCTGTTGCATGTGTCTAGTGAGGTACATGCCAATGGGGCATTATACTCAATGACTGGCCTAATGATGGAAGAGTAGAGAAAGATTATGACCTCTTTCTTCCTGAATGCAAAACCCTTGGTAATGAGATGTGCCACATAGAAGGACTTTCTGACCACAGTGGCAATGTGGTGGTCGAAAAAGAGGTTGCTGTCAACCTGTGTCCCCCAGATCTATTATAACATCTTCAATGTTCAGTGGGCTCCCATCAATGTGGTAATTAGTGGGAAATGAGTTTTTCCCAAAAGGGATGATGATGCATTTTTTTACATTAAGCTTAAGGCCATGGTTTCAACACCAGTCATTGGACTCAATGAGGCCTTTCTGTAGGATGTCTACATCACTTGGGAAGTTAATAATGGCTCCCAGTTTGCAGTTGTTTGTGAACTTGGTCAGCCAGAGTCCATCAATGTAGTCCTGGATATCTGAGATGTAGATGCCAAACAGGAGAGGACACAGGAGTGATTCCTGTGGGACTCCACTCATGACTGGTCAGCAGTCTGACTTGGAGTCAGCTACTTTCACACTGTGTGTTCTATCTGTGAGCCAATTTGTGACCCACCTAGTGATAAAGGGGTTGATGCCTAGTTTGGCAAGTTTATCAATAACTCCTGAGTGGTGAATTGTATCAAAGGCCTTGGACAGATTGAGGTAGGCTGTATGAACTGCCTTGACCTCATCCACAGCTCTGTTGACTGACTCAAAGAAGTCAACCAGGTTGAACAGGCATGATTTACCTTTCACAAAACCAAGTTGTGTGGGATTTAGAGTTTGAAGGTTCCCTATACTCTTGTTAATTAGGTTCATGATAATACGCTCCATAGCCTTACATATCAAACTCATCAGGCTAATAGGGCGATAATTCCCAGGGTCTGTAGTAGCTCTTCCTTTACAGAGAGAGATGACTGTAGCAGTGTGCCATTCAGTAAGGACAAAGCCTGAAGTGAGGCTGTGATTGAACAGGGCACAGAGATGTGGTGCCAATTCACTTTGTAGTTCATGTAGAACACATCCAGGGATATTGTCGGGTCACATGGAAGCCATATTCTTGGCCTTGTACAATGCAGCTTTAACCTGTGCTGCAGTAATGCTGGGTGCCTTGCATTCCTCCGACATTGTGATTGGTCCTTCAGGGGGATTGAGATTGGTAACATTGGCACTGAATATTTCGGCCAGTATGTTGGCAATATCTGTTTGCTCAGTATAAGAGGTACCATTGTGCAGTAATTCAGAGCAGACCTTGGTATTTCTGTGGAGATTCTACAGAAGGCTTTGTGGTTGTTATCTCAACTTTTTGTTGAGGTTAATAAGGGTGTGTTCCAGTCTTGGGACTTCACCTTTTTCTGCAACAGTTTCTTCCTTCTGTTCACAAAGTACAATCTTTCAAAGAGTTTATTCTGCATTCGAATGCTATTACAAGTACTGGCTGTGTGCACATGTTCGTACATAATTATAAGGGCCATATTTTCAGTTGATTGGGAATACTTTGTTGGCATCGCTAAAGGATTTTGAAATCCTGCTCCACTTGTCTTTGATAATAATATTGCAGAGAAATGGAAAGTGTTTGAGCAAAAGTAAGATGTTTTCATACAAGCTGCATTTTCTGATAATGGTGACCATACAAAGGCATTTATTCTGCTTAATTTAGCTGGTTCCAAAGTCTTTGAAAGAGAGTATTCACTGTGTATGCACCTGCTATATTTGCAGGAGGAGGTGAAAACTGCCATATAGTGGTACCGGCTGAGTCAAGAAAAGACCACACGTGCTTAAAATGCAAATGTAGAGAAATTTGTAACCCCCAAACAAATATTACAATGGAAAGGCACTTATTTTATACAAGAGATTAAAAGTCTGGTGAAACTTTTGCAGCATGTATAACTGATTAGAGAAACAAAGCTAAAACATGCAGATTTCGTGACTTAAGGGATGAGTTCATAAAGGAAGGACTTGTGTGTGGTATTAAAGATGATGCTGTGAGAAAGATTTTCCTTTGTGACATTGATTTAACTTTGAATAAGGCACTTGAGATTTGTCAGGCACATGAGCTTACAGAAAAGCATACAAATATACTTCTAAATGAGAAATGCATGCTTCCAGTATCTTCAAGTGCTCATGTTGATAGTATGCAGCATGTGGTTAAAAGAAACAGGCCAAAGCTCATGGGAGCAACTGTAATCCCTGCAACAGTCACTGCTAAACTCCATAGTTTTCTAGCAAATTCCAAAGTGTGCACAGTCTCAATGAAGCACAAGGGTGAGTCAGCAAAGTCAAAGCATATTCCATCAACTAGCTTCATAGTCAACTAGTGTAATTGTGGTGGCAATCGTGTCTAAAAAAAAAAAATGCTTAGCTTTCAGTCAGCAATGCCACAGATGTAAAAAATAGAATTATTTCCAAAGATTTTGTAAATCAAAAGAGGCTCATTCCTTTATTAAAGGAGAACATTCAAAGAGGCACATTGATCAATTAGAAAGCTGTGACCATACTTTTTATGTTGATGGTCTGTCTGTGCTTAATGAAATAGTCAATATAGTAGATTTATGAGCAAAGAATGAAGTATTTTGAACTGTTCAAATAAATGGGAAACCTATGGATCTCAAAGCTGACACAGGTTCAAAATGCAATGTTATATCAGCAGAAACATTTGCTAGAGTATGTGCTGGTGAGAAGCTTGATTTGGCAAAGTGTGCGAAGCTTGTTGCTTATGGTGGTGAAGAAATTTAAACTGAAGACTCATTAGTGCTTTAATTTTACACTACTGGGAACAGCTTCTAAGAAGATCCAATAGCAACAGGTGATCTTTTTGGCTTATTTGGAGGTTGGAGTTGTACCATGGGGTTTGTGTATTCTTAAGATGAGGAGATATGCTAATTTGTATCTGGAACTTCTTGCAAAGTGGCAACAGCTGAATCTCAAATTGGGTGCTGAGTACATGATACTCATGAATGATTTGTTTACCAATATAGAGGCTCTAGTGATGGATGAGATTAATACGATGGAGAATGAGATAATATCTATGTCTCATTTTGATTCAATTGCACATGTCAACAGATGGTGGACAGATTAGCGATCTTTGATAATAACCTGGAATCAACTAAGAAAAGTAAACTCCTGAGGGATGTTAACGACTTTAGACTTTTACCAGATTTTTCATGGACAAAGAATGGGAAGAAAAATGTATCTAATTATACAGTCAGAGGGGCTATGGATGAGCTTGATACTTTTACTACGGAAGTGGTGTCTATAACCAATCAAAATTTATTTCAGGGAAAAACAGCCAATAATGAAACTGTAATTGCAGCAGCCCCAGAATCTCTGACTAATTTTACAATATCCCTTATTGGAGAACAAGTAACAAATCAGCAGTCTTCCTTAACTGATCCAGCCAATGATAATGAATGCATTTTTCTATCTCAGGGGTTGGCTGGTATCTCAATGTCACATGTAAATATGGGGGCCAGCAATGGCAAGGTTTTTTCCAAACTTTTGAAACTCGTAACTCTGAAATTACCAGAGAAGGTGAACTTGAGAGCAAGGGGTCCATCAAGAGGAAGATCACAACAGCATTCAATAATGAATACACTCAAGAGAAAGAATGACAGTCCACCAAGTTCAGAACAAAGTGGTTCGGCACAAATAAGTATCTTACATACAGAAATACTGTTAATCTTTCTAATTATATATTAGAAGCGGACATTCATTTATTAAACAAAAGTTTACAGTTTGTGCCTAGTTCAACAGATGATATTACTGACAAACTGATTTGAAAATATTTACAAGGAAATTAAATCTGAAACTTATTTTTAGGGATTTTGTTAATTATGATAGGGGAGTATGTAGAAGATTGAACACATTTATTCCTAATAGTTGCCTGTTGCCCTGTTGTAACTTTTCAAGATTTATGTGAATCAGAATTAAGGGCATCATATGATACTAAACAATGGCATACATTTTATAATTTAACCTATGATGAACATTCAGCTTTACAATGTTTTGAATCTGAAAATTATTTAATTATAAAACAAGCTGATAAGGGATGTGCCATTGTAATATTTAACAGGGATGATTATGTTGATTATATGCAAGAGTTTTTATCAAATGTCAGTACTTTTAAGGAGATTGACTTTACTTTTATTAGGAAATGTATAACAGAAGTGAATTTGATGATATATAACATGCAAGTACAAGGTAATATTTCTTTGGAATTGTTTAATTTTTTTTATTGTTACCTGTCCTAAAATTCCTATGATTTATGGTTTACCAAAAATATACAAAATACGTGACCTGTCCCCCTATGAGACCTATTGGTAGGTGTTGGGTAACTGAATATTTACAGAATGTACTTGGCAAATATCTGATTAACTGTTGTAGCTATGTGAAAGAATCAGGTGATTTTTAATTAAGTTGTCTGACTGATATAGTCAGAATGTTAATGAAGACTTCTTACTGGTAAGATTGGATATAAATTCTCTATTCACAGTAATTCCCAATCATTATGGTATAAAAGCGATACATGAATTTCTTCTTACCAACTGTAACATGATGGATAGAGATATTGAGAATATTTGTCAAGTAACTGAAATTGTACTTATGAAGAATGTATTTTTGAGGGGTAGCCATACTTATAGATTGCTGGTGTCATGCATATGCCAATCCAGTCCTTAATCAGTAGAAGAATGATAATGTGTTTAGTGATAGTAATTCCATGAATACTAATGTATTACTATATAAACATTTTGTGGATGATTGTTTTTTTGATATTGAAAGGTGATGAGGTATCTTTAAAAAAGTCATATAGAAGATTAAAAAGTAATACAGGATATTTAAATAATACTACTAATATTTTGCAATTTGAAATTACCTATTCAGCTGAACAAATTACTTATTTAGATATATAATTGAATAGGGAAATGGGAGTTCTGGACACCAGTGTATTTAAGAAATCTGTGCATGCAGATAGGTATACTCCTAAACAAACCATGCATGCCCCACATATGTTTGGAGGAATTGTTAAAGGGCAATTTACCAGAATTTGTAGACTTAACACTGATGAAGCCTTTGTATTAAGCAGATGGAATGTATGGCTAATGAGTTCCTTGAAAGGAGATGTAGTCAGAATATGATACAGGAACATATGAATAATGTTACCAGGGATAGAGAAGGGAAAACAAAACCTTTCTTTAGTCTGACAAGGAATGTTGTATCAAATACAACAAATGTACCAGCTCATAATAATAAGCTTAGATGTGTGACCACCTTTAATAGCAGAACTCAAGAAGTTGAGAGGGTGATACAAAAGAATTGGAAAATCCTAATGACTATGCCTGAACTCAGACAACTGCTGGAGGATAAGCCAAGGCTTGCATATAGAACTGAAAAAAATATGAAGAGAAGGTTATGCTATAAGGATATGAGGAAAAAGAAAACAAGGAACATTCCTTTGTTGTAGGTATAGTTGTTGCAAAGATGTTAGTACTTACAATTTATTTGTACATCCAATAACAGGAAAAGCCTTTGAATTTAACTGTTTTGCCATCTGCAATACACCTTATGCTGCATATTTAGCTACGTGCACAGAATGCCAATCTTTTTATGTTGGCAAGTGTAGTTGCAAGTTTAAAGAATGTATTATAGACCATAAATCAGATATGCGAAGAGGTACTTTAATGAATGCATTGGCAAAGCATGTAGTGGAAAATGAGTGCACTCATCAGTTTAAATTCAGGGTTATTAATATAGCTTACAAAAGTATTAGAGGGGGTGACATTAATAATATTTTAGAAAATAATGAATATTATAATGCAATAAGCTTGAAACCTGTTCTATATAAAACAACAAATGTATTTGCACTGATTTTAACGTTTCATTCGTAGGCTGTGTCATATGATTTAAATTGTCTTAATATAAATTTGATGTGTTTTAATGATTTGTTATTAGCACTGAAGAAGGAGATAGTCCGAAAGCTTTGCTTTATATTTGTATTAGTAAACTGTTGGAATGTTCTGTGCTTGGTTGTTTTTGTTTTTCATACTTGCTGGTTTTTCTGGCATAGTTCACCACAGTGTTACCTTTATTTGTTTTAACAGCTATGACTTGCAATTGTATGTGTTCAAAAGACACGTACAGTCATTATTAGCCCTCAGAGACAGTTTGAAAATGGGACTATCTTCATTTAATAAGGAAGTGCACCATGTTAGCTAGAAAGACTATTATTCTAATTTCACCAGTCTATTTTCTCTACCTATGCTGATCTTTTCGAAGCCAAACTAGGCAAACTCCCAGTTCTGTTCTTCATGAAGTTGCACCCTGAAGTCAGCCCAGTTGCTAGACCAGCCCAAAAAGTTTCAGTAGCTATGCAGAACAGAGTCAAAGCCGAGCTGGATAAAATGGTGCAGCAAGGTATAATTTGTCCAGTTGATGAATCTACTGAATGGTTATCTTCCATGGTTGTAGCTCAAAAGAAAAGTTCAGATGATATCAGAATATGTATTGATCCATGAGATTTGAACAAAGCACTAAAAAGACCTCATCATCCAATGCATACAGTCAAAGAAGTTGCTGGTCTTATGCTAAACGCCACTGTTTTTTCTGTTTTGGATGCAAAGAGATAATTTTGGCAAATTTTGCTTTAGCGGACATCTTCATATCTAACCACTTTCAGTATTCCTGTTGGCAGGTACAGATTTTTGAGAATGCCATTTGGGATAAATCCTGCCAGTGAAATCTTCCAGCATGCAATGGAGCAATTTTTTTCTGGGTATCCGTGTGCTATTATAGTAGATGATATTCTAGTAGGAGGTAGTGGTGAAGCTAAGCGTGACAGAAACCTCAAGAAAGTTCTGGAAATAGCATGTGAAGTGAATCTTAAGCTGAATCCTCAGAAGTACAAATTCAGGCTATGAGAAGTTACTTATGTTGGCCATTTATTTACCAGTTCATGCTTATGATCACATCCTTAGAAACAAACAACAGTTCTCGAGATGCCAGCTCCAGACAATGTTTAAGCCCTACAACATTTTTTCGGCATGATTAATTATCTAGGCAAGTTCATTCCAGACTTGAGCCAACTTTTAGCACTGCATAGAGAGTTGACATGCAAAGATGTATCTTGGTCATGGTTAAATGAACACCAAAGAGCATTTGATGTCCTGAAACAGAAACTTGCCAGTCTATGAACTCTTGGATACTGTGATGTTCACAAACCAGTTATTCTTTCTTGTGATGCTCTGTAGTTTGGTCTTGGTGAAGTAATTCTTCAAAAGGGTAGACCAGTAGCCTATGCATACCGAACTCTAACCCAAACTGAGATGCAGTATGCCCAGATAGAGAAAGAACTCTTGGCAATTCTGTTTGCATGTTCTAAGTTCCATGATTTTATTTAGGGTAGACATATCCAAAATGAAACTGATCACCAACCTTTAGTCACTATTTTGGGAAAGCCTATGCATACAGCTCCAGCCAGATTCCAATGCATGATGCTCAGATCACAAAAGTATCATTTTAATCTTGTTTACACAAAAGGCAAACTTCTTTACCTTGCTGATACTTTATCCAGATCACCCAGAAATACCACTGAATAGCATAAAAATGAGCAACTTGATTTTGAAGTCATGGAAGTGAGAAAGTTTACTTCCACATGTCTTGATGACCTTAGAAGTCATACAGCCTCAGATCCAGTTCTTCAGAAGCTCAGCCACTTTATCAGTTGAGGATAGCCATCAAAGAAATCTTGATTACCTCATGACCAACAACCATATAACCATATTTTTCTTACAGAAATGAGATGCTGTTTGACCCTTACAACAAGAGTACATTGCCATTTTGCATTATGGCCACCCAGGACTAGATTCTACAAAAAGAAGGGTGAAAAAAAAACAGTATTTGTGGCCTTCTGTGTCACAAGACATTGAGAGAGTACTTTCATCTTGTTCTGTATGTAACAGTACTAACTCATATCAACAGAAAGAACCACTTCATCCAAACCAGATTCCTGAAATACCTTGGTCAACAGTAGCTACAGACATTTTCAAATGGAAGGGTCAACATTACTTGATGTTAGCAGACTCTTATTCAAATTGGTTCAACATTCACCTACTTCTTAATCTAGCATCCAGTACTGTCATCACTAAGTTAAAGTGTCATTTTCCAGTCCATGGTAGTCCACACAATGTTACTTCTGACCATGGTGCACAGTTTATAAGCTAGCAGTTGAAAAGATTTCATGAAGAATGGGACTTTACTCATGTTACGAGTAGCCCTGACTATCCACAGTCAAATGGTTTGGCAGAACGTGCAGTTCAATGTCCAAAACAGTTACTAGAGAAGTCAAAATGAGACAATAGTAATGTTTTCTTGAACCTCTTGAATCTCAGAAATATCCCTTGTGATAAACATCTTGGTTCACCTGCACAGACACTTCTGTCTAGACAGACCAGAACCACACTACCAATCAGCAGTCATCTACCAGTTCCATGTGTCAGGATCAACAGATCAATGAAAGCCCATCTGTTAAAGAAGCACTTATCCCAGACATCCTATTATGATAAGACCAGCAAACCACTCAATCCATTATGAGAAGAGGAGATAGTGAGGATGCAGACATCCAAAGGTGTTGATCAGATTAGTGCATGAAAAGTGCATGTCCAGAGCTGAGATTGTACATTGTGGAATCACAAGGAGTAGAATTTAGGTGGAATTGGAAACATTTGGTCATGGTGCCCAAGCCTGTCTTGTAGTATCATACTTACGAGAAAGATTCTAAATCTCAGAGCAAGTTATCCAGTGTTCCAGTTCCAGAGGACATTCCAGTAAATATTTCTGTTCCTGATAAGAATTCCAAAACTCCAGAATCGTTTGCTCACCAATGACTGTCCCTGTTGCTAAACCAGTTTGAATTGCTATATCACTAGATCAGGTCCCATGTCCAGACCATGTTCCAGATAGACAGCAACTTGGACATGAACGTTTTGTTTATTTCTCACTGTTTGTATAATTGTATGTCTTTTTCAAATATCATTTTATTGTGGGCAATTCATTAATGAGGGAGGATGTAGATCAATATGTATGTATACCTTTAAGAAGCTTTCCATGGGCTTGAACAAGTGCATAAATACTGAGCACGTGCAGGCCTAACTGCCATTTTGTAGTAAGCTATTGAAACGTAAGCATGCATGTCTGTGTAGTCTGTCAGTTAATCAATTCATTTATGTTTGGAACTTTTAACTTTTAACTTTGAAAACTTTGAACACTTTAAAACCCAGCTCCATTCCCACCTCGCTTAAAATTGGAAATGCAATTGCACTCTACCCACCTAACCTGCTAATGACTCTACTACAAGTTAATCTACTCCATACTGATAACCTAAAACAGCAGCATCACTCGGAATATAACATAATTTAACATCTATATCTTGAATGTATATATTGTAAATAATTTACTGTCTTCTCTCTCCCCCATCTGGAAATGATTCTCTATACTGCCAACTCATAATTTTTGATGCTATTTAACAAAGAGGATAAATGCTTCCGTATCCTAAACTGTAATATATGCACTCCACTTTTCTATTTCACAACTATCTCTCTCTATACATTAATATCCTAAATCTATACATTTCAAATAATGTACTTTCCACCTTTATTCACCCCTTTTATGGAAAAACTGCATTTACAAATGTTAGTTTTTATAACTATGTTCAGATGATTTACAATTGTTATTTTGTAACCGTGCACACATGATCTACTTCCTCTGTGCAACTAACCTCTGTACAACTTGTCTCTAATCAAGTGTGTATGTATGTAATGTATGTTCCTCTATTTTATGATTATACTCTACTAAGTTTTACCATGTAATATTACTTTTTGCTTATTTTTACTCTGTATTATGGAGCTGTTCTTCCAGTGCCTCCACTGAAAACTAGCACCTTGAGCCCAGTAGACCTCACCGATCATCAAACTGGCAATAAATAAATAAATAAATACATTTTGTATTGCTGCTACCCATCCTGATGTGTTTCTGTGTAATAAAGCATATAAACGAACCTAACCCACCTGTTTATAAATACATTTTAAACCAAGATGAGCGATATATACCATGAAGAGAGTGTAGTCTGCCTTTTCAGTGACTTGACTACCCATGTCAACCACCAGAGATACAGTTAGGGCTATGCAAAGATAAAACTCCAATGTCTGTAGTAATTATAGGTCTATGGTCAACTCTTATTCAAGTGGTGAAGGAAGACCAATCAGGAGGGAAGCTTTATAATCAGAAGGCAGTAGCCAGAAAAAAAGAAAAATAACTGCTAATTATTATTTGAATAATGTTTGGGTGGTTAGTATCCTTCGTGAATGCAAAAGGTTGAAGGAATAGCTGCCTAAGGCTTGAGTGCAAACTTACCAGAAAATATGGTTGTCAATAGGATTTTCTGTACCTGGTATAAATGTGTCTCAATCTCCCTACACATGAACATTTCTTATAGCAACCAAATTCCCATGCAAACTGCAAAATACTTCAGATACTGAGGTATCTGGTTAGATCAACAACTTAACTTACAACACCACCGCTGTAATTTCCTTGTGAAAAAGTGCTTTCCAACATATATGCTATGTTTTCTTTGGTTGGTTTTTTTCAGCATTGATACTCATTGCCATAGTACTGTTGTTGTCATATGGGAATATCATGAAATATACTTTTAGCGTTACAAACTTGTTTCTTTTATTGTACTTAAAATCTTAAAATGTGCAGACACATACATGCATAAACACACACACACACACACACACACACACACATATATATATATATATATATATATATATATATATATATATATATATATATTTAAATAAGTGGAAATAAGTCTCAAGAGAAACAGGGTGCATTCCACTTATTTCTAATAAGCACACGGGTATCTTTGCTGATTCATTTTGATCATTGAGACATTGCTTTTATCCCTTTTTGAAATCAGATGTTCAAAATTTCAGGTGATGTTCTTCTATTCCTGCTCATGCATTTGGTCAACTTTGCATTACCCATATCCTGTTTGACTAATGTAAGCCATTTTGGGTATATTTTGTTTATACTTGCAGACCTTGAAAACACTCCTGAGATATTTCTCATGTGTTGTCCTTGTTGCTGCTGCCTTTGAGTTGTACAAAGAATAAAGCATTGCTGTTTTGTACCAACTGCATTATTGTAAGTGCTACAACAATGAGCATTTTCTGCCCTCCATTATTCTCATTACCATAATTCTATTGTTTATTACTTAACAATAAAGAAATACGCAAAACTACAAAACAAATATATATATTTTTTTTACTGCAGAGCATTCATTTGCTGACTGTCATTTGATGGCTACTATGTTTGTTACCGAAGTAGACAAATTGATGCAGTCTGGCAGAGCAGTTATCTTTGCCACCTCAAACAATCATTTTTTATTTGTAGTGTAAGGATCAGAGTTTTGAAAAAAATGTTGCTATAACAGCTAAAGGGTTTGGAATGGTATAATTATCTGAAGCGGTTATCAGTTGCTAATATGTCAGAATACATCAAGCACATGAATGTTTCTGTCCTGTGGATATATTAATGCCACAGGGTTTTGCAATCCAGAGTTCAAGAATTTTCCAGTAAATGTCATAAATGTTTGCAGATTGAACTACAAGTGATGCCTATGAGAAATGTTTTCTCTACTTTCTTTGTTCCTGTTTACATTCATATATTTTTTAATCAAGCCAGTAATAATGAATTGGACAAGAAAACGAAGGTTTTGATTAACCCAATTTTAAAATACTGTCTAAACAGTGCAATTTGTTTTCCTTTTAAAACAAGTTTTGTGGGAACAGAATGTGTTATAGAAAAGAGGTAAATGATTGTACCTCATTATAATAAAAGGAAATGCTAAAATATCAGCACAAAGGAGTAGCCATGAAGCAATTTAAAGTACTTTAGGACTTGTATCTGTACTTCACTTAAATTCTAACATACACTCCTTGTTCCATACATCAGGTCCCCCTCAGCTTAAAAATTCCTGTAATAATGGAGCTTAAAGTCCAGCATCAAAGAACTATGTGGCAGACGTGCTGAGATTTTCTTCCATGTTTAACAGTCTGTGAAAGCATTGCAAGATTAAACAGTAACCTGAACCAAAAATGAGTCTGAAGAACTCATTGTTGTTTGCTTTTAATATATGCTACATTTTGCCTTTTGACTTTGTGATTTATTTTAGCATAAGTGATCCAAAACTGACCATACTCCTAAACCCCCAATGTCATTACGGGCAAGAAAAAACTATACAGCCAGAGTTATACACAGGGGATCATTTATCCTGCCTGTGATTTGCCCTTCTAGGTTTAGCATAAACATAGATGGTGCATGTGTGCACTTCTAGATGGTGTTTAGAATTGTTAATGACTGATTTTTTTTTGTTTGTTTTTGAAAAATTATTAATCTCTGCAAACTTACAAAGTATATGGTATTAAACAACAGACCACCATGCGGCATGAACTACTCTTAAAAATTCCAGCAGAGCTAAATGACTGACTCTGAAACATTATTGAACTTCCCCTTAAATATGTCACAAAGATGTACTTGTAAAAAAAAAGAATTGTTATATTTATTTTCAAATGTATCTCATATATCTACATTTATATATACGCATTTATAATAATGATGACTCTATCTAGAATCTTGTAAGATTTATGCATTCTTTTTAGTATACTGAAGTAAAATTATTCTTATAATACCAGAGCAGATGTTGAGAAGAGAAAAACAAGCCGTTCTTCTGTAATGTTATGTCATGAGACAATGGCATGAATTCCAAATATCATATTAAGGAAGAGTGAGGAATATCACTATTTCTATATCTTTTTGCCTTCAGATTTATTTCTATTTATTTTCCTTTCCATAAACTTTTTTTTCTGTGCAAAATACCCATTGCACTTGGTGTAGGGATACAAATTGTTTCAGAGTTGAGTTCCATTGTATAATGTTTCCCTGTGCTGGTTACCTTATTTTTTTTAGTCACAATATATCAGTAGCTATTTCTTAAATGTCCTCAAATACAAATAAGTATATTGGAGTAGACAAATTATGATACCCAAGCAACATCATCATCAGGAGGTAATAGATTTTTTTGACATAATTTAGTAGACAAAGAATATGTCTTGCAAGCCAGAGTAGGCATGACAACTAAATCACGTTATTACAAATACTACAATTAATGGGCAAATGTTTTGAGCTTACAACTCATAAATGCTAACATTTATTTTAAAAATGGCCACATTGTGCATATTTGAATTAATCTGGTGTGGATAAGAGTGCCCCATAGGAAGTTTAGTGCTAAATTGTGAGCCTGGAAACTAAGAAAGTTACAGTAAGATCTGTTGGAAGTAACAGCAAATTGTGAATGTTGCTGTGGCACATTAAAACTTTAAAACATTATTTTCATTCTTTCTTTTTCTGCAGGGTCTAATAACCCTGTACCTCACACACCTCTCATATTTTAAATATTAACTCTGTATTATCCAGGACCTTCATAAGCCTAGCCATACAATCCACCACATTTGTGTCCCTGTTTATCTTGGGCATTTATTACAAAGGGACATTTTAGTTATGACGTTTCTAGAGGTTACATGACAAAGAGGATGATAGTTTTGGCTTTACAGTCTGCCTCTTATATCAAATACATGGGGGTCAGACCTGGAGGGAATTTCTGATCTCCCATCCATTGGTCGAAGTTACCCTTAAGCAGGGGTTAGGAATGCATTCTGCTTCAAATGGAAGTAGAGCCTGTTCAAGATCATGGGGATCCTTTGAGAAACATATCTGTCTCACCAACGTCTTATTTATGTCTTAAGCAAAATTTAAATACTTGGTTCTGATGCTGTTCATTTTGCAATGGGAAAAGGGTCCATCAGACCTGGAACAGAGGATGCCTTATATGCCAGGCACAGATTGCCTCTCAGTAACCTGAATGAGACAGAGTATTGAGATAGGGCTGTAAGATGATCCACACAGGACAATGTATTTTATACCATGGATTCTCCTGGTAAGAAACATTAGCAAGGCATTCCAACCATTGCATATATCTGGTCAGGTAAATGCTAAAAGGGGAATTATAGTCAATGGTATATATGCCAAGGGCTGAATAAAGTGGCACTATGACTTCCTTTGACCTGGATGCCATGCATATACTTATAAGTTGGGTGGCATAGAACTTGGCCACATATTGGTCAAAGGCCAAGTTGCTGTCAACTTACATTTCCAGATCCCTGACTATTGTTCAGCTTTTAGTGGTGTCTTATCAATGGAGTAATTAGACTGAGTGGCAGCTTTCCCAATAGGCACTATAATGCACATCTCGATATTGAGTTTTAGTCCATGACTTTGGTACCAGTCATTTCTCTGTGTTAGACCCTCTTGTAAGATGTTTGTGTCATGGGAGGGAATCTTTCATAGCTCCCAATTTGCAGTCATCTGTGAACTTGGTCAGTCAAAGGTCCCTGATATTAGCATTTACCTCTGAGAAGTAGATGGCAAATAAGAGCAGTCCCAGCACAGAGCCGTGAGGTATCCGTCTAGGGACAAGTATCTTAGTAGTGGTGGCATCACCAATCCTGTCTTCTTGGGTCTTGTTTACGAGCCAGCTGGTAATGCACTGAGTTATGCAGGGGTTTATGCCCAGTTTGTTGAGTTTGTCAATTATATCTGAGTGAGATATTGTATAACATACCTTAGCCATGTCCAGGTCATTGATATGCACTATTTCCCCTTATCCATTGCTTTAGTAACATTCTCAAGGAAGTCCACCAGTTTTAGAAGGTATGACCTTCACTTCACAAAGCCAGACTGGATGAGGTCCCATTTCTGAAGGTTGCCTATGTCTTTGTTGACCATTTCCATGTCATTTTGTTCTATGGCTTTGCATATTAGACTAGTCAGAGTTTTAAGTCTTTAATTTCCAGGCTTAGTTGATGGTCCATCCCTGGAAAGTATAATAACCACTGCAGTCCTCCATTCTCAGGATACAAAGCCTTTTCTGAAGCTTTAGTTGCAAACTGACTCAAGTGCTCCAGATAGGTAAGTTGTAGAAAGGGAAATTCTGCATGTGACAAAAGGAATAGATTTAAATTTTCTCTGTTATGAGGATAATACTTACGATTCTCAAACTAGTGATGGGAATTGTTTAATGACTCATAGGTTCATAGATTAGTACTAGGCTAACTGCCGTTGTAGGTCATTTTAAGCCTAGCCAATTACCCCCTGACAGAATCAAACCCTGCACCTTGTGTTTGTAAGACTCATAGTGAATTTTAATGTTTCAATGCTTTACTCAGATTTTGCAGCTTCAACTGTCCATACACATAAGTCAGCGACAGCATTGATGAAGAGATAATGACTTTTGGCACAACTATTTGTTTATTCCACCCACATAATCATAAAATTATAAAATGACAGATGTATATACTGTGATGCATATCTTAGATATTAGATGATCTAACATTAATAGAACGCTTGCTGAACATATATTAGACACTGATATTACATATAACTTTAAATGTTTGGGACTTAAATTGATTTATATAAAGAATGTTAAATGAAAGATCACAAAGAAAATATCTAAAATATTTTGAAAATGTTTTAGATAGCCAACCTTTCATCACCAGACCATTTGTTTATGTAGCTATCACTCATATTAGCTTTATCTACTTCTGGGTGCAGGGCAGGAACCAGCCTCAGATTAAAACCAGCTCATCATATTGGACACAAACTCACCAACATGCACACACACACACACACACACACACACACACACACACACACACACACACACACACACACACACACACACACACACGCGCGCGCGTGCGCGCACGCGCGTGCACATGCACACACGCACAGATGCTTAGACACTCACCACACACACACACACACAAATACACACACACACACACACACACACACACATACACACACACACACACACACACACACACACACACACACACACACACACACACACGCACACACATACGCACACACCTACCACAAACACACAAACACACACACATGCACACACTCACACACTAGTACACACCCGCACACACCAAGGCCATCTAAACATTTCCTAAACATTTCCTATCAACTTTGCAAGGAAACTAGAGTCTTGGTTTCAACACTTCTGAACTCATAAGAATTGGAGATGAGTTTGATAAAATTGAGAAGAAATTGTTGGAGAGAAGTTATTCCACGACAACAATTAGAACAGCTAGATCAAGAGTTGAGCAGGATTTGGGCTTAAGGAATGTAGACAGGAACAGGTATTTATGTTCGTCTGTTTCCCAGTTTGGACAGTCAAGAAATTTTGAGATGGAAGGAGCAAAAGATAAAATATTTTTTGTTACTAAATATTCATATTTTTCTCGGGTTTTGAGGGAAACAGTATTAAAATTGTGGCCCATTGTTTCAGGGGATGAAAGAGTGGGGACCCTTTTTCCAAATACTGTCACTTTCTCATATGGTAGATACCCCAATTTAAAAGAAATTTTAAATATCAGGCATATTTCAAGGGGTAACATCAAAAGGGGCACCTTTAGAAGTGGTAGGTGCAAAGTTTGTACCAAAGTTAAAAGTTTGGATGGAACAAAAATTAACAACGTTAACTACAAAGCTTTGGAATATTTTGATTGTAATTCATCAGGGGTAGTTTACATCATAGGTTGTGGTTGTACCAAACAGAAATGGTACATAGGTCAAACCAGTAGAAAAGCCAAACTCAGAATTCTTGAGCATTTGGGGGATATTAAGCACAAAAGATTAGACAGTCCTGTGGCCAAACACGTTTTAGAGCAACACAAGAGGGTTCCAGAGGGATTTATTTTTTGTGTGTTAGGGAAACCTAAGAATGTGGGGAATGATGCAGGCTTTCACAACAAATTATTAGAAATGGAGTCTAGATTTATTTTGAACTATAAAACTCTCTTTCCAAATGGGATGAATATGGAAGTGTGAATGAATTTCATTACATGATAAATATAAATATAAAAGAATTTTTACAAATGAAATACAGGTAATCATTCTAGTTTGAATACTGGAATTTCATTGAGCAATATACATAGTTTTTTCAAACAACAGAGCATTTCATTAACATAACATGTTGCCAGCACATATTTGTGTGTATATATATTTATTAAAAAACAATGTTTTTCATAATTATGTATTTTTTTGAGATTTTCAATATGAAGAAGCTCATTAAATGAGCAAAAAGAAAAAAAAAAAAAAAAAAAAGAAAAAAGAAAACAATGTGCATAGGTGTATGTCACCTTTATCTAGTATATTCACAAGCTGGTTAATGGTTTTATTGGATCAATTATGTATGTAAATTATGTGGAGGTGTTATAAAAGGGGTGGTGTTTTTTATCACAATTGTATTCCTTGAGAAGGCGAAGGCCGAGGTACCAGAATTAAAGAAGAAAATTTGCACCGCTGACTGCTAGTGTTGTGTCCAAGTATCTTATTTTTTGGTTTTTGTTAAGTGTATTGAGAAGGAAACTAGAGTCCCCAGCAAAAACCTACTTGAGTGTTGAGCTTAGAGGGAAATGGTGATCTCATTACAGAAAGAGCCACAAATACAGTTTGATCAGAACTGGTATGTCGAATGGGTATTGAACATGCATAGCCTCAAGTGTGCCAGCTTCCTGTTCTTGTTATGTTGCTCATCACATTTAGTAGTGTGAATACTACTATAATTTATTACATGCTTCTTTTCCTGGAATACTAAAATACCACACAGCTAAGGAGGATCAGGCAGAGCATCTACATAATGAATAATTTGCTAAAAGCTGCAATGGAGTGTTAGGAATGTGTTGTTCAAAAAATGTCTGCAGAGAATACAGCATGTAATGTGCAAAAGTTGTGGAGTGCAAAGACTGCTTAATGCAAAAAATTCCTGAACAGACTAAAGCAGGAAAAATAAGTACTGTGCTAAAGGATACTTCAGAGTGTGAAGAAAATGCAGTGCAAATTGTGCATGCTACTAAAAGCTACTACAAGTAGTAAGGGATGTTCCATCCGAAAAAAAAAAAAACTTCTGCAAAGTGACAACCTGCTCCAACTGCTCTCAACAAAAAAATCTTCCTCATCCCCAACAACAATGTTGTATACTTTTACCACAAAATAATTGTTATTGCTTTTATGGTAATGGGAAGGCTAAGTGCAGAATGACAGCAATCAATGAAGCTGCATATTTCTGCTGAATCAATCCAAATCCTAGTTATCTTGTGTGTGCATTTTTTTAGAGGAAGTGTAAAGTACTTTTCTGATATTAATGGAAACTTGAGAACTTTTCTATGGTTTCAGGGAATGCCCCACCCCCTTCTTTGTTAGCAGACTCTGAGAATCTATGAGATACAATATCCATTCATATTCAGTGATGGTCTAGGAATCCAGTACACTCTTCTGAAAGATACACGGTATCAACAAGGTGAATAACAAGCAGATACAAAGAAGAGTGAAAAAAGAACAAAGTACCAGGGATGCATATTATTGAGCTAGTAGTGCTCAGGGGAAAGTTTAACTGTAGGATAAAAGGGAAACAGCAAGAATCTTAATATCATCCATGGGATCCATGACATCATGCTGGCAATGTTCCACTTACTGTTCCAACAGATCTGTCAGACAGTCCAATATCATTTTCTGATGCCACACCGTCAGATGCAACACATTAAGAAAACAAAGCTTTCATTCCAGTGAATTAAGAAAAATCACTCAAGCCTTAAGGAATGTGACCTTGTTCTAATCCCTGCACACCATGTTGGATGTCATCAAAGCTACCCAAGTGTAATCTGGGCCACTAAAATACAAGCCCTGAGTCTGCAGCAGTCTGACATCACTTACTGATGGTATCACTGCAATTCAAACATTATAACCCCCTCCTGGTATATAGTAGCATGCACTTACTGATGGTATCACTGACAATTCAAACATTATAACCCCCTCCTGGTGTAGAGTAACATGCAGGACAGGAACCAGCCTCAGATTAAAACCAGCTGATCATATTGGACACAGACTCACCAACATGCACACACACGTGCACGCGTGCGTGCGCACATGCTCACACGCATGATGATTCAAACATTATAAGTGGCAGTACATGCAATGTGTTGAACTATTTGTAAATGGAGCCAATTATACTGCGCCAGATGATATAGCAAATCTACCAGCCAATAAATTTAGGTCAAATTTCACCTGACTTTTTCCCAGACACTTCTCATGAAATGCCCAGAACCATAACTCCTCCACCTATCAACAGGGAACTGGGCGCAAATACACTCTCCAAGGTCAAAAGCACTGCATCGATGAGACCTCAAAATGTCCTAGAAAGCCTTCTTAATAGTATGAAATATGAATTATTGGGCCCACTAAAATCACTAGTTAATCATTGACTCTAGACAGACTTCATGCCGAATAAATGGAGGATTGTAACGGTCATCTTGCTGCACAAGGGTAGGTCATCCAGGAACAGAGAAAACTATCAGTGCATAATCCTAGCTAACCTAATATGGAAAGCTTTGGAAAGAATAATCTTGAATTTGCTTAATTATGTCATAGGAAACCATCAGTGAATAAATCCAACTCACTTTGGATTTGTCAAGGGAAAGTCATGCCTACTCATCCATCCTGGCGGCATTCTTTGAGAAGGTCACCAAAGCAATGGAGAAGGGCAAAATTGTACATACTGTGTACAGTTACCTAGCCAAGGCAATCAAAAAACACCCTTCTCAAGCACTAGAGACAAGCTCATTAAATGAGGTATAACTCTACACCCCCCACCAAATAGTCAGCTGGCTTACTTATAGGCCTCAAGAAGGTAGGGTAGGAGAATCTACCGCCACAAAAAGGCTAGTCACTAGCAGAGTACCTCAAGATTCAGTACTAGGGATGCTCCTCTTTAGCATCTACATCTCTGAAGTCAAGGCTAATATAAAGGGCCTCTGGCTGACCAAGTTCACAAACAATTGCATACTAGGTGTAGTCGTTGAATCCCCCATGGCACAAATACCCTCTAGAAATGCCAGATGCAGACTTATGACCGGTTTCAGAATCATGGTCTGAAGCTCAGTGCCATGAAGTGCATAATACAGAGGGTTTTGATCTAGTCCCGGAGCATAACCATATTATTATATTTGTTCTCTTGGTGAATCTTGGCATCCATGTTGAGAATACATGATAATGGCTTATGATGTGTGACACTCGATCATAACACCTTGGAAAAATGGAGTCTTATATTGTCCATGTACTATCTGTTACAAAAGAAAGAAAAAAATACACAATGTGTTTTCCAGCTTTGAAAGCCAGTAAAGCACTTAGCGAGTGCTGTCAGACAAAAAGCAAGTAAGGAAAAAGGTAGTGACAGCTTTTAAATACTGCCTAATTTAAATAAGTTACTTACAGACTAACATCTGTAAACTTCCATGGACATAAGATGAAAGATATTTAGAGACTGAAGTAACATTCCTTCCCTTATAACTAAACGTGCAGATACATTCGGGTCTCATGCCACCGTAGCAAGTAATAGTTATCTTTTTTTCCAATTTTGAAGCATAATCACAAAGCTCCACTCACTACAGTATCTTTCATTAAGATGGCCACCCAAGACAACTGCACATTGATAATACACCCCTAAAAGTAGACTCAGTGGTCAGGGATTTGTGCATTCTAATAGACGGTGACTTGGCTTTTGACCATCATGTGTCTGCTGTACTAAGTAAATCATTCTTTGTTACCGAACTTATAAGTAAGGGTTTGGCATCTGGATCCCAAGATCATCTAGATCCAAAGATGCCTTTGTTACATTGAACCCAACCCTCATTAGACTAAGCACTAAGTGCAGTGTCCTCTTCAGTAATTATCTGATCAGGCACATGCAACAACTAGATCATCAATTTTATTTATTTATTTATTTTTTACCACTAAGCCATCTGAGCTGTTACCCTACTTATAGGTAAGAGTATGGCACCTAGATCGCAAGAGCATTTAGATGATCAACAGAGGTTCCTCACAAAAAGAATGCATGGTGCACAAAATAAATCCTTTGTGAACTGCCTCAAAGCCTTATCCTTAAATTCAGTCTTCCACAAACTGCTGAGAAGTGATCTATGCCTTTCTTACAAAGAATTCTCTGATCCAGTCTTAATAGACCTGTTCCACATCCATACAATAAATGATATCAGACACACATGATCCAGGGACCTGAACCAAATCTGTAACATAAGTAAGACATGTTAAAGGGATAGGTATGTGTCTCAGAGAGACTACCCCTTCTATGGAACAGGATTCCCATACATGTTCTTTCCTGCACTTATTCATGCACAATTTGGATAAGTGGATATGGAATAGTAAATTTACTTCCTGGTCTAGCACCTAAGTCTCTGTTATTGAGAGGAAGCTCATATATGTTGCCTGAGTTGCATATATTCCCCAACCCCCACCAAGCTAAAGGACGAAAACCTGGCAAAGGCTTTTAGGAAGCATACCTAGGCTTATAAAAGCCATTTAGGGTCATTAGTCTAGTATACACCTATGATCCAGTAATATAATAAATTTGATTTTAAGAAAACTTAACTTAGTGGGTCATGATCTGAAAAACCTGATCCTAAGTCGATATGGAACTTTAGCTACTCCAATGGGCTGTGAGCTGCAAACAGAAAAAAGTCAAAGAGTGCAAAGTGTTTTAATGATCCTTATATATATATATATATATATATATATATATATATATATATATATATATATATATATATATATATAAATTCAAATGCCATGGAACAACTAGTCACCGTTCCCACAAGAGGAGAAAATATACTAGATCTCATCATCACAAACATGGGGACAAAATGCTCCACACTGGAAGTATATCCCTCATTGGTGAGATCAGATCATAAACTAATCTCACTGGATATCCACATCCCACCCCCACCCCAAACAAAAAAGACCACAGTGAAGAACTTCTCTAAAGCAAACTTCACATTACTCAAGACTGGTGTGGTATCCTTCAAGGCCCCCGAGCCAGTGGAAACCACAACCCAAGCTGCGGAAGCCCTTACAAATGCCTTCTACGAACACCTCCAGGACTGCATGGATCAGGAAATCCCTAATAAAACCAAGTCTCTTTCCACCAAGGGCAAACGTCCAGTCAGGTGGACCCCAGCCATAAACAAACTTTACAATAAGAGGAGAAAGCTGTTACATGATAGAGCAAAATCCATAAAAGAAGACACCTTTGATCATTATTAGTAAAAAAATACGAGCACTCATAAAATCATCCAAGGCCAACTTTGAGAGAAAAATTGCCATAGATTCAAAAGACAATCATGAGGCCTTCTTCAGCTATGTTAGAAACCTGGGTGGAAACTCCCAGATATGCTCAGAATTAGTCCAAAATGATACAAAAATCACTGAACCCACAGACATTGCCAACATACTGGCAGACAGGTTCAGTGCAAACTTCACCCCCCCCCCAAAAGGAGAGATAACTATCCCAGCGGAGTGCAGCTTCCCAGACATCTCCAATACGCAGGTGAAAGCTGCTCTCTCTAAAGCTAAAAACACAGCATCAATGGGACCGGATGGTGTCCCCAGCTGTGTGCTACATGAACTCAATGAGGAACTAAACCCGCACATAAGGCAGCTGTTTAATCTTAGCCTTACCACAGGATACGTGCCCAAAGAGTGGCGTACGGCAACTGTGGTCCCACTCCACAAAGGCGGTGCCTCTATGGACCCTGGTAATTACCGCCCCATAAGCTTAACAAGCCTGGTCTGCAAAGCTATGGAGAGGATCCTAATGGAACTCATAAACAAAGACATAGGGGACTTGCAGACATTGGACCCGACCCAGTTTGGCTTTGTCAAGGGCAGATCATGCCTTTTGAACTTGGTCGACTTCTTCGAAACAGTCACCAAGGCCATTGATGAGGGAAAGGCAGTCCATACAGCCTACCTTGACCTTGCAAAAGCTTTTGACACAATACCCCACTCGGGTATTATAGAGAAACTTACCAGCTTAAATATAAACCCATATGTCACAAGATGGGTTGCAAACTGGCTAAAGGACAGAACCCACAGGGTTAGAGTAGCTGGCGCCATGTCAGACTCCAAGCCGGTCACAAGTGGTGTCCCACAGGGCTCAGTCCTTGGCCCCTGTTGTTCGGCATCTACTTCTCAGAAGTACAGGCTAACATAGGAGGACTATGGCTGACAAAGTTTGCAGATGACTGCAAACTGGGAGCCATAGTGGAAAGCACATCGGACACAGATATCCTTCAGAGGGGTCTCACGGAAACTGATAGCTGGTGCCAGAGCCATGGCCTGAAGTTAAATGCCAAAAAATGTATAGTCATACCCTTCGAGAAAAACAAGGTAACCCCAAGCTACCATATAGGTGGCAATCCACTAAGCACAGAAGAGGTTATCAGGGACCTGGGGACCCAGGTTGACAGTGGCCTTTCTTTTGACACTGACATTGCTAAAGTGGTTAGAAAAACCTTCTACATTTCCCACCTGATCATGAAGGGATTCACATCCAGATCAAGTGAGGTCATTGTTCCCCTGTACTCTTCACTTATCAGACCAATGATCGAGTACAATGCCCCATTCGGGATGTATCTCACCCGACACCTGCAGCAATTGGAGAGACCCCAAAAGTTCCTCACCAAAAGGATAAAGGGACTACAAAATCTGTCATATGCTGCCAGACTGAAGAAACTCCAGCTCTATTCAGTCACATACCGTCTGCTCAGAGGTGACCTGTGCCTGACATACAAGGCCATGTCCAACCCGGAATTAATGGACATGCTCCACCTCAAAAAATCCAAATCTACCAGATCCACTAGAGCAAGTGACTTAAACCTTAGCACAGATATAAATAGGACATGCTGGAGGGATAGATTTGTCACCCAGAGAATCCCTATGTTGTGGAATAAAATCCTGGTCCATGTGAGGCAGAGCACCTCGCTGACTCTGTTCAAGAGAAATCTTGACCGGTGGATGGGAGATCGTAGGTTTACCCCGGGAATCATCTCTGTGTCACTGCTGGACAGAGGCACAACAAACTAATGGACACAGTATTTTTTAACATAAGGGGTGGCGTAAGCCACAAAAACTCTGGGCTAGGCTTATAAATGCCTTAGGGCAGATAGCCTAGTATAAACCTATGAATCTATGAACCTATATATGTATGTATGTATGTATGTACGCATGTATGTAATGTGTGGCTCTGTTTGTTTCTGTAAATGAATGTTTATTATATCTTTTAAAATAGTTACAGCTTTCCATAGTGATTTTTTTTGTTGGCCATTGAGTGTTCTGTAGAGTGAAGCTAGAGCAATAACAGATTTGAACGGTTCATGACAAAGCTTCACCTCTCTGCACCATCTTACTCATATTTGGTAATCCTAACCCAGCACATAACGCAAACACAAACCTGCATATTACCTACCTGACAAAAAAATCCTTTCCCTAACAGCACAAGCAACTCATCAGTCAAGTAACATAAAACACAATCTTTCTAAAGCAGACAGTTAAACGTTTTTAACCAAACTTGCCAAGCAGCTTGGAACAGCCTTCACAATGACATCACTGAAACTGGAACAAGGTAAAGTCCAGTGGTCAGAAATGCTAGGCAGGTAATAGTAAGTAGCAAACTGGTTTATTTAGAATACACAAAGCTTTCAGGCCAATGGTCTTCCTCAGTTTGTTACTGAAACAGGCACTTTCACCATCTTCTTAATTAAGCAGTACAAATGTACTTGCTTCTGAAATACAGGGTGACATTGAAATACAGGGTGACATAATTTAGTTATACTAGAGCTTTGGGTCGTGCCATTGTCCTCTACCATCATCATTTAATCTATCATTTACCTACATGCTGACAGTCTCAAATCTGCATTGGATATATTATGTCAGTTTCCCCTTTCCTTTCCTTGTGTAGTTCTGGTCTACCACAAGGTTGTTACCAAATGTGCAAATATGTATGTACTAGCCACTTGTGTGTGTGGATTATATTTGACTATTTTACACTGATTACTTTACCTTCATTTATTCGCTGTGTTAATTGTTATATCTTCTGAAACAATCTTAAAACTGTTTGTGATTGCCATGTGGCTTAGATTCTGACTGAAATGGTCAGGTAACAGACCACTTACCCAGTTAACAAACAAAGAAACAAACAAATAAATAAACAGACATACAAACAAACATGAATAATACCTTCATGAGTATCATCTTAGTCATTTGTTGTGTAACTAACATTTGGGCATTATCTTCTATAGGAAAATATCTATGACAGCAATGCATCAGTGTCCCATCTGTTCATTTCTAATTTTCTACAACAGCCTTGTTTGGACATCAAGTATATATTACCATTGTACATCCACCGTTATTAGTGTCTTCAAATGTAACTCATTAATTTTGCCAGTTACTATTGACTTTCATTATTTGTCTTGAAATCTGTCTTATTTGTTATGTATTAATGTGTTCCTCCTTGCTCTGTATGAAATGAAATTAGTCCGTTATGCTTGGTATGTGTTCCATGAAGCCATCGAGAAGCCTAGCCCAATTTTATAAATGCTCCAGAGCACTGTCTATTTAGGTGACTTGCTCAAAATTACAGAGCTGAGCTGGAAAATTGAAATTTAGGTAATCGAACACTGAACTACAGGAAGCAGATTGTTAACAGCTCAGAACCTTCTGTGTTAACTACTAAAATATAAAAATCATTTGCATATTATCTCAAGATTCTTGGCATTCTGTGGCCTTAGAATCCTTTTTTGAATTATATTGAACTATGGTATGTGACATATGTTACCTACCAATCCTACAAAATGCAACATTATACTTGTGAATGCTGACTAGTGAATCAGAACGTTCCATCAGAAAATATTGCCACAACCAATCATAGCACAAAATACCAAGGTAAAGAAAAATGCATCTAAACTAACTACAATTTGTCTGTCATCCTTTACTGAACTGAATCTTTGATGGTTTACTTGAAAACAACAAATTTTATGAGTAACAGAAAATCTGTACATTTTCTGTACATTTCAGAGACATGATCAGGATCCTTCATGGGAAGCATTGTAAAATGTTCATAAGAGAAAATAGTTTGGCAAGGGGAAGCGTCACGATCTGAACAAGATGGCTGAGGTCCTAGGCCATAAGTGAATATAACAGTGTTCTGTAGATGTCAATGTAAAGCTTATTTAGGTGTACAGGTATGGATTCATACTCCAAGGCAGTGGTACATATTTCCCATAAGTCTATAAGGCTAATTTCACTTTGAACATATAATTGATGGTAATAGTGCATATTTATGTGCCAGATGCTCTATGACTTGCATTAATTAGTATTAGTAGGACATGATTTACAGCCTTCACCCCTGTTTCTAACATACTAAGTTCACAGTTCTGTGGATATTTTGTCCAGAAGACATTTTACTGTGCAAAACAATCTTACCACCAAAAAATAATGTGTATGCTCTGGCAGCCACAAGGTAAAATGTATAACAGTATATATTTCACAGGCGTTATTTTATTTATTTATTTTTTATCAGAGTAGTCAAGACCCTGGCAAAATGAGCTCTGAAGAATATTCCAAGATGACAGCAGCACAGCTGGTTACAGTTTAAGTAAGGTGAACTTCTCCATACTTCATTCAGAAAATATGACATCTTTAGTGCCTTGTTTGCAGTCAAAAGAGAATGAGAGGAGGAAAAACTGAAGAGAGAAAGAGAGCAAGAGCTGAAGCTGTTTGAAGCCGATTTGAATGACAGGAGGTAACAGCTTGGAAAAAAAAACAAAAAAAAAACAAGTGACACCACCAAACATATTTGAGTTGTGGTGTTAGCACCCAGCCCTAGAAGTCAAAGTCAGTACAAAATTATTTCCTCAGTAGAAAGAGGTTCTTTGATCAAGCATGTAATCTAAACCAGTTTGACTAAGGGCAGTGGGTAATGTTTTTAACTTAGTAACATGTCAGATTTTTTTACTCATATACTTTTTAATTAAAACATATAACATAATGAATACTTATTTTATATTTTGAATTACAAATTAGATAAGTATATACAATATTTACATTCAGCATGACATAAGTAAATTTAACATATCAGATTTTCACTGTTGGCTACACTGAAGTGTTTCTTTTTAGAAAGTTTTTTTTTTTTTCAAATATAATTTTTATTGCATTTTCCACTTTTTTTCTTAATACAAAAAATAAAAAAGTAATAAAACAGAAATATATAAGGACAAGATACAAGAAATATCAATTTGCAATAAACATTATAACATGTACTGGACATATACCATCAGTGTTCAGTTCAAAATATGCAAACTTTTCTAACATTTAAACTGTTCAAATTAAACTGTAATACAAAATCTCCTCAGAGATATTTTAATCTTAATATAATCTGTCAATAAAACTGTTTTATCAAAATAGTCAAGACTACCTAACTTAAATTGTATCTTGTAATAACTATGTACACTATGTACAGTTGTCACCTCTGATGTTCAATATGTTTGCATTTTCCAGACCATTCCCAATTTATGATGAGTACAAGTTTTGCAATATTTATTTTCTTTTATTATTCATTATTTGTTAGAGTAGTATTAATGTTGTAGTCCCTTGTCTATAAAAAGGTTTTACCTTAATATTTCTATAAGTGGTTTCCAATATTTCTGGTAGTCAATAGATTTTTTTTTTGGCTTCTTGGGATTAGTTTGCTGGCTAATATGTATTTCATTGCCATTCCTTTAAATTCATCCCATGTAATTTTAGTTCTATCTAGCCAATTTTGAAATGTGTATTATTTCATCATTGCACACAATGTTACTATGATGTGTTTGTTTTCATATGAAAAATTGGTGGGCAATACATGTAAAATTGCCATTTCCCATGACCAAGTAGATTTAGTCTACCCCTTTTTTTTCTAATTCGTTTCTTAAGGAATACCATAATTTATAAACATTCTTACAGCTCCATCAAATATGAAGGGTATCAGCTGTGCTATTTGGACGTGTGACAAAAAGGAGAGAGAGAAGGATTGATTTTACTTAGAAAGAGTGGTGTGTGGTAGGCATTATTGTTAATCATAATTTGGGTATACATTAATTTTTTTAGGGGAGTTAATTTCAAGGTGAGTTCAATTGCAGCAGATTTTTGGTCCACAGTAATCTTATTATTTTTTCCTTCCCAATATTTTGAGTATAGGAATGAATCCAGTTCTTGTTATTGATTTATATGTGTTTGGTAGCATGTTGGATCTTGAAAGCAATAGGTTAATAATGTGTTGGTGTATCTGCATATCTTGTTTGCCTGTTTTGACATTTGTAGCAATTGTGTTGATCAGGTATAGCATTTGGTTGATAATAGTGTTATAAATTGTGTTTACTTTTAATCTTTGCCTTATATTTTCAATTGAAAGGTTTTTGCCTTGTTAGAAGTCCCATACAGTGGTATTATTAATTAGTGGGTATTGATTCAGATTTAGAATAGTGTTATTTAATTTAATATTAGGGTTTAAATGTATAGGTTGTGCAAGTAACAAAGTATCCTTAAGATTTAGGGAGGATACCAGCTTTTGAAATAGTAATGCATTTCTTATAATTATGGGGTGGATTTTAAAATACCTTAGTGTCTTACATTTTAGAAAGGGTATTGCTTTAGGGTTTAAATTTGATGAAATTAGATGATTATAATATATTTTATATCATGCTTTGTTAGATGATTCATAATTTGCTATTTGTATAATTCGACTCGCGTTTATAATGTCATAGTATGTTTGAAAATCGGGTAATCCTAGGCCACCTTTCTGTTTAGGTAATGTTAATCTAAAGTATGTTATTCTTGTATTTTTAGGATGCCAAATAAATTTCCCTAATAGTGTTCCAAGTTTGGAAAAGAAGTTATTTGGTATATTTTGATTAATAGCGTTAAAGTGAAACAAGCTGCCTTAGGAAGTGGAAATAGGTTAAGATTTAGCCATCTTTTAGTGTCTTCTGTAATGCTAGACCACATTATAAACAGATTAATTTTAGTCAAATCAGATTGGGGGGAGTGAACATAATGCCTAGATATTTGAGATTGTAGTAACTTTAAATGTTAAGTTGTCTATCTCGCCTTCATTCTTGCTGGATGGGTTCGGAGCCGACCTCGGCTCCGACTCGGCCACTCTAAAAGCTCGAGAGTTGGTTCCACCGGCTCGAGGCTCCCCTTATATCCCACAATGCTAGGCGAGAGTTACCTCAGATCTCGTTTGCCGCTACAGCTTTGAGGTTGGTTGCTTCTACCGGTTCCTGGTGAGTGTTAGCTTTTTATACAAAAAGTTACTCTTTTTTTCCCCTTTTAACTTTAATTCTTCCTAAATTAGTGTAGGATATAGATCTTTATCCCGACCCTATTTTTTCCCGTTTTCTTATTAAAAGAACCGTTGGTTCTTCCCTTGGGCCTTTGGCCTTCCCTTCCCTAGGGTGTGTTTGTGTAGTTACTTTAACTTTTTGTGCTTAATTATTAGTATTTTACTAAAATTGTTATTAATTTTAGTATTAATAATTTTTCTGACAGGGTATAACTGTGTGTTTGGGTGTGTGTTAGTGTACACCTGTCAGTTAGGAAAATGTCAAAGGAAGCAAAGGTCTCTGGATTCAAGAAGTGTGATGCGTGCTGTCAGAAAATGTCTCTGACAGACGCTCACACTTCTTGTGTCTATTGTCTGGGGCCTTTGCACCTGCAGGACTCCTGTGCTGTGTGCCATGGCTTCAGCCCCAGGGTCCTGCAGGAGAGAAAAAACAAGTTGATTCTGAGAGGCTTGTTAAAACCAGAGGATTCCCTGTCAGTTTCAACAGGGAAGCCCTCTAAGGCATCGAGGTCTTCGGCTCCGGCTTCTGAGCCGAGACCTCAGGTTGTTCAACCTTTGCCTTTATCGGCTCGGCTGGAGCCGATAAGACTCAGTCCACAGTTTCTGTGGCTTCCTCGCTCCGGCGGAGCCGAGGTTATCGAGGTACCGTGTCGGCTCCGACAAGATCTTGAGCCGACAACCAGAAAGAGGTCTAGGTCACCTTCTCTTGGCTCCGTTCATTCGGCTCCAGGATCTCCCCTGCTGTCTGAACGGAGCCAAAGGTCTCATTCCTCTAGGTCATCGAGGCTTTCCGATCATGACCTTCAGAGGGTGGTGAGTCGACTACTTAAGTCCGAGGCACTAGCCCAGATGCTTCAGAGCCCGACTCATCAGTCGGTGCCTGCCCCGGTCCATCAACTCTTTCCTCCTTCGACTCTTTTGAGTTCGGAGCTGGGTCGTGTCGGAACCGAGACTGTGGTCACTTCGGAGCCGAGACAATTGTCTTCGGCTCCGTCGTCGGCTCCGTTTTCTTCTGTGGAGGAATCTCGGTGCCAGACCTCCCTCGTCGGCTCCGAGGGGGTGAGTGGCATCGGACCCTTGTCCGACCCCCCTCTCCCTCTCGGTGCTTCGGCGCTGGTGAGTTCGGCTCCGACATCGGCCTCGGAGCCATCACTGTCGGTGCCGAGGGCGGTCCTTAGCTCCTCGGGCGGGACCTCTGGCTCTGCCTGACAGGGGTGCATTCGAGGTCATGCGGAGTGTGTTAGAGCCTGGCTCTACTCCACAGTCGGCTCCGTCAGCCCCTCCCTCTATGCTGCCTCAGGGTAAGTCGACTCACTCCCTCATCCCGGACCGCAGAGAGCCAGCTCCTCAGGAGCCCCCTTTGGGGATTTCATCCTCTTCCGAGGCCTCTCCTGATTTGGCAGAAGAGCCCCCTCAGAAGAGGAAGTGCAAGAGGAAGCACATTGACTCACCTGAGTCTATCACGTCGGACACAGATCTGGATGATTCTGAGGGTTCCACCCGTTCCCCTTCTGAAGATGTCTCATTTGCAGACATTCTGGAGATCCTTAAACAGAGGGGAAATTGGCCAGCCCTCAACCCTTCGGAGGACGAATCTGTGTATCTTGAGGCGTTTGGCTCTCGTCCTTCCACCTCCTGGGTGTCCCCCTTCGACCCCTCATGCAGGTGGTTGCTAAGAAGGCATGGACGGCTCCTGATTCAGTGGACCCCACTCCCAGGAGACCCTCCAAATTCATCACAGCTCCATCAGACAAGCAATTTTTATCAAAAGGAGTTTCTGTGGATGCTATGGTGGTAGCTGCCGCCACAAAGAAGGAACTGGCTGATCCTTCAGTGCCTGTCCATCCACCTAACAAGGAATCTAGGTCCATGGATAGGTACGGAAGCGGATGTTCTCCTCAGCGACATTTACCATGCGTCGCTGAATTACCTGTGCCATTTCACTCGTCTTCAAAGGGACTTGATCAAGGAAGCGAGTGAAATGTTGAAGGACCCTACAGCTGCGGGTTTCCAAGAGAAAATGAACACGCAGCTGGCTATCCTTAATTCCATTTCCAACTCCTCCATGCCTCCTCTCTTATGCGGCCGATGGAGCGAGCAGAGCCGCAGGAACAGGGTAGCCTTACGTAGGCACGCCTGGATGCGGCTATGCAACTTTGGAACCTTTCAAGGCGTCTTTCACGAACTCCCTTTGATGGATCATCTCTTTTTGGTCCTCAAGTGAAAGAAACCCTGACTAGGTGCGAGACTGATGGCAAGACCCTTTCTGCCGTCGGAGTCCGTTTTTCGACTCCTTCTAGGCCTTACCCCAAAGGCCAGAAGGGGGGAAAGATGTGGTTCCGTAAACAATCTCAAGGGACTTCGCCTGACGCACAGAGTCGTTTTTCCTACCAGAGGCAGAGGTGGAAATAACAATGGTAGACGTCGCCCTAGGGGCAGGGGGGGTCCGCAGAACCAGGGCAATCGGGAAGCCTTTCCTGACAAGCCCTTTCAGCATCCCTGAGGTGTTGCCCGACTGCCCATCTTCGGAGGCAGTCGGGGGAAGATTGTCACTGTACCCAGAAGCCTGGCTATCCCTGACTCAAGACAAATGGGTACAGTCCAGCATTTCCGAAGGCTATTCTATCCCCTTTCTTCGTTTTCCAAATCAGTCAAAAAAATCCCTTCCAGATGTTCCACCCGCTCAAAGGGATATAGCAGCTTTGGAAATTTCAAAACTGCTTGCAAAAGAGCAATTCAGCCAGTGTCAGCAGACCAACAAGGATCCGGAATCTACTCAAGGTTCTTTTTAGTTCCAAAGAAAACAGGGGACTGGAGACCAATTTTGGATCTCAGTATCTTGAACAGATCAGTCAAGAAAACAAGATTTCGGATGGTCACGCTGCAATCCATTCTTCCCCTATTGGGAAAAGGAAACTGGATGTGCTCTATAGACCTTCAGGATGCGTACTATCACATAAAAATGAACAGACGCTCCAGAAGATTCCTCCGCTTCAGGCTGGGAACCAGTCATTTTCAATTCAGGGCCCTGCCCTTTGGTCTCACCACCGCCCCCCGGGTGTTTACCAAATGCATGGCAGTGGTAGCTTCTCACCTGAGACGACAAGGATTCCAGGTGTTTCCATATTTGGACGACTGGCTTCTCACAGCTCCCACCAAGCATCTCCTTCTGATGGCCAGAGATTATACTTTTCGCGTTTGTCAAAAACTGGGTATTTCAATAAATTGCGAAAAGTCTGTTTTGTCGCCTTGTCGTACTATTACCTACATAGGCGCAAATTTAGATACTATAAACATGTCTGCAACGCTAACGAACCAAAGGATATCAGACATTCACAAATTGGTGTCACTTCTTCTCAACAACAACAAAGCCAAAGCCAGGTTAGTTCTAAAGGTGTTGGGAATCATGGCAGCGGCCACACCTCTCCTCCCATTGGCCAGATACCACATGCGGATCCTTCAGTGGATGCTTTTTTCTCAATGGTCATACCAGGAACTTCCAATGTCTCACACCATTATGATCACGCAAGCGTGCAAAAAGCATCTCATGTGGTGGATGTCTTCCCCCCAGCTCCTGTCGGGAAGACCATTTGTTCCACCTCCTCCGGTTGCTACTCTGACAACGGATGCCTCCCTGATCGGGTGGGGGCATTATCAGGGCAGGACAGTCCAGGGCACATGGCAACCAAACGAATGCCACTTGCACATAAATGTTCTGGAGATGAGAGCAGTGCTTTTAGCGTTGCAAGCCCTTCAAGACTCTCTTCCCTTGGGAATGATTGCAATCCAGACAGACAATATGTCTGTAGTGTGGTACATCAACAAACAAGGCGGAACCAGATCATATACCCTGTGTCGAGAAGCACTCAGACTGTGGCAATGGGCGATTTCTTCTCAGCGTTTTCTGATAGCAACGCACATCCCCGGGAAGTCCAATCACATTGCGGACAAGTTGAGCAGAGCTATACTCATGCCTCACGAGTGGTCTCTGAAAGACTCTGTAGTGAGAGAGATATTTCTCAAGTGGGGTCAGCCTTGCTGCGATCTTTTTGCTACTCCCCAAAACAGCAAGTGCAGAGAATACTTCACTCTATTCCCTTTACCAGGCCAACCCAGCAGAGACGCTCTAGTCCAAGTTTGGCCCCGGGGACTTCTGTATGCATTTCCTCCTTTCCCCAAGTAATACAGAAAGCTATCGCTCAGAAGGCCTCATTGATCCTCATTGCTCCTTACTGGCCTCGACAAGTGTGGTTCCCCTTTCTACATCGTTTTCTCTTGGAGCGACCGTGGCATCTGGACCTAGTTCCAGATCTTTTGATCCACCAGTCGGGTCAGTTTCATCGCTCCCTCCCCTCTCTGAACCTCACTGCTTGGTTCCTCCAGTTCCAACCGTAGCCAGGCTTCCTCAATTATCTCACTCTGTTAGAGATATATTGATAGCTTCCCATAAATCTTCCACTCGAAAGATTTATTTGAGTAAGTGGAAACGCTTCTCATATTGGGCACAAGGAAAGGACATAGATCCTTTCACCGCTTCCATCCAACTAGTCCTTGTTTTTTAGCTGAACTCTTCCATGCAGGTTCATCTCCATCTACTCTTAAGGTTCAATTGGCAGCTATTTCTAACTTTCATGTGGGTATTTCTGAATCTGCCTTAATGTCCCACAAACTTTGCAAAGCCTTTTTGAAAGGAGTTTTTCTTCTCAGACCTCCTATAAGAAATCCTCCTTCTCCTTGGGACCTAAATTTAGTTCTTGCTTCTTTGATTCTTTCCCCTTTCGAACCTGCAGCTTCATGTTCCTTGAAATTATTATCATGGAAAACTCTCTTTCTGGTGGCTATTACATCAGCCAGAAGAGTTTCAGAATTCAAGCACTCAGTTGTCGTCCTCCTTATCTTTTGTTCCATAAGGACAGAGTGTCCTTGCGAACTAACCCGTCTTTTTTGCCTAAGGTGGTTTCAGCATCAAATCTAAACCAAAGCATTGACCTCCCTGTCTTTTTTCCAGAGTATTCCAATAGGTCTGAACAAAAGTTACACTGCCTGGATGTTCATCGTCAATTAAGGTACTACTTGGATAGAACAAAACAATTCAGAAAATCTGATCAGCTGTTTGTCTCCTATGCGGAAAGCAGAAAGGGACTTTCAGTTTCAAAGGTATCATTATCCAGATGGCTAACATCTTTGATTTCCCTGGTATATGAAATTAGACAACAGAAATTGCCTAATAAACCCAAAGCCCATTCCACCAGAGCTTTGGCTACTTCTTTAGCCTTCCAAGACAGACTGCCTATTGACACCATTTGTGCAGCGGCTACTTGGGCTACTCCTCACACTTTTATTTCTCATTATAAGTTGGATTTAGCTTCTAGGCATAGAGCTAACTTTGGTTCCACTGTTCTCAGGAGTCTGTTCCGTTAGGCCACCCGGGACAAGGTGCTAGGGACGCGGTCCCATCCAGCAAGAATGAAGGCGAGATAGACAACTTAACATATAGAAGTTATGTTCTTACCATAACGTTCCATGTTAGTTGTCTTCTTCTCACCTTCTTCTTGCGTCCCACCCTCCTTCCCCCTGGCCTGGACAGACCTAGAGGAGTTGTGATCGTGACCTCTCTTTCTACCACCTCTTTCTTAGTCATATGCTATTTTGCATATTTCTTGGTTCAGGATGTAGGTCACCCTTCTTTCTTCCTGTTGTTAGAGGTGGACTCTGTTTTACAGTTATACTGTTACTGTTATAAGCTGGGGTTAGCTTACAAACGAGATCTGAGGTAACTCTCGCCTAGCATTGTGGGATATAAGGGGAGCCTCGAGCCGGTGGAACCAACTCTCAAGCTTTTAGAGTGGCCGAGTCGGAGCCGAGGTCGGCTCCGAACCCATCCAGCAAGAAGAAGGCGAGAAGAAGACAACTAACATGGAACGTTATGGTAAGAACATAACTTCTATTTTCAGTTTTGGGGAAATAGAATTCCATGTTTCCTAAAGTATTCAAAGGGAATATGATTCATTTGTTTGGGTTAATAGCATAATTAGATATTTTTGAAAAATTTTCAATGGAATTTATGATCTTGTTTAAATCAGTATTAGGGAATTTGAAGTAAATATTAAGGTCATCAGCAAAAGCTGTATATTTTATTGAGATTTTTGAAATAATCATAAAATGATGGTTAGTTCTTTGTGATATTTTAAGGAGTAGAGTTTCAATGTATATATTGGACAGGTATGGTGATAGTGGACATCCTTGTCTTGTACCATTAATAATTTGAATAGGTTTTGATTGCTTTTTATTTATAGATAGTGTTGTCATAGCATTGCTGTATAAGGCCCTCACCATGTTTATACATTCATCAGGAATGCTAATTTTTTTAGTATATTGAATAGAAAATCAAAATTTACTCTGTCAAAAGATTTAGATGCATTTACTGATAATGCATAGCTAGGGCAATTATTATTTGCTTTTAAACTGATGATTGAATCAATGGTGAGTGTGTTGTCCCATACCTGTCTGTTACTCATAAAGCCTAGTTGTTCAGAAGATATAATGAAAGATAGATTTTTTTTTATTCTGCTAGCTAAGACTGATTGATAGGATTTTGATATCAATATTTATAAGTGCTATTGGTCTGTAGTTGTTTGGATTTAGTACATCTGAGTTGGGTTTTGGTATGAGTATAGTTTCTGAGTTGTTGATATACAGGTCCTTGATTCCATTCCTTATTACGTATTCATATACTTTCAATAGTATTGGAGCTATTTGTTTCTTAAAAGTCTTATAATACTCCACCACATACCTATCTGGGCCTGGAGATTTACCTGGTTTCATCTTATTTACAGCAGCTATGATTTCCTCCACATTTATAGGGGCCTTAAGATTATTTATTTGCGTTTTGTTTATTACTGGAAATTGCAATTCTTCAGTGAATTGATGGAATAGTAATTCATTGTACTGGTCATTTGGCCCATATAGTTTTTGATAAATCTCTTCAAAAGTCATTCTAATCTATTTGTCCATATCTAGAGTTTTGTTATTGTAATTTATTTTGGTAGGATAATTTTTTATGTTTATGATTATTGCCAACACTTTTGAAGGGGATTGTGCCCATTCTGCATACTTGTGTAGAAATTTAATTTCATTGAAAGAGTAATGTTATGTTTGAGTTTCATGTAATTGTCCTTGGAAGGTAATCATTTGTCTTTCACGTTCTGGTGAGTGTTTAGTTTGTAATTCTAACTCTATACTAACTCTATACTTTTTAATTTTGATTCTATTGTTGTAACTTTTTCCTTGTTTAATTTTTTTATAGCGAGCAGCTTTTTGGATTAATATACCCCAAGTAATGGCTTTTGTCACATCCCATTGAATATCATATGGTATATCTGTTATCTCTAGGTTATTTTTAATTTGGGTAAGAATGTCAATAATTTCCTGTGAGACTTCTTTCTCCTTTAATAAGTTAGTATTTAAAGTCCACTTCACTTGTGTTTGGGATCTTTGTGTGGAGCTATCCATCTTTATTGCAATGTTTATTTTTGCATGGTTTGATATTGTTCTAGGTTCATTAATTGTAGGTAACGTTTTTATTTATTAGAGTTTCAGATGTTAAAAAAATGTCTATTCTGGACCAAGACTTGCGGTATGGTGAAAAATAAGTGAAGTTGCTGGTTGATGGATGATGGATTATTTCTATAGTTTTCAAAAGGATCAGCTAGCTTAAAAATGTCTATTATTTCAGCTATTAATGTAGTAATTTGTGCAGGTTACTTGTTTTCTTTATTTGTGCTATCTAGTTCTGGAGTATCATATTCCTGTCACCTCCTATGATGAATAAACAGTTAAGAAAATTCTCTAGAATTGTGTATATCTTGTATAGATAGGTTAATTGATGCAAACATGGGGCATATGCATTTAAAACTAAGAAAGGTTTTTTAAACATAGGTAGTTCACAAGTAAAATAACACCATCTGCCATTGGGGTCATAACTACTCTTTATTATAGTGCCATCAAATGATTTTTTAACTATTGTTGCAACTCCCCTAGAAGCTGTACTGTCACCAGCAGCTACAATATGTTTCACCCATTTTTATGTTTCTTTCTCACATTCTTTCTCACATTGTTCTTTCAACATATGTGTATCTTGAACAAAAACTATCTCTGCCTTGAATTTGAAAATTAAATGCATTACTAGATTCTTCTTTTTCTTATTTTGTAGGCCCTTTACTTTCCATGAATCTACAGAAACCATCTAAGAGATTTATCAACAGAATGATGATTTTTGTGAGCTAATAAATATATATAGGGTCATATATTGCTTTAAAATCTTCTTAGAATTGTTTGGTGCAGGTCAATAATATGGATATGAGTGTGACATCACTCCCTTTCCCCCCCACCGTGCTTACCCATGCTAGCCCACTAACTGAAAGAGAGATAAATAGAGCATTTACAAGTATATTATAAAAAGTTTCTGTCATTCAAAATTCCAGCAACACACATAACAGCTTGTCCAAAACCAATACATAGGTAATAGCAAAAAATATAGTTACTAACCCTTTCTTCATTTGAAAACATTTATCCTGAGCATTTTGTAGAGTGCCTTTAACTAAATTTAAAATATCCAACTTTGTAAGAAACCTTTAAATAGTGCATTTCAAAAAGCATACCATAATATTTCTATCTAACAATTACATGAACATATTGAAAATGACTTATTTATAGTATTTGTCAGTGTCTTTTCCATGTTCCTCATTTTGAAGATTTCAAACACAGTCCATCTTTTAGTATACAGCAGTTCTTGCGTGTTTGGTCAATATTTACAGTAAGGATGAGTGATAGTCCTGTTTATCCATTTGTTATATATGTATGCAGCTCATATACAGCTAATTACCATAGTATTGATCAGACAATGCTATCTATAGACTCTCATAGCCTCTGCATTTCTACATTGGTATACTTGCAGTTTGTAGATGAATACTTATTTAAGAAATATAATAATAAAAAGAGCAAAACAAAACAGAACCAACGTCATAATTTAAAAGGACTAATAAGGACTAGTTGCTTAATACTACTAAAGCATCTGCTACAGCAACTGACCCAGGAGATTATTTATTTATCCAGTATGTAATTATTTAGGAAAAACATTATATTTTAAAAGTATGTTTAGACTGCTGCCCTTTAATTCTAAGCACAATTTGCCTTTTAATCGCCGTTTACCAGAAATTCTTCAGTTTTTTTATCTTTATGATACAGTTCTGAAGGTTTCAGATATGTAGAAGCCTTACTTTCATTTTCTTTGGCAAATGTGGTTTTTCAGAGATGTTTTGGTCTTAGAGGGTTGCCGTAGATGTTCCTTTGACCTCAGTTTGCTTACTTTTTCTGATTTGCTGTCACAAGGGGTTGTGGTTGTTCGTAGTTCTTTCGCAGCAGAGTGGAGATACTCCTAGGGCTGGATTTAGAAAGTTTAAATGAGATGCAGATTATTTAAGTAAAATGAAGGTAATTTAAGTAATTTACCTTGTTGCTTGGTTCATTTGAGCAGATATAGGTGCTTTAGAAGGTTAGGATCTTTGTATTACATGCGTTTTTAGTGAAAAGCACATTTCTTCATGTTAGTTTCGTAATTCTTTAAAGACTTTAAGAAAAGCCATTTTTGCTTCTTCATTGTTTTTTGCTTTATAATTTAAGCAATTGCATTAAAACTGAAGAGTCGCTGGATATTTCATTTGAAACCTTATATTTTTATTTACTTGGTAAGTGTAGTAAGGCGACAGAAGTTGTCTTAGTTGTTTGATTTGTAGAGGGAGATCCTGAGCAAAAGTTATCTTGCAGCCATTCCATATGATGTATTTTCTTTTTTTTTTTGCAGCTTGAATTATTGCTTGATCATGTGCAGCATTAAGAATCCTTACATATGTTTGTCTGGGGGCATTCAAGGTTTGAGATTTTCTTAAAGCTTGGTGTAGTCTTTCTATAACAATTATTTGAGATAGTACTTTGTTTTCAAGAAGTTCAAATATTTTGTTTGCCATAGTAGTTAGCTGTGCTTGTTCATACTTTTCTGTGATGACTCTGATCAATACATTATTTCTTCTTGCACTAGCTTCTAAATCAATCAGATTTCATTGTATTTCTTTGACTGAGTTTTCAGCAATGGTAGTA
>NC_056728.1:1498562633-1498630133 GCF_019279795.1 Protopterus annectens
ATCCCTCATTGAGTACCAAACTTTAATGTGTGAGTGCTTTTGTTCACTCAACTTCTTCAAATTCAAAATTAAAACCCATCCTTATATAACAATGAAATCACATGGCCAAGAAAATTTATTGCATTACAAGTTTAAAACTGGTTGCTAAAAGGCATATACATATTTATAAAGATATTTACATATACTTTAAAACTATTTTTAAGCACAAAGTGGAGCATTATTAATATATATATCAAAAAGGTGCATCCATACAAACCTATAGGTACATAAAAGCTTGTTTTATAAGAACATTCGATACTGAATTTCATAAATTCATTCAGCATAATAAACGTTTAAGCTTGAGTAAGCACATAACAGAACACTGCTCATTAAGGTCTGGATAACTATGTAATTTGCCATCATAACTCTTGTTTTTTTGCATAAAAGGGATGTATGCCTACCTCTAGGGCTTTTCATCACCTGGTTAATCACCATAAATTTAAAGTGGTGTCCAGGGTTGTCCCTAATGTGGTTGGCCAAACCATTATTTCCTCTGTTTCTATTTATACTATAAATGTGTTCATATATCCTTTTTTTGAACCTACAATCAGTTTTGCCAACATAAAATGCTGGACAGAGTTGACATCTTGCCAAATATAACACACTTTTAGAGCTCCAGTAGTATCTAGCAGTGAGCAAAAAATGCCTATTAGCAATTGTATAGTCCCTACCTATATCTGTGTACCTACAATAGGCTCATGCTTCACATTTAACCATTCCTGGGCTCCTGTTGTACAATTTATGCTTTTTCTTTAATATATATTTTTAAGTTAGCTCCTTTTCTATACATAACTCTTGGTAGGGCACTCAATTTAGATCTAAGATCTGTGTCTTCCATAAGGATACACCAGTTTTTTTAACAGGGTGCCCCTTATGGATTAACCATAAGGTGTATATGTAGTAATTCAGTTGACAATATATCTATTCTTATCACTATTGTTATTACTGTGAATTGGCATATTTCTGTCAGGACTATTACCCTCAGAGGTGGCAGAGCAAACAGTATGTGCAAATAAGGCTTGTGGTCCCAGAGTGGGTGAGAAGTGCTCCTCCCTTCTTTTTATTTTGACCTCTTTTATGAGTCTCTGCAGTAACACTTCTGGATATCCCCTTCTTTCAAACGTTTGTTTTAAATTACTGCATTCATGCATGAATTCTATATCCAAGGTGATCATCCATGCTACCCTAACCAGTTGACCTTTGACTATAGATTTTTTCTGGTATCGTGGATGGCAGCTTGTCTAATGTAAAAAATGAGTTTGAGTAGGTTTTTTCTATGATTTTTAGATAAGTAGCATCCCCTTAAAATATCCTTAGTTATCCTGTCAAAATTGATCATGAATTCCAGGAAGGATGTGTTGGCATTCTCATCCACTATTTCATTAGCTGTAGTTTCATCTCCATTTATGATCATAAATATATCATCCACAAACCACGTATAATACATGATTTTGTTACTTCTGGAAACACAAAATGGTGCTCCCCAAAAGCCATATCTAGGTTGGTGAAACTATCACCACATGAGGACACCATAGCTACTCCCCTTTTCTGTAGATAGTATGCACCTCTTTCTACTAAAACATCTAGCACCCATTCATTTCCTGAATTGTGGGGGGTGACAGTGTAAAGGTCCTTTTCATCCACAGTTAAGAAGCTGAGCTCTTCTCTACATTCCTGATTATTCATGTCCCTTAAAAATGACCAGGAGTCTTTACAAATTTGGTGTTCCATTGCTATGCATTTTTTTTCAAAATACCATCAACCACCTTAGTACAAGCATATGTGGCAAAATGTGGTAACTCTAAAGGCATGGTATATTTGGCAAGATGTCAACTCTGTCCAACATTTTATATCGGCAAAACTGATCGTAGGTTCAAAGAAAGGATCTATGAAATTACTTATAGTATAAATAGAAACAGAAAATAATGCTTTGGCCAACCACATTAGGGACAACCCTGGACACCACTTTAAATTTAAGGTGATTGACCACATGATGGAGAGTCCTAGAAGTGGGCATACATCCCTTTTATTCGAAAGACAAGAGTTATGGTGGCAACTTACTTTCAATGTGCCCAATTATCCATGCCTTAATGAACAGTGTTCTGTTATGTTCTTACTCAAGCTTTAACATTTATTACGCAGGATGAATTTATGAAATTAAGTATAGAATCTTCTTATAAGACAATAGTTTTTGTACTTATATGTTTGTACGGATGCACCTTTTTGATTGTTTATATATATATATATATATATATATATATATATATATATATATATATATACATGTGTATGTATATATTAATAATTCTCCCCTTTGTGCTTAAAAATTCTTTTAAAGTATCTGTAAATATCTTTATACAGATGTATATGACTTTTAACAACCAGTTTTAAACTTGTGATGCAATGCATTTTATTGGTCATGTGATTTCATGGTTATATAAGGAGGGGTTTTACATTTGAATTTTTCTGAAGAAGTTCATTTGATTTGAGTGAACAAAAGCATCACACATTAAAGTTTCAGTTTGCATTGGAGCTGTGGCCCTTTGTTCCTTATTTTAATAGTGCTTTATTTGTTGTATTTTCACTGGTTAGTTCATTTGTTAGGGCATGGCTAATGAAGGTGAACTTAATACCCCTACTTTGTTCTCACAAACACAATATGAGAGCAATGTTGCTGCATCTAAAACAAACCTTACAAGGATTGTACATACTTTATCACATAAGGTGGATGACTTGAATGGCTGGCTGTTGGCTAATGAGACTAATGGAAGAAAAATGTGCAAATAATACCCAATGTGAGTTTATCTAATGTGGGTTCATCCTCTGTTACTGAACTACCTAGTTTGCACATGGGACAAACATCCACCATTGAATTACCCTATAGATCTAATCATGACCAACAGCCAAATGAAAGACTGAGTTATAACCTGCATGGAGGTGAACTGCCACAGAGGCTCATTGAATTTCCAGAGCTAAGGGACTGGTTGGAGCAAGATTTTTCCCTTGGGCTACAACAGGATAATTCTAATGTACAGTGGAACAACCAGTCAGTGGCACTGATATCAGGACTGTATTGACACAATTTGATACAAGTTTGTTTAAATATAGAAAAACTCAGTTAGAAATACTGTACCTAGAAGAATGCCTGAAATGTGAACGGGTATCCAAAGGGTTAAGGTATTGTCCCTATCCAATGGGGGTTATACCAATTTCACTTAGAATTGGTTTCATTTTTTAACCAACAGGGGCTTAGCTTAATGAAAACGATGGTATCTAATTATAAAAAAAAAAATGCTAAGTGGTTTATTGAACTGTTAATGCTGGAGGATAACATTAAAACCAGCTAGAAGTCTAAACCTCAAAATGAACTTACTCGAGGCACTCCTTAAAATGGAGAACATTAACATCTGTGCAGTGACAGAGACCTGGTTCAAAGCTCCAGAGAGCACCCCTGCATTACCAGGCTTCAATTCATACCACACCTTTCGGCCACCTAACCCAGAAAGAAGCACTAAAGGCAGAGGCGTGTCCATATTCATTAAGGATATCCACACCTCCAGGCTAGTTGCACAGCATAATGCATACGAGATTATCCAAGTGCAACTAACTCTGGGCAAGACTGCAATCCATATTGTAGCTTGCTACAGACCCCCCACCATGCCCCAGGATTCACACTCCTCATTTCTTGATACACTGGAAAGTATTAGGGTACAACCCAACACCCTAATAATGGGCGATTTCAACTACCCCACCATTAACTGGGAAAACTACTCATGTACCGACTCTTTTGCTCAACGTTTTCTAGAATTCACAAATTCCAATGCCTTGGATCAACTTATTCACACCCCCACCAGGGGCAGCAATATCCTAGACCTGGTCATCACCAACATGGGAAACCGGTGTTGCACACCAGTGGTCAATTCCTCGTTGGTCAGATCCAACCACAAGCTAATCAGCGTAGACATCCACATCACACCCCCAGCCCCAGTTAGGGAAACCATCGTAAAAAACTTCTCAAAAGCCAACTTCACACTTCTTAAGACAGAAGTGACAAACTTCATGACACCCATGCAGACGGACAATAGAGGAATGACTGCTGAATCCTACACAAATGCAATTTATAAGCACTTACACAAGTGCATGGATCATGCTATCCCCAATAGAACCAAGATGTTATCCTCCAAAAAAAGGAAGCCAATCTGGTGGTCATCTGCCATAAACAAACTCTACAACAGAAGAAAGAAACTATTGCAAAAAAGAGTAAAATCCCATGCCTGGAGGAACTCCCTGGTCAACCTCAGTAAGAAGCTGAGATCCCTCATAAAATCCTCCAAAGCTAGTTACGAAAACAAAATTGCCACTGACTGTAAAGACAACCACAAAGCATTCTGTAGCTATGTCAAGAATCTAAATGGGAACACTCAGATCTGCTCTGAGTTACAGCATAATGGCACTAAATATAGAGAACCAACTGATATTGCCAACATCCTAGCAGATAGGTTCAGTGCTAACTTTACCCCCCTCTCACCCCCTAGAGGGCTCATCTCTATACCGGAAGAATGCAAAGTTCCTATAATCATGGCTGCACAAGTAAAAAACACACTCTCCAAAGCCAAGAACACAGCATCCATGGGACCTGACAATATCCCAGGCTGCGTTCTACATGAACTACAGAATGAACTGGCACCCTACCTAAGTACCATGTTCAATCATAGCCTCACCTCAGGCTTTGTACCCACTGAATGGTGCACCGTGACAGTTATCCCACTCCACAAAGGGAAGCCACGATGGACCCCGGGAACTACCGCCCCATTAGCCTGACGAGCCTGGTCTGCAAGGTCATGGAACTCATAAACAAAGACATTGGTAATCTCCAAACTCCGGACCCTACTCAGTTTTGATTTGTAAAAGACAGATCATGTCTCCTAAACCTGATTGACTTCTTTGAAGCAGTCACCAAAGCCATAGATGGTGGTAAAATGGTTCACACAGCTTATCTAGATCTCGCCAAGGCTTTCAACACCATCCCCCACTCTGGTATTATAGATAAGCTCACTAAACTAGGTATAAATCCCTATGTCACAAGATGGGATGACAACTGGCTCACGGACAGAACCCACACTGTGAAAGTAGTGGATTCCAAATCCGACATAAGACCAGTGACAAGTTGAGTACCACAGGGTTCAGTCCTGGGTCCTCTTCTGTTTGGTATCTACTTCTCTGAAGTGCAGGCCAACACAGAAGGTCTTTGGCTAACAAAGTTTGCAGATGACTGCAAACTAGGAGGCATAATCGAAACTCCTAATGATGTGGACAAACTACAAAAGGGCCTCACTGAGACAGATACCTGGTGTCAAAGCCATGGCCTCAAGCTCAATGCCGAAAAGCGTATTGTCATCCCCTTTGGTAAAAACTCTGTACCCATGAACTACCACATAGCTGGTAGTCTACTTAATGCTGAAAATGTGATAAGAGACCTTGGGACACAGGTGGACAGTAGTCTCTCCTTTGATAATCACATCGCCACAGTGGTCAGGAAATCCTTCTACGTGGCTCATCTCATCACAAAAGGATTCTTATCCAGAAAAAAAGAGGTCATTGTTCCCCTCTACTCATCGCTCATTAGACCCATTATAGAGTGCAACGCCCCTTTTGGTATGTACCTCACAAGACATCTACAACAACTGGAAAGACCACAGAAATACCTCACAAAGAGGATTACTGGCCTCAAACAGATGCCCTATGCAGACCGTCTCAAAAAACTACAGCTTTACTCCATCGCATATCGCCTACTCAGGGACGATCTCTGCCTAACATACAATGCTATGTCAAACCCAGAACTGTTGGACATGCTCCACTTAAAGAAATCCCAATCCCTCTGAGCTACACACTCTAGGGACCTTAACCTTGTCACCACAATAAACAGAACATGCTGGAGGGATAGATTCCTGTCCCAGAGACTTCCAATACTCTGGAACAGACTACCTATCTATGTCAAATAGAGCTCCTCATTAGCACTCTTCAAGAAAAATCTTTATGATTGGATGGGAAATGGGAAATTCACCCCGGGGATCACTTCTGTGGCTCTGCTCGACAGGGGCATAGGAAAATAATTTTCTTGGGTGGCGAAAGCCAGGATACATTTTTTGGCTAGGCTTGTATGGGCCCTACGGCCGATAGCCTAATACCTACCTATGAACCTATGAGCACTGACTTTGATAGATACAAATTTGAATATAATAGAACTTTTGAGTCCATTGATGCCTTGAATTTAAAATATAAAGCTACAAAAATAAGACACTACAGAGAGACCCTGAAGACTAAACAAACGGGCTGGCTTTCCCACACCCAAGACTGCCCATCAAGAGTAACAAAGCTCCTGTAAACCAACCTCAATGCTTTGTCAATATTAATATGCACAGGGATGCTGAAGTGAATCTGCCTACTAGTGATGTCAATGGTGATGTCATTGAATTAGAGGAACAGGAAGGGACAAGCCAGCTAAGAAGAAGTGAGCATTTGCAAGGGAGAAACATCAATGGAGTTTTAGGGGAACACAATTTTCATGTTCCTATGTACAACAACGGTCAAATGCAACAAGGAGGCACCAAAAAGAAGGTGAAATCACAGAAAAACAACCGCTATAACAAATGGAGATAAGAGCAAACTGGGAAGTGCAGTTTGAAGAAAATGAGCATGGGACTGTTAATTCTGGTGAGGAAAACAACCACAGTGAAGCAGCTGTTACTCTTGGTGATGAATACAACCACAGTGAAGCAGCTGGACATCCTGTTATTCAAACTAACCAGCAAGGTGACTTTAATATATTTAACTTTACTACTGTGACTATAGAAGCTAATGTATTTGAATGTTTAGCAAGGGGATTGATATTTATACCAATGCAGAAGGCAAATATAGGCACTGTATTGAAGGACTTTACACTTTACATTCATAAGTTAAATGTATAGCTTTTATTTCATGGTTGTGAAATGAATAATGTGAATAAAACCAGGGTTCCTAGTACTTTTAACCCACCCTTGCATCCCACACTAGCACTATTCAAAATATATGTGAAACTGATTTTAGAAATAAATTAAAGGGCTCTTATGCTCACGGGGGATTGCAAAAGAATATGATTAATGAAAACAAACTGGAATTAAATTCTTTGAGGCTTGCCAATATCAGAGTCATGAAGCCAGACAAGGGTGGGGGCTAGTATTTATGACTAAGGATGATTATAATTGTAGAATGGAGGAAATGCTGAAACAGGACAGTTATGAAAAGGTGTCCTTAAATGAAAGTAATGTAGCATACAGGAAAATAAGAGGTTACGTTAATGATTTATTTATTTGTGGTCAATTAGACTTGGATATGTTTAACTATTTAACAACATCAACACCTATCACACCCGTTATCTCTGGCACTCCAAAGATTCATAAGAATATTGTTAACAATCTTCTACTCCCCATAATTGATGGGTGAAATTTAGCCACATATGCTTGTGCTAAGGTGGTTGATGGTATCTTGAAAAAATACATAGCAATGGAATACCAAATTTGTAGTCTCCTGGTCATTTTTAAGGGACATGAATAATCAGGAATATAGAGAAAAGCTCAACTTTTTAACTGTGGATGTAAAAGATCTTTACACAGTCATCCCCCGCAATTCAGGAATTGAATGGGTGGTAGAGGTGTTAGTAGAAAGATGTGCCCCTGCAAATGAAACTAGATTAGATTAAGAACTACTATACATCATTTTGCAGAATATTTTTTTCATATTTAATGGTACATACTATCGACAGAAAAGGGGAGTAGCTATGGGGTTACCATGTGGCGGTAGTTTCTCTAAACTAGTTATGGCCTTTTGAGAGCACTATTTTCCATTTACCAGAAGTAACATCAAAGATAAAATCATGTATTATACATGATTTTTGGATTATATATTTATGATCATAAACAGAGATGAAACTACGGCTAAGGGAATAATGAATGAGATGAATGCCAGCACATTCTTCCTGGAATTCACATCCAATTTTGACAGGGTAAAGATTGTTTATTTGGATGTGGAATTAACTAAGGATATTTTAAGGGGATGCTACTTATCTAAAATTCATAGAAAGAAAACCTACTTGAACTCATTTTTACATTACACAAACTGCCATCCACAATACCAGAAAAAAATCTATAGTCAAAGGTCAACTGGTTAGGGCAGCACGGATGATCACCTTGGCTACAGAATTCATGCAGAAATACAATAATTTAAAACAAATGTTTGAAAGAAGGGGCTATCCAGAAGTGTTACTGCAGGGACTCATAAAAGAAGTCCAAATAAAAAGAAGGGAGGGGCACGTCTCACCCATTCTCGGACCTCCAGCCTTATACACTTAGCCCTGCAACCTCTGAGGGTAGTAGTGCTGACATAAATACCCCAATGCACAGTAATAACAATAGTGATAAGAACAGGTATATTTTCATCTTAATTGCTACATGTACACCTTATGGTTAGTCCATAAGGGGCAAACTGTTAAAAAAATGGTGTATCCTTATGGTAGACAAAGATCTTAGATCTAAATTGGGAACACTACGAAGAGTTGTGTATAGAAAAGGAGCTAACTTAAAAAATATATTGGAGAAAGAGCATAAATTGTACAACAGGAACCCAGGAATGGTTAAATGTGAAGCATGCACCAATTGTAGGTACATAGATATAGGCAGGGACTATACAAATGCTAATAGGTATTTTTCACTCACTGCTAGATATGAGTGTAACTCTATAAATGTGGTATATTTGGCAAGATGTCAACTCTGTCCAGCATTTTATATCAGCAAAACTGATCGTAGGTTCAAAAAAAGGATCTATGAACACATTTATAGTATAAATAGAAACAGAGAAAATATTGCTTTGGCCAACCACATTAAGGACAACCCTGGACACCACTTTAATTTTAAGGTGATCGACCAGGTGATGGAGAGCCGTAGAGGTGGGCATACATCCCTTTTATGCAAAAGACAAGAGTTATGGTGACAGCTTACTTTAAATGTGCATAGTTATCCAGGCCTTAATGAGCAGTGTTCTGTTATGTGTTTACTCAAACTTAATAGTTTATTGCACTGAATGAATTTATGAAATTCAGTATAGAATGTTCTTAAAAGACAATTAGTTTGTATGGATGCACCTTTTTAATTGTTTATATATATATATATATATATATATATATATATATATATATATATACATATATATATATATATATATACAAAAATGCTCCACTTTGTGCTTAAAAATTCTTTTAAAGTATATGTAAATATCTTTATAAATATGTATATGCCTTTTAACAACCAGTTTTAAACTTGGGATGCAGTGCATATTATTGGTCTTGTAATTTTATGGTTATATAAGGAAGGGTTTTACTGTTTGAATTTGTCTGAAGAATTTCATTTGATTTGTGAACAAAAGTGCTCAAACATTAAAGTTTTGTTTTGCCTTTGGAGCTGTGGCCCTTTGTTCCTTATTTTATATATACCTTAAGACAACCAACTGCCATGCTAATTAGGTAGGGTTCTAATCTTACTGCAGGCCACTTGGTGTATGTATCTCCATATGACATAAATATGTTCACCTCAGTGATTTAGAAAGAGATAGGGTTTTGCAGTATTTTGGTTGTAGCAGGTGATGTGGGCCTCCAACTGCCTTACCAGAACAAGGCCTACTGATGTCATCAAGCGTAAGATGTGCTAAAGAAATAGCAATTATAGATTGAGGTGTGGTGCGTGCATTAAGGACTGAGATGTGTAGTATGTACCATTAGATGGGTAGGTGTTTTAATCCACTTGCAGCCAACTTGGACTATGTGTGTGCATTTGCTGTGCAATGTCCTGCAAACTTTAATTGGAATTGTTGCCATCCTCAATGTAGCCAGGTTTATGTGTGTGGCTGTTAGAGCATTTTACATCAGCTTAATGGAATCATAGGATCTTTGAACTTTAGTAGCCTAATGGCCCTAGAGCTCTTTCAATCCTAGCCAAGTTTTTACCCTTATTTACACTATCAGCAAATATTGCCCCTGTCCATGAGGGACACAGGCAGAAGCCCAGTGGTGAAATGACAGTCACTCAGCCAATCTTACAGACGGCATCTGATGAGGCCTAATGAGGTGCTATATTTGCCATTAGGCAGGAGTCTGTTTCAAAGGTTTGTGAAAGTCTGCTAGACAGATCTCTCCCACCAGCATGTATTACTAATGTCACATACAAGGTTAATGTTCTGACAGTGAGTAATCCTTGTACCATGTCACTTACAGATTTGCAGCATTTCCACTCAAGCAGGGTCACATATTGTCCGGTATGCAAGGCAGAGATCAACCTGAGTAATCTATATGTCACAGGCTACAATGAGAGTGATTTCAGATAATCCCCATTGGACAGATAATGAAGACGTGTAGTTTCCTTATGAGGAACCATTGTGTTGTGTGCAATTGCCAATAGTGCTTGGAATGGTACATTACAAAATGCCACTGCACTCAAATATTGGTATGCTGAGGGAAGAGTACATGGAGGTTATGACTACATTAATTTCAGGTGGCAGTACCTTAGGCATGACATAGATTCCCTTCTTACCACTGGGGAGACATGGTGATCTAAGGTAAAGTAGGATTAAACCTGTGTGGCCAGGCCTGTTGCCCAGTTCTATCACCCCTGAGTATGTACATTAAGTGTTGCAACTGATGTGCTACTTACCAGGAACATAGGTGTTACCAATGGAAATGATACTACATAAATGGAGTTTATGACCATTAATATGTCAACAGGCATTTGTTTAGCAATACCCTCTTGTAGTTTATTGACATAACTCACAGATTCCATGACCCCTCACAGTTTGCAGGCATCAGCCAACGTTGTCAGCCACAGACATTCAGTTTTCACTTGTATCATGGTTAAATGGATTCCAAGCAGTAGAGGACCCAGGACTGAGCCCTGTTGAACACTGCTGCTTACAGATCAGCTGTTGGAGGTGGATTCCCCTATTCTGAGCATGTGTTCCATCAGTGAGCCACTTAGTGACCCCTAAAATTATATTACTGAGGCTGCCTAAGTGGGTGCTTTTGTCAATGATGCCTAAGTGGGAGATTGAGTCACATGGCTTGGCTAAGTCCAGGGTATGCCCTGATGTCCCCCACCCAGGTCCTTGCTGACTGCCTCAAGACATCTCCACCAGGTTTAACAGCCATGATCGTCTTGTCAGAAATTCAAACTGTATACAGTCAACTGTTTGTAGATTACATATATGTTTGCTGATCAGCTCCATGATGATTTGCCCATGGGCTTACAGATATAGCAACTCAGGCAAATAGGTCTGCAATTCCAGTGGTTGGTGGATGCACCACCTCTTTGCAAGGGGATAACAGTTGCCATTGTGCAGTCAGCTGGGATGCAGCCAGTAGTTACTGCATGATTGCAATAGGTTTCCAATGGTGTTAGCAATCTTTGTTGGATCCCATATAGGATGCAGCCTGGGATGCTAGCATCTCCAATAGATGCTGTGGATCCCCATACAGAAGCCAGTTATGACCTGCTCTGTAGATATAGAAGGTATGAGACAGGTTGTAAGAATGTCATGTGGCACATATGGTGGGGATAGGGGAGAGAAGCTGACACAGAACCTGTGGAACAACAGGTTAGCTATGAGTACAGACCCATTATATGTGGTACCATCAAGTACAAGTTCACCAAAAATTTGGGCCTTTCATCTGAGGTTACACGTGTAACTGCACTATGCATTGTGGTTCTGCTTTGTGGGGGAGGCTAATTTTGTCAAATACTGTTTCCGCACAATGTGACACCACTATATGCTTGTTTTAGCTAAGGAGGGTGAGCCTCCATTTTAGGGGGGCACCCTCACCCCACTAGTCACACAGCAATGTCCACCTCTTATTATACAACCTACTAATGGCAGCTGTCCACTAGGCAGGTTTGCTGTGCCATAAGGAGCTCGGATTCCTCCAGTCAGGTACAGCTGAGTCTATGCAGCTGTACTGCTGCTTACATAAAGCATGGGGGTACAGCTCTCCTGTCCCATTTGAGAGGGAGGTGCAGTCAAGCTATATAAGCCATCCCATAGGAGGTAATAAATTGCTTTGTTGAAGTATATTTCTGTATGTTCTGCAAGGTGGGGGTTCGGTCTGATACTTAGTTTTAATAATACTAATTTGTGGTCACATCTCACCAGGGAGGACCTCACATTGGGGGGCTGCAGTGGTCACCCATATTGGTAACATATGATGCACTACATTGATGCCTCTTGTGGGGATGTCACGCCACTAGTCCAGGGCATTGTAATTAAGGACATGGACTAACCTTTGGGCAAGTGAGCTTCAGCATGACTAACCAACACAGTTGGTGGTTACTTAATGTTACCCCAAACCATGGTGTACTGATATATCTTGATAGATACAAATACATTCAGAAAAACACAATGAGTGTCTGGATTCATGGAGCTGCTCCTGCATCTGGCAGTGACCTGATTATGGGCCTTCCAGCAGTGATTAGCACCTGCAATGTCTTCTGGAAATCACAGTGTTTCTCCAAATCTAGATGTGTACCTCTCCTTAATGAATATGTATACACAAATTGAATTGCCTTGTACACTGTCAGTTTGAGTTCTGAACATGTGGAAGGATGGGTAGTCTGGTATGGCTGTGATGCTGTCCACAGCCTTGATCCAGGTGTCTTTGACTGCACTAATATCTGTATATTCCAAGGTGGGACACCTTCCACAAAGTGGAGTTTAGTGTTGCCATTCCCAGCGTGTAGTAGCATAACCATGATATTGTATGATGATGGTATTCTCATTGGAAAGTTTTCCCCTTCAGACAGTGCCTATAAGATGTACTGTGGGGATATCAGCAGTCTCGGGCAGTACTCAACATCCCAGGGGTGAGACAAGAAGACTATCTCTGGCAAAGCATTGATGTCTGTTGAGCAAGTTATCCCAGGCAGACATGTAGTGGATCCCCTTACCATGACACCACATGTTAAGGCAATTATTGACGTCCATCATTTTCTGTATGTATTGAGCCATCATCCTAGGTGAAAGTCAAATGCAGTTAAAAGCTATGAGCATACCCGAGAGAGACACAGAGTGTCTAAGCTCAGTCATGTGTCTCCATACACTTCAGTGACATATATTCCTATTCATAGACACCTGCAGGAACTATGATGTTATCATTAATTTACCTGCTATTCCTTGAGTTGCAACAATGTGTGGTATGGAGTATCATGTCAACCCACAGACAGCTAGCTGTGACCATTCCCATATGTAGCCTGGTGACACAGACATTGTGTCTCATGATGTAATCACCTATGAATAATAGGTCTGATTTTCTGGTTTGCCTCAGATGTTTGACTGGTGAAACACCGGTGCATGAAGTATTATGTCACAGAGAGGAGGTAGCATCTCTGATCAGCTGGTGCGAGTGGAACAACATTGATCTGAATGCAAGCAAGACCAAAGAGATTATCGTCGACTTCAGGAAAAGGAGAACAAACCACCCAGTGCTCAGAATCAATGGGGAGAGTGTAGAGAGGATTAGGAGCATGAATTTCCTGGCTGTACATGTATCAGAGGATCTCTCATGGTTGGGAAACACCAGCCAACTGGTCAAGAAAGCACACTAATGCCTCCGCTTTTTAAGAAGACTGAAAAAAGCTAAGCTTCCTTCTCATATTCTCTCCAGCTTCTATAGAGGTGCAATAGAAAGCATCCTTACCTGCAGCTTCACAGAGTGGTTTGGAAGCTGCACAGTTTCCGAAAGGAAGCCACTACAAAGAGTGGTAAGAGTTGCAGAGAAGGTAACAGATACCAGTCTTACATCAATACAATATCTTTATTCTGCAAGAAGCATCTGAAAGGGCACCAAAATAATACAAGACAATACACATCCTGCGCTTGGACTATTTAAGTATCTGGCATCCAACAGGAGATATAGCTGCATCTGCTGCATCACTACAATATTCAGTAACTGCTTCTACCCTACAGTGATTAGACTTTTGAACTAGGGCACCAGTCCCAGGGGTCTGGACACATAATAAGTAAATTTGTATTTATTTGTGCAATATATACTTACATATATTCCAGGTGATCCGCTGTGGCAACCCCTAACCAGAAAAAGCCGAAAGAAGAAGAAGATACTTACATATATTCCAAGTAAGTGCAATATTTACTTATTATATCCATAATCAGTATTATTTAACTCACTCAAGTGTAATATTAGACAAATAACTTAGGCATTTCGAAAGTTGCTTTGTTTTACTTTAAATAGGGTAGTTAGTTTAACTCAGGGTAGGGTATTCTTTTCATATATGAGTGTTGGTAAATGTGTCTGCTATTTCTTGCATGTATCGGGAGTAATATTGTATTTGTTAGTTATGTTTATTCCTTTACTTGCATGTATTGTTTCACTTTCCTTTGTATTCTCAAGAATTGAGCTGATACACAAAATTTTGTTTAGGCTACACATGTGTAGTTCTAAATGACAATAAAGTTCACTTTGACTTTGATTTTGACTTTGATTGTGCTCTCCAGAGCTATGATTACGTGTAATGAACTTGCATATGGTTTCCTGAGGTGTCTGTTTGGGAATGTGTCTGGTAAGGAGCTCCACACATGCAGATATGTATGATGTGGGTGTTGGTGGAGCAAAATGTGAACTGTGCATGTTGGCAAAATGCTCATTGCTATATGTAATGACTGTTGTTTGAGACACCATGGAATCAAGGTTTAAAATACAGTCACATATGTCACACATTGTCTTTGTGTGGTATAGGAGTAGAGGGGCGGGGGCACTTTCTACATCTCATCAGCAGTCATTGATAGTGCCAGTAGCAATACACTCATACTTGTGTGTATGTTACAGCACACTAACTTTAGGCAGTGTCATCACAGTTGGTGAAATGTAACATGTTACTTTTATATAGGTCCCCTAAGTTAACAAAGCACCTGACAGAGTGCCATACAATGCTTTGCCAGCCATGTGGCCCTTGGATTGACCATAATCCTGTTATTAGGCTTGGTTGCAACACTATACCTACAAATGTGATACTGTGCAAGTCCGGCAAAGTTAGGGCCATGCTGCCACACCCTTGGGTTGACAGCCTGAAACACAAGTATTTGTAGGTATTCCTTGCAGTGATGAGGTGGATGTCTGTGCATGCACAGAGGACTTGTTTAACTTTGCTGACATTACTTTGGCCTTACAAACATACAGGTTGTGTCATGCAACCAGACAGCAAACTGGTTGTTGTCTGACATGATGTGGAAACATAGACATGTCTTCCAGGTACATAACTGTACAGTATGACATACATAGCAAATGTAGCAGGCGGGCTCACTTTGGACAAAGGTGGCCAGTCCTATTCAGTAAGCCTCAGAGCCACATCATGCAGATATCCACCATCAAGCTGTTGAAGGGCAGGATGCATGAATTGCTGTGACATTGTCACCTAACATGGATCACCGCCCCTGTGCTTCTTGTTTCAGCAAGCTTGACAAAAGATGAGTAAACCAGCATGCAGGCAAATCCAATGATGCACCAGCAGAGTCCAAAATGAAAACAAAAATCACCGGAAACCAGGGAATACTGAGCTAAAATTCTTTAATAATTCCAAACAAATTTTCCAGGTGTACAGAGTGAACTGAAGTCCATTAATGATTCCAAGCAATTTCAAGATATGCCAGAGTTGATTGCTGGCTACGTTCTTAAAATTGAAATGTTTGTGCATACTCATTCTGTGTAATATATTATTACATTTAATGAGTTTCTTATATAAGCAAGTGTCTAAGAAGCCTCCACCATTTTTAGTAACACTGATGTGTAAAAAATCAGTGCTAGCATAGGAGATGCATTTCTTACATTTCAAAAATTCACATGTATTAGATAATAAATTAAAAAACAGATCAAAGATGATTTCTTCTCCTTCCCAAATGATAAATCATCCAGAAATTATTTATAAAATACAGCATTCTCAAAAATGGGTTCCCAGCTGATAAAATGTGCTCCTGTTCCCAAATATGCACAACAATGTTAGCAAAAGTATTTGCTATCGGGGTGCCCATGGCAACACCCCCTGCCTTTTTATAAAGTTGCTGTTGGAACAAGAAGACATTATTTTCTAGTACCAAAGATGAGATATTACTCAAAGTGATAACAAATGATTGCTCATATTTAGTTCTAGTAAAAGCTCTTTAACTGATTGTATCCCTATAACTGAAGGAATAATGGTAAATAAGGAATCTACATCAAGTGTAGCAATATAGCATTGAGTAAGATACATATCCACAGCCCAGTCATACAAACTTTGTAAAAAGTCAGTCATATCTCTCAAAATAGTGCCTGTGTTTTCAAAGTTAATTCTGAGTTTTGACTCCAGATATTTAGAGGCTGGTTCAGTTACTCAGCCTCAGCCTGACACAATGGGCCTCATTGGAGGGTTTGTGATGGAATTTTGAATTTTTGGAACTCAATAAATTATTGGTATCCTGGTTTCTAACCAATAAGTAGTCTAACAGTTCTTTATCTATCTTGTTTTCATTCTGTGGCTTTACTAGGCTGTTAGGAACATGGCTATCTATGTTCATTTGCTCATGTCTAGTAATCTTAATGTAGTCATCAGTGGACAACATTTCATGCATTGTTTGTATATAAAAGACAGTATCCATCACCTCAACACCACCACCCTTGCCTGCAGGTTTTATCACTATTTCAGAATTACTAGTCAAAGTTTTAAGTGCCATCTGTTCAGCATTGTAAAATTAGGAAAAGTTCCTATTTTATGCTTCCCTTCTATGAGGTCTATTGTGTCAGACAGAGACTGGGTAACTGAACTAGCCTCTAAATACCGGGAGTCAAAACTTAGAGTTAACTTTGAAAACACAGGCACTATTTTATGAGATACAACTGACTTTTTACAAAGTTTGTATGATTGGGCTGTGGATAGGAATCTTACTCAATGCAATTTTTTACACTAGACATAGATTCCTTATTCACCGTTATTACTTCAGATATAGGAATACAATCAGTTAAACAGTTTTTACAAGAACTAACAGAGTATGAACAATCATTTATTACCACTTTGTGTAATATCTCATCTTTGGTACTTGAAAATAATGTCTTCTTGTTCCGACAACTTTATAAACAGGCAGGGGGTGTTGCCATGGGCACTCCCGTAGCAAATACATTTGCTAACATTGTTATGTATATTTGGGAATAGGAGCACATTTTATCAGCTGGCAACCCATTTTTGAGAATGCTGTATTTTATAAATGATTTCTGGATGATTTATCATTTGGGAAGGAGATGAAATCACATTTGATCTGTTTCTTAATTTATTATCTAATACATGTGAATTTTTGAAATGTAAGAAATGCATCTCCTATTCTAGCACTGACTTTGTACACATCAGTGTTACTAATAATGATGAAGGCTTTTTAGACACCTGTTTATATAAGAAACATGTTAAATGTAATAATATATTACACAGAAACAGCATGCACAAACATTTCACCTTTAAGAACGTAGCCAGTAATCAATGCTTGCGTATCTTGAAATTGCTTGGAATCATTAAAGGACTTCAGTTCACTCTGTGCACCTGGAAACATTGTTTGGCATTATTAAGGAATTTTAGCTCACTCTGCCTGGTTCCCATGATTTCTTTTTTTCATTTTGGATTCTGCAGTTGTATCATAGGATTTGCCTGCATGCTGGTTCACTCATCTTTTGTTGTACTTATGAACAGCCATGGACAGCAGCATAGCTGGTATATTGCCTTCCACCAGTAACATGCCTAATGGGGCAATAGTGGACCTTAATAGTCTGGTGGAGATATCTCATAATTCCCTTTTTGGACCCCCTTGTGCGTCCATATCACCTGACAATAATTATCTAACAGAAGACACACTGCATTGGTAAAAGTTCAAAACTGCAGCACTTTGAAAGTCTTGTATACCAATTCAAGAAACAGCAGTGGCAGAGACTAAGCTTCAATGCTTACTTGCAACTTAAAATAGACCCCAGTGGCCTCAGAATACTGAAAATCCCTACTTTTCATGAGCAATACCCGGACCTCTTAAGGAGGATGACAACTGATTAATTTAAATTGTTCCTTTAGATATATGGAGCTGATGAATGGCTTTTTTTTTAACCTATAGAGATAGACCTCAGAGATGAAATTGAGCAGCTATATATAGAGTTAACAGGCACCATAGAACAGAATGCTTAATCTAATCTGTTCTATAATGCACTTGATTGCATTGCTGCTTTTGAAAACGTCTCATTGAGACTAAGAAAAAGAAGTTGCATATGGACTTAATGGATTTTCAAAAGGGGAACATTTTTTTTTCTTGGAATACAAATCCAAAACACAGAGACACACCTAAGACTGGAACTGAGCCTTTCTCAGTTCACAGCACACTACTCCCCGAAGCAACTTCACATGCCATACCACCTAATGCAATACCAGCTTGTCAGAAACAACTACATACAGAAAATTACACCAATCAAAGCAAAAGTGACAAGGCTTCCTTGTCTACAGTGCTTGTCTCAAATACTAACTCCCATTCAGGCATTGCTCCATTACAAATGACAATCACAGACTGTACCAATCAGAAATCATCTCATACATATGCAACAGCAACATCTTTAAATACAACAGTTGCTGCACAGCCTGGAGCCCCACCCCTTCCTGCTACTCATGTTACTAAGGATGTGCAACAGACAACAGTGGATGTTAATGGCATTGGAGCACTAGACCCTATTGAACTTCATTTTTTATCAGATAAACCTGCTCCACTTCTACTTCCAAGGACCCAAAGACACAGTACTGCCAACAGAAATGGGAAGGAAGCCAGCCTCGAACACACAGTCAAACATCGGTTTCAGTCTTTAAGCTTCCAAGTACTGTTTTAACTGATCAAGAACTATCAGGTTAAGTAAAGGGCTTACATTTATACCCTCACTCATAGACTGTGGACATCTCCACTACTGTGTCTGAATTTAAATATTTTGTTAGACCTTTGAATTTAAAGATTATGTTTGCTAATGTTGACTCTATATATTCCACACTTAAATGACACAGTACCTTTGCGCCATATGGTAATGAAGTTATAAGAATTTTTGAATGTGTTGTATAGAAGAGTGGGATATGTATGAATTATTTACCAAGCATAAAATAGGAACTTTTCATAACATTACAATGTCTGAACAGATGACACTTAAAATTTTGACTAGTAATTCTGAAATAGGGATAAAACCTACAGACAAGGGTGGTGGTGTTGTAGTGATGGATACTGTCTTTTATATACAAACAATGCATGAAATGTTGTCCACTGATGACTACATTAAGATCACTAGACATGAACAAACATAGGTAGTCATGTTTCTAACAGCCTAGTAAAGCTGCATAATGAAAACTTGATAGATAAAGAACTGTTAGATTATTTATTGGTTATAAACCCTAGGATACCAATAATTTATTGAGTTCCAAAAATTCATAAATACATCACAAACCCTCTTATGATGCCCATTGTGTCAGGCTGAGGCTGGGTAACCGAACCAGCCTCTAAATACCTGAAGTCAAAACTCAGAGTTAACTTTGAAAACACAGGCACTATTTTGAAAGGTACGGCTGACTTTTTACAAAGTTTGTATGACTGGGCTGTGGATAGGAATCGTACTAAATGCTATTTTGATACACTAGACATAAATTCCTTCTTCTTCTTCTTCTTTCGGCTGCTCCCATTAGGGGTCACCACAGCAAATCAACTGTTTCCATTGCTTCCTGTCCTCTGCATCTTGCTCTGTCACACCAACCACCTGCATGTCCTCTCTCACCACATCCATAAACCTTATCTTAGGCCTTCCTCTTTTCCTGTTACCTGGCAGCTTCATCCTTACCATCTTTTTCCAATATACTCTGCATCCCTCCTCAGCACATGCCCAAACCAACGTAATCTTGCCTCTCTGGCTTTGTCTCCAAACCTTCCAACCTGGGCTGACCCTCTAATATACTTATTCCTAATCCTGTCCATCCTCGTCACACCCAGTGCAATTCTTAACATCTTCAACTCTGCCACGTCAAGCTCTGACTCCTGCCTTTTTGTCAATGCCACTGTCTCCAACCCATATAACATAGCTGGTCTCACTGCCCTCTTGTAGACCTTCCCTTTTACTCTTACTGGTACTCGTCTGTCACAAAATCACTCCTGACACTCTTCTCCACCCACTCCATCCTGCCTGTAATCTCTTCTTCACCTCTCTTCCACACTCACCATTACTCTGAACTGTTGATCCCATGTACTTAAACTCATCCATCTTCGCCACCTCTACTCCCTGCATCCTCACCACTCCTCTATCCTCCCTCTCATTCACACACATATATTCTGTCTTAGTCCTGCTGACCTTCATTCCTCTTCTCTCTAGATCATATCTCCACTGCTCCAGGGTCTCCTCCACATGTTCCCTACTCTCACTACAGATCACAATGTCATCTGCAAACATCATAGTCCACAGGGTCTCCTGTCTGATCTCGTCTTACAACCTGTCCATCACCACTGCAAATAAGAAAGGGCTCAGAGCTGATCCTTGATATAATCCCACCTTCACCTTAAACGCATTTGTCACTCCCACTGCAGACCTCACCACTGGCACAGTACCCTTGTACATATCATGTACCACTCTTACATACTTCTCTGACACTCCCGACTTCCTCATACAATACCACAACTCCTTTCTAGACACCCTGTCATATGCTTTCTCTAAATCCACAAAGACACAATGCAACTCCTTCTGACCTTCTCTGTACTTCTCCATCAACACTCTCAGAGCAAATATCGCACCTGTAGTGCTCTTTCATGGCAGGACACCATACTGCTGATCACTAATCATAACTTCCCTTCTTAACCTAGCTTCCACTACTCTTTCCCATAACTTCATGCTGTGACTGATCAGTTTAATTCCTCTGTAGTTACTACAGATTCCTTATTTACCATTATTCCTTCAGATATATGGATACAATCAGTTAAACAGTTTTTATTTGAACTAACAGAATATGAGCAATCATTTATTATCACTGTGTTCAATATCTTCTCTTTGGTACTTGAAAATAATGTCTTCTTGTTCCAACGACAACTTTATAAACAGGCATGGGGTGTTGCCATGGGCACCCCCATAGCAAATACGTTTACTAACATTGTTATGTATATTTGGGAACAGGAGAACATTTTATCAGCTAGCGACCTGTTTCTTGAGAATGTTGTATTTTATAAATGATTTGTGGATGATTTGTTTATCATTTGGGAGGAAGATGGAATCACCTTTGATCTGTATTTTAACTACTTATCTAATACAAGTGAATTTTTGAAATTTAAGAAATGCATCTCCTATTCTAGCATTGATTTTTTTAGACATCATTGTTAATAAAAAGTATGAAGGCTTCTTATTCACCTGTTTATGTAAGAAACCCATTAAATGTAATAATATGTTACACAGAAACAGTATGCATAAACATTTCACCTATAAGAATGTAGCCAGTAATCAATTCTTGTGTTTCTTGAAATTGCTTGGAATCATTAAAGGACTTCAGAAAAAAAAATTGTTTGGAATTATTAAAGAATTTTGGCACACTCTGCCCTGGTTTTCAGTGATGTATTTTTTCATTTTGTTTCAGCAAGCTTGGACATCTATGTCACTGGAGATTGCCCATTGCACATTATATCATGATTTTGCAACTGTGCTCCTAATCACCATCTGCTCAGTTCCCTAATGATATACCACCAACCCTGGAACAGAAGGCATAATACATGCAAAAGCCAACTGCTTGCTCAGGTTGCTAATCAAGGCATCTACCTGGAGAAGGGTATGTGAAGCCTACAGAGCCTTTCATGATTTGGGACATCTATGTGGATGAACAAACTGTCTGTGTCCTGCTTCTCATCCTGTGCTTTGTAGTAATGTTTTACGTGTGATGACAGAAAAAGTATCAGAGCCTGGTATCCCAGGAGAGAGTGGTTGTGGCAAAACCTTGATTAGTAGTAGCCAGGCACCAGCAATTCAGGGGACTCCCCTGCTTTCCACATTCTTCAAAAGATATTTCTGTCCTTTCAGTGCACACTGCTTGAGTAGTGCCCAGCTGAAGAATACCTGTGTAAAAGCTCCCACCTTACCTTCACAGGGTATACATATTACCCTTCCTTTCATTGTTTGTCTGTACTCTGTACAAACACCTTGGATGACTATTTTCTTGAAACATGATGGAAGTAACTGTAATAGTGAGTTGCACAGAGGAGAACTAGCATGCAGTGCCATGCAGTGTCCCCAGATCTGTCAGTCATCTGATGAGTAAAACCATGAAAGGAGTTAGAATGGAAACAATCAGTAACAATGTTGTTCACCTGCTGACACTGGATCAAACACAGTTTGTTTTGCTCAAGGGAAGATCATGCCTACTCTAACCAGTGGACCTCATTGAGTGTTAAACCATGCAATGGATGAGGGAAATATGACTCACTCTACCTATCATGGCCTGACAAGGTGTTTAACAATATTAGGCCACCAGGCCTTGCTGAAAACTGTGTAGGTCATTTACAAAGTAGTATGTCAGCTGTTGGATAGCCAAGTGACTGATAGTCATAATCTGGGAAGATAGCATTGGGTAGTCCATCACTACAATGAGGCCAGTCACCAGTGGACTTACCTCAGACATCATTAATGGACTATCCCTTCTGGCCATTCCCTTCTCTGCACCCTCAGCCACTGTCACTGACCTCTGACTGACTACATTAGCAAGTGATTGCAAATTAGGAGCTGTCACTGAATGCCACACAGAACCAGCAGTTATCCAAGATGGCCTGAGCCACACATTCAGTTGTTGTCAGAGCCACTGACAAATAATAAATGCCAAGGACTGCACAATACTATCCTTCTTTTGGAAGTCATCCACCCCTGGAAAATATAGTAGTGTCTGCACACCGCACACAGTTGAGCCATTACTCAGGGAATATTGGACACAGAGAGTAATGTAGCCTTTTACTTTCACTGGTTGGTAAGATGTGGTGATCCATTCAGTTTTGTACAACCTATGCAGAAAGGTACGGCATGTGAATCCCAGACTGTCATTGTTATACTGTATTTGGCTCTCATTACACCTATCATTGTGTACAATGGCACCTTTGCTATGTCACTACACAGGCATATCTTACAACTGTAACAGCCACACAGGTTCCATGGTAAACCAATACACGTTGTAGATAACATGTCCTATGCATACCGTCTCAAGGCCGTATATGTGTAGTGTGTCTCCTACATGCTTTGGAGGGGATGTGTATGGCTGCCATACAGGGAGGTGTGAGATACCACTGTGTACCTCCAGCTTATCCAAGACAGAACTAACACATGTATTACCTGTGCTACACACCTACACCTTCACTTTGGTATAAACAGTACATGCTGGAGAGACAGGTATGTAACCTAGACACTACATCCTATATGTAACAGGCTCATTATGCATGTGAAGCACATGTCTACTGTAATGCACATCATATGGAAGTTACAGAATGGGATGCAAAACAACACAATCATAACTGGTGTAGGACAAATGTCTGTAATGGACACAAGAAATCTTTAGACGTGTCAACTCCATCACCACAGCTTGTAGATGTGCTAGCTCCCAAAACCCTGGTGACAGTTATCAAGGGTATTACACCACTTCAGAGATTAGGGATGCATGAGTAGGCTGAATGATACCATTGTCCTTTTTAGCCTTTTATAACCATATGAACCTATGGACACATACTCCTATAATGTTGTACTTTTCTGTAGATAAGTTTCTTCTGTGCTGACATTCTATTCTGTGCTGTGACATTTATGGGTTTATTACTGCTGTGTATTCATAAGTGTCCTCCACAGACTCCTGAAACTGAAACATAAACAGGTCAGTGGCACACCTTTCATTGTGTAAGTATACAGCCATTACAACATCATACATCTTTAGGTACACAAAATAATGTGGCTTACTCATTACAAATGTCAGCATACAGTATCTGTCAGCAACCAGTACAAGTGGCAATGCAAAAACAACAATAGATTACACAATTACATATTATTTTATATAGTCACCCTGTACATTAGGCACATAGCTTTATTTCCCTGCATCGATGACGAGGATGACAGGGATGTGGCACAGGTATCATCAGTTACACAGGGTGTTGTTTGGGGGGTGCAGGAGCCCTAGGCTGACCCAGCAGGTAGAAAGAATGTGTGTAAGTCAGGAAGGGAATCAGGCAAGATGGACCATGGAAATGTGCTATGTGTATCTGTAGGTGACCTGATTTTGACAATGGTGTGAGAGTGTGCATGAACACAGTCAAGCTCAGTGTTAACCCTATATGTTTGTATGTTGCACAGCTTTGAACCATGTATGGTAGAGTTGACAGTTCACCATCTCTACCCCCAAACACAGAAACTGTCTCTGCCAGGAGTTGCACTGGCACCTCCATGCCCAAGGTCAGAAGGGGTGCTAGTACTTGACAGTGACTGGTGTCTGCTGGAATTGTGTCTTCCACAGGAATGCCCAGGACCACAAGCCATTTGCCTGCCATGTCTTGGTGTATAAAGCAAACTCCCCTCTGGAGCACTGGAGGTACTGCCACTACAGGAACGTGATTGCGCATGGCCACATGGACTCTCAGCAGATAAAGTTTCTGACCTATGTCCGCGAGTCTGATGCTCAACTCCAACCAGACATTGCATCACGAACAATGTGCATTCCAAGACAGATATTTTGCAATCTGTCTCAGACCAAAGTCTTTCCACTGCATCAGTGAACTGATCCAGGGTATCAGCAATGTGGTGGAGGCAGTCACAGGTGTCAAACTGTGCTGCATTCATAACCCTGAGCATCCGTCTGGAGTTCAACTCAGAATGTGCCTGTGCCTTCATGATGGCCCTAAACATATGCTGAGTGATCTGTGATGATACACCTGCAACAGGTAGTGGAAGGACAGCAGGCCTCCTATGAGCACCCCTACCAAGCCACCTATGTGGAACCTCACCAGCTGTTTGCCTATGGCCAGTGTCAACACTCACTGCAGCTATAGTTGCCACATTTTCCTGTTCAATGTCCCCACCCTCTGACTGTCCAATATCTGTGGCCTCCAGGGACTGGGTATGTATAGGCATACTGACTGTGTACAATGATAATGAGGGCAGAAGAAGGATGTAAACCTCTGGGACTGATTCAGCCCGTGAAACTCCCACTTGTGCCTCACTTTGGCCACCATCATCATCAGAGTCTGAACAGACACCGCCATTAGGTTGTGTAAGGGAGAGAGATCAACTCTCTTGTGCTGGTCACCTATGATAAAAAAGCAAAAAGCAGTCCATTAATACCTGCACTATTATGCTCTGCAGTACTATGTTGCAATATATGTAAAGCTCAATACAACCCCCCCCCCCCACCCCCAACCTCATATAGTAGGACATGGAAACATTACTTTTCCCACAAAATCTATAGTTACTTGTAAATAAGAGCTCTTTAAAAAGGAGCCTCATCAGCAACATTGACATTTGTAAAGGCTCTTCACAGCTGACACATATGGTAATCTGTAATGTCCTGACAATACTGTCAATCTATGAGTGTGGTCACACCTACAAGACAGAGGTATGACTCTAATGTGTGTACAGTCAGAAAATATCTGTGCAGTTGGCAATCATGCAGACAGTACAGCAATCCAGCCAGCAGGCCTGGGATGACACTTTAGGGAATACATTGCAGTAAAACTACATCTGTAACAAAACAGTGCTGTGTTTACTAGGAACAGGACCAGTCTTGTCCGATTCCTGATGGATCTATGAAATGTTGAGGCAGAGTAATGTAAACACCAACAGATGTTGCACTGTAGCAGGGTAATACATCCATATATCTCACATTTACAGCCGCAACTTTGTTAAGTACGTTGGTCAAAATCTGAGCAGGAGATTCAAACTGCAGATAAACTCCACTACAAAAACAAAAACCTGACACCCACATAACAGCATGTATACCCTGACACACTGAATACTACAGTATTCCAGTGCTGATCAAACTAAGCCTACCTAGGCACTCCTCTGGCATGGAAACTCTGGCACCCACATCCACGATATATGGTGTGATGGATGCCTGGGAGATGAGTTTTCCTAGGCTCACCAGGAATTCCTCAGAAGCTGGAAGTGGTTATTCTGCTGCAAGCCCTCCACCGGAACACCACAATCCCTGTCCACATCTGCTGCTCTTTTGCATGCAGCATTTATCATATCTGTCACACGGTGTCAAGCCTGCTCATATGTCCTGCTCTGTTGACCTATGGCATTAACATCACGGATAAGGTCAACCCATAGAGCTGCCCACTGTTCCTTGTTTTGCCACCCTGTGGACAGTAGGAGTTTGCGGTGTTGATGGAGGTCTTGCAGGATAACAGCATTCTTAGCATCCATAAAAGGGACATGGTGTCTTGCATACTTTTCCTGAAAGACAACAAAATTGGAACACATGTCAGGATCACATATATGGGAGTACACTATGTAGAGATACAGCAAGAACAGAATGACTTGCAGTATCCACTGCCTGATCACACATGTCATATTCCACAGTGTACAAACATACTAAGGGTGTGGATACAACTAAGATATTTCCAGCAGTCAGCTATTCCCATTTGTGCCAGATACTGCCCTATGATCACACACCTAACAAAGTAGTTTATTGTAGTGTTGACCTAGGGGTAACCCCCCTGATAATATGTCAAAGCAACAGTGCCAAACAAATAGCAGTGTGTTATTACAACCACTATAAAGGAACATTCCCTTGAGACAGTATGCAACATTGATAAAAGATGTTCCACACTTGATGTACTGTATTTCCTCTGTAGGTGTATCAAATCTGGAGATCAATGACATGTCATTATTACAGTTCTAAGAAAGGCTTAATGTTGTAATCCCCATTCCCCCTAAGTATATTCACACATCTGCATCATGTTGTGAACAAAAAGGTTACATACCTGATGGAGTACAATACTCCTCTTGATATGTGCAGATATGTTACAGCATGTATATTTGTGAATATATAAGTGCAGACATACAGGCTGTGACATACCTCCATTACATCTACTATTATGTGCTTGGCTTTATTGGGATGCATTTCTTCACCAGTGTCCTAGATGAACATGTATTTTGCCATTAACAATTTAGCAGGAGTAGTTCTACATGTTGCTGATAAAAGTGCACATTTATCTGCTATGTCACTTACATCCATTATTCTTTGTCTGGCTTTCTAGTGGAGTAGTCCTGTACCAGACTCCAAGTTACACTCCCAGTTTTTCCATTACTCTTTAAGCAAGTTTGCGTGATGTGACACAATGTGCAGCTCTGCTTGCACATGCTTAATAACTGTAACTTGCAGTTACTATGTTTTGCTTACAACACCTGTTTTAATTAACAGCTGTGTGGTATGGCAGGTCAATGCAGTGGTTTGCAGGTGCAATGGTCTTGGGTTCAGAAAAGGGGACAGGTGTACATTTTGTACATGTTTATTATCATTTGAAACACATATATGAACATAGTTCCATTTAGGTGAGCTTAGCGATGCTGGCATGTCTGCAGCGTTCCACAAAAAATCTTTAAAGAAAAGAAAAATGGGGATATAGGACAGTGGTGAAATGGGGTGCTAGCAGGAGGAAAAACATAGGGAAATGCAGGTATGTATGTGCAGGAAAGGTGTAGGAAAGAACCATGGCTATCCATTTCTTGTACAGCAACAACTGTGCACTTTGACAACATTTATAGATGAATTTGGACTGTCACCCTGGGAGAGAGAGGTGAGGATAGGGTTGCTACCTTTTCAAATGGCCAAAGTGGGACATTTTCAGGACAAACATCAGAATTTACAGGCTGACACATACCCACGGTCAGTACAAAGGATAGAACTTAACTTTTTTGCCTAAATAATAGCTTATTCTTGTAGCATTTTAGTTGCTTATTCTGTTTCTTATAACATTTAGATATTTTAGATACAGAATAACTGTTTTATGCAACTATTAGAAAAAATATAGGACACAATTATGTCCTACAATCTCAGGACATTTGCCATTTTTAATATTTTTTGTCAGGACACAGCTGCCCAAAGAGGGACTGTTCCTCGCAAAGTGGGACAGGTGGTAACCCTAGGTGAGGACAACATAACTGCACTGTCAAGTCAATTGGACCAGATTATATGTGTCCGGTGGGCATGTGTGCGAATGGAGAGCTATGTATAGAAATAATGAGAGTGGAATGTTAGGGAAGAGACATATGCACGTGTGGGGGAGGTAGTTTGGTAAGGTGAAGAAGCTTTTGCAGGCAGGCAAGACAGATGAGGCAGCAGACAGGGTTGATGTTTGACACAAGAGGGGAATGAACACCTTGGATGGGGACGGTGTCGTGGAATCCCAGTCTCAGATGCCTCCAGAAGGTAGCAGTGTGACTGAAGTCCCCACCCATGGGACTTTTGGCACTGCTCCTTCACTGCTCCTGTGGTGGCAATGGTGGAGGCTGGACCCCAGGGCAAGGCTGCCCAACCAGAGTGGTGTGCATGCCCTCCATTCAGCGCAGGCAACGTCTAAAACTTTGAAAGAACATCCTGCACACCAATCCTGGTAGTTCATCATAGGTGACAAAATCACCCCCTCCACCACCGCTCCCAGAGGGTATCCCAGCCCTGGCACATAAGATGGAACTACCCGACACCACAGGTAGTGCAGGGGCAGCAGAGGCACCACCATCAGGCTACGGCCCAGATGTGCTGGGCCCTGGTGCCCCAGCTGGAGGAGCTAATGTGGGTGGATCACCTGGAAGTGGTGGGTCTATGTCATATATTCTAAATTTCAAAATATCGAACACCATAAGTTTGAACTTGGAATTTCGAATTATGATGACATCGAACACTCAGAATAGTGAATTTTTTTCCCAGGGAAAACAATTTGCTGTTCCAAGAAGCATACACATAACACAAGCACACCACAATAAATAAACCACACACATACAGTTAACAAACCCAACCCTACACTAAACTATACATACATTCCTAACTATCCACTTACCTTAACCCGCACCCTAACCCTAAGGTCCATAACTGTCTCACACATACCCTACGAAACTATACACAAACAAACTAATTAATACACACACATACAGTTAACAAAACCCAACCCTACACTACACCATACATACATTCCTAACTATCCACTTACCTTAACCTGCACCCTAACCCTAAGGTCTGTAACTATTGCACCACAGTGTAGGAAATAGCAAAGCCACGGAATGGCCCACCGAAATCTTGCCCTAGGTAAGATTTTGATGTTCCGAAGCTTCGCTATTTTCATCCTTCGATGTAGTGGGTTCAATATTATGACATTTGAAGTTTTATAACTTCAAAGTTATAATATAGATCCAAATGGCCTACCTTGTGCTGTAGTAAATTAGATATAAAGGTAAGTTAAGATTAATAATAACCAAACCAATGTTAGTATTAACAAAATGGAACATGATACTGATTAATCCAAATACATATTAAGGTATATTTTGTGGAAGACAACAATAAATAACATAACAATAAGTATGTTAATAGCAAACCAATATGAAATAACCCATAAGGCCAACATAATAGTTAAACAGAATATATTAATATTAAATCATAATAATAAATAGCATTAATAAATTGAAGAAGATAAGGGATGGGGAGAGAAAGAAAAATGTACCATTAGTGAATTCACAAATGATATTACTACTCACAGACTACTAATACATACTTCAACAGGTGAGCAGTGTCAATTGTGAGTATAGTGACTCCAGTACTTCTATAGATGATGTTGTATGTAATTACCTCTCAAGCTGTTAACATGGGAAAGTATGGGCCAAGCACTAACAAATGCAGGTGCACAACTACACAGAACTGTGTCATATAATGTGCTCGCAAGTGTTCTGCAAACAGATTTGCAAATACATTGCATTCCAGGTAATCATTTAACTGCTAGTTAAGGACCAGACAGATTGTGCAGTTGTCATTACATTACAAAAATAGTGACAGTTGAGAAGTATGTTTGTGTACATTAAGTAGACTTGACAGCTGCTCATTGCTTAGTTGGCTGGCACTGGAGTAGAACCCAAAAGATCAGACTCCAGGGGACATGTACACTTAATGTAACAATTGACTGCAGTGACATTAGAATACACATGCAATGAATATAGCCCTACTGCAGTTGTTTGCACACATTACTTATCAAAGCACAATTGTGCTTTAAACTTTATTGGTTTTGTTCGTTATGCACAAAAATTCTGCCCATAACATGAGGTACTTTACCCATATACTTTATTCCTGGAGATGGAGGAATAGAAAGCATTATTTGAGTGAAAGTTGCCTGAAGACATCCCTGAACTGTACTGTGAGTTGTGCAATATATTTATCAGGCAATTACTTAGGCATTCTTTATTAATTTCATGTGTACAGTTGACTGGAGTCCCATTAGAGAACAAATGCAGTGAATACACACCTACTGCATTTATTTGCACACATTACTTATCAAACCATAATCCTGCTTTACACTTTATTGTTATTGTTGCTTAAAATCTATGAATTATACACATGGTACCTGCCCAGAACGTGGGCTACCTTACCCGTATACATTGTTCCTTGAGTGGGAGGAATAGAGAGTACTATGTGAGTGAAAGTGACATGACAGCCTTGAACTGTACTGTGGGTTGTGCAATACATTTATCAGGCAATTACTGTTGCATTCTTCATTAATTTAATTTTTATTGTTGACTAGAGTCACATTAGAACACACATGCAGTGAATACAGCCCTACTGCAGTTATTTGCACACATTACTTATCAAACCATAATCCTGCTTTACACTTTGTTATTATTGTTCCTTAGAATCTGTGAATTATACACAAGATATCTCCCCATAACATGGGATACCTTACCCATGTTCATTGTTCCAGGAGTGGGAGGAATAAAAAGCATTATTTGAGTGAAAGTATCCTGAAGACAGCCCTAAACCATACTGTGGGTTGTGCAATACATTTATCAGGCAATTACTTTTGCATTCTTTTTCATTTTATTTTTACAGTTGACTACAGTCACATTACAATACACATGCAGTGAATACAGTCCCACTGCAGTTATTTGCATATATTACTTATCAAACCACAATCCTGCAGTAAACCTCATTGCTTATTGTTATTGGTATTATTTATTGTTTACTGCACTACAGTTATCAGAAAATATCCATACTTACCACACTCACTGTGCATCCTGGCCAGGTTCCCTGCATGAAACTGGACATTGTGAGCCCATTCAGCTGCAGCTGTTGGAAGAGAAGCAAACCATTATGCATACCAGTTTTGCATTTATTCAGCATGTATTTTAGTAAAATAGTAACAAACATGCTTACATATATGTGGGGCATGCCCAACCCTAGCCTCTTGGGACCAGGTGTTCAAGTGTCCTCTCTTCCTTCACCTCAGGTCATCATAGAGGAGACAACACTGCTCACCAGTATAGGGGATACCAGTAGCACTGGTAAGATCCCTGGCCAACCAATCCCAGACTTCAGCTTTACATTCTGAGGCCTGGTAACCACCGTGCAACAGCTAGGGGTCATAGTTTGGAACAGGAGTCCACCAAATAGTCTGGACTCCTGTACACCCCAACTCTGTACCCAAAAGCACACTCCCTCACCAACACCACCAGGCATATCAACAGGTTACTAAGATCTAATGCGTCAAAATTCCTGCCTATTTGCCTTAATATAGGCGGTTTTCCTGTCCTTACACATCATACTGTAACATTCAAAAACATGCAGCATTGCTTAAGATTATGCAAACCAGCTTAGCGGAGCTGAGCATCGTGTAACGTCACACAACCATGGTTTAGAGAAGCTTAGCGACATGCAGACAGGACTAGCCATTGACCGTGTTTAAGGAGTGCTTGGCATCGTGCAGCTTTTCCAAATATAACAGTTTTGTTTTTGCATTAAACCTCCCTTTAGGTCACCTCACACATTTCCACAACAAATAATGTAAAAAGGTATGACTGCTGAGGACTCACACCTGGGACAAACTACATGTTAGGTCATGAGTCTACCTATGTAGCTACTTGGAGAGTGAGGAAACTAGCATACTTTCACATATACTACTAAGCTACCTGTTAGTATTATTAAGCATACTACCATGCCAAGCAAACAGCCATTTAAAAAAATAAAATAAAAACATGTAGACAAAAACACATAAATAATTACAGCCAGTTTCTATTTTTAGATGTTTGGCAGATGTCACCTGTGCATGTGTAAGTGCAACTTGGCACTGCTGAGCTTCACACCACACCTCTGAAGCAGGAATTAAAATAAAGTAAAATAAATAATTAATTCCATCTGGTTCTATTTTTAGATGTCATGTAAGCTCAGCTCATCACTGCTGTGCTCCGTGCAGCACTGCACAAATGGGCATTGCAATAAAAAAAAGTAAAAAAAAAAAAACATTCAAATTCACACATATTTCTACACTAGCAGGGTACATTACAGGGATTCTTATCCTGTGCATAACATCTGTCCAAGAATTCCATGGACAATCCACAACCATGGGGCACACTCTACATTACCTCCTACACGGATTCAATATCTGTGTTACTATGATCTCCCTCGGCAGTGTACTATGACTGGAGGGAGGCTGGCATAATGGTTAAGGTGTTTAACTTACAAACACAAGGTACATGGTTTCATCCTCACATGGGGTAATTGTCTAGGCTTAATATGGCCCCCAAGGGCAGTTATGCTCGTACTAACATATGAACTTATAAAAATAATTTTGTGGGTGGGATGTTGGCATAATGATTAAGGTGTTTACCTTACAGACACAAGATACAGGGTTTGATTCTCACATGGGGTAACTGACTAGGCTTAAAATAGCCAACAAGGGCAGCTAGCCTAGTACTAAGCTATGAACTTATGAACCTAAGATTAATATGTATGGCACGCTGCCAAAGTGAACCATGGCCTTGTACATGGGTACAATCCATGTAGGCTCAAAACATAGCCTAAACAGATTTGAATGAATTCTGGGGAGTGATTTCTTATGAATGAACTCTGATCATTGGTGAGTTCAACCTCAGGCAACTAAAACTTGAGCATTCAGTCATCATCCATGACTAAGGTAATGAAAATAGAGACTCCTCTGGTTAATTAAAACTCCATTGTTCTAAAATCATTCCATTAATTCTGCAGTTCATATGCACAAATAAACTATACACATATGCTCACAACTGAACTTGTTTTATTTAACTGCAATTTGCCAAAAAAAGCATTTTTGCACCTTGTTAGATTTTTTTAAATTTACATATGGTGAGCTTTTCATACACACCTTATCACTTTCACATTTTACTTCAAGACCAAGGCTTAAAAAATGAAAAAAAAAAATCACTATTAAAATACCTTGATACATCTCTGAGACCAAGTAAAATGCATTCCAGTCTCAAATATATATGGGCATAATGCCAGAATAAGCAATCTAGTAGTGAGCAATTCTGGGAAATCCCCAAAAAATCATGTAAGTTTAGCTCTAACATATACAAAATGTCTGTGTTATGTTTAAAAATGTAGTTAAGTTTTGTGATACAAATTCCTGCAATTGTTTTAATTTGCTCTAGATCTATTCCCAAACTGTATAATACGGCAAATGAATATTTCAAAAGTTATGACTCATTACTATTTTGTGAAAGAAGAACATAAGTGCACTATAACATAACCACTTAAAAACTAACCTGATTACTTTATCAAATAGTCCACATATACCTGCATAAAAAAGACAAAAATAAATATGACCGAACTGTGTACAAATATTTTAATGACTGGGATATATATGTCTGTGGTTTCATTTGCTAAACAAGATTTATCTAAACTCATCAAAGCTCACATTAATGGAAATAATGCCCCAAAAGTATTCTTATTTTTGAGTGTGCTATAGGGTCTTGCTTATTGCATGTGTAGAGATCTGCATACCCTAATGCTTGAGGTATAACCAACAGAATCTTATTTTCTATAAATGCATCCTCATACACAATGACTGTTAGGGAAAGGACATTTCCTGTAGTGAGTAAATTAGATACACTAGCGGATATTCTTTTCTAAAACTGTAACTACAAAACAGCTCTTAAGTTTAATGGAAAAAAAAGGCCTTGATTAACAAGTTCTTTTCAGTTGTATAGGCATTAAAAGCTTGCTAATATACAGAAAACAAGCAAACATCTTTATCTATATTTATATCTATATCTATATTCTATATCTATATCTATATATCTATATCTATATCTGTATCTATATATTTATATCTATATTTATATCTGTATTTGTATCTATATCTATAACTATTGCTGTGTATATCTCTTTCTCTATCTGTGTGTGTTTGCATTCATTTATATTCTTAATCAAATGCATGATTGATAAATACCTCTGTGTAGAAGTTTGATGATATTTATTTATTTATTTGTTGCCTGTATTTGTCTTCAGATAATTATTTTGTAAGAATGTAAGTGATTTCAATAAGCGAGTATTAATATAACATTTTAGTTTTGGTGCAATAAAGGTCAAACACGCTAACAATTCTTTCTCAACTTTTATTTCTCCCTTTTAGTAAAAGCTCAAGCTATTGATTGTTTTATTTTCAATTAAGAAATTAATATTGTATGTTTTTTTCAGATATTTGTACATGTGGAGATTTTTTTGCAAGGAAAAGACAATATATGTGTCTTTGTCAGTGTGTGTGTGTGTGTGTGTGTGTGTGTGTGTGTCTGTGTGTGTGTGTGTGTGTGTGTGTGTGTGTGTGTGTGTGTGTGTGTGTGTGTGTGTGTGTGTGTGTGTGTGTGTGTGTGTGTGTGTGTGTGTATGTATGTGTGTGTGTGTGTGTGTGTGTGTGTGTGTGTGTGTGTGTGTGTGGGTGTCTGTGTGTGTGTGTCTGTGTGTCAGTGTTAGACCATTGTCAGCCTTTGCATGATCGCAAAATGTTAAGCCACTACAAAGCACACAATGAATGCAAGAAGATAAAGCAAGGCAAGCATACTATAGATGTATAATACAGTTCATCCAGAGGTTATGTATAATTCACGTGCTAGTACCTTGACAATCTCATAGTTAGAAAGAAGCTCTTTCAATTTATAGCTGTGGACTTCTCTGAGAGCAAGACTTGAAAGGTAGTTGAAAGATAGTCTTGATTTAGCACTATTTTTGCAATGAATATTGCAGAGCTTTATGTAGCTGTAGGGAAATATGATTTAATCCTGAATACATAACTAGTACCTCTTATATTATGTGATTAACATACTCTTGTCAGCTCCATTTCTTCAGTAATGGCTTGCAACAGTATATTTTATCATTTAATTTTCAAGGCAGCCTGGCTGTTTTGTAATCTGAACCAGGCTTTCAGAAAGCATTTACTACTTCTAATCATTACCATCGCTGCTGGGAAAACACAGACCAAAACCATGCTAGTATCATAGCTGTTAAGGAAAAATTAAATTAATTTTGTGGCAGCTAGCTGTGCTCATACTGTCTTTAAGGTATCATTGATTAAGATGGGAAAGAATGAATACAAATTGCATAATAGATTTCCAGCGACTGTCAGGAGATATTCTACACATTTGTCACAATGCAAGTACTGCAAAATGACTAAACTTAAACATTCTCAAGTGTAAAAATGTATATTGTTTTCTACTGCTGTCATTTTTGAATTTTCTGCATACTAAACATTTACTTGTTTATTTTCTCAGCCCAGTGCTGAATAACACTAGGGCACAAAATAATCACAAATACAGCAGACCTGAAGAGCTGATATTGATGAATTTGTATGTGATACCATACCATTATACACTATGATGTAAAGATACAGGTACAAGTCAGGCCACAGCCATGTTATTCATTTATATTTATCAGTAATTATGTCATTTATAATATATATCGATTAAAAGTGCAGACTTAAAAGCCATGTCCCCCAAAAACTGTTTTTAGAATGCAAAATAGTGAAATCCATGATACCTACCTTGTTTCATTTATTTATTTAGGGTTTCTGTCAAGAGAACTGTAGCAATGTCAGGGTTCTGTGTTACAGATTCTCAGGAATAGAATATAAATACTGATTTCTTAGTGCTTTATTGCAATTCAAACCATAATACTGAGCTACTAGAGTTACACATTTCTGTTTTATATTACATGTGTCACCTAGGTAGACTGCCCGACACAGTTAAGTAAACTTGATACATTATTTCCTTTTTAAATAGTTTTATATTACATAGCTGAAAAATAAATTCATTTATTTTATAGCATGCATCTGTCTTTTTGTGTTTTATCATCACACACATACACATTGCATGATGACTTACAATGATGCCCAGCATCTCTTTTGTATTAATTGCATATCTTTCATAATAAATGCCTCATCTTTTTAACAATGTAAAGTATTGTGACAGAGCTTGTACAACACACTAGTACTAGGGTAGGAGAGACATGAACTGCAGCATATATCAATGGCTCCATGATGCATAAATAGCATTTTAGAATAACATTTTTACACAGAGTTATACTTTAAGGAGGTCTTTCTATTTTATTATTTATTTATTTATTTTGTAGACTTTATTCTCAGTAAATGTAGTGAGATAGTTTAACATTTGTGAGAACTGACTGCAATTTATGATTAAATGCACTGAGTTCTTATTAGAAGCAAATTGTTATATTATAATAGACAAAGGATGCTGCCAATTTGTTGAACAAAAAAAATAAGTACACCATACAAGAACTGGTCAAAGATACAAAACAGTCAATCAAAGCAAAGAACCGGACCATTAACATCAGGAAGAAAACTTTAATTCCAGAGAGCTTTCAGGTTAAAAACTCTTCTTTAGTGTGAGATAACAAATAAATTGAAGCAGCCAACCAATCCTCAATGTTCATCTTAAAACCAATAAAAAAAATTCACAAATTAATTTACTTTTCTTTTAAAACAGATTTTATGCTCACAGCAGCATTCAAGCTTTGATTTTTATCTGCATTTAACCTAAGCATCCATTTATACTCAGCAAGTTTTTAAGAGTGTTTGAGCATATGTCTTTAAAGATTTTTTTACCTTTTATTGGCTTAATTGATGAATATCAAGGATTGGTTAGTTGTGTCATTGAGTTTATATATTATATACTTCAATGTATTTGTTTCATCAAACTGAAGAAGGATTTTTAACTTAAAGCTCTGTGGAATTAAAGTTTTCTTTTTGACGTTACTGGTCTGTTTTTTGCTTTGATAATTTGTTGAACAAGCTTTGTTGAAAATGTGGTGGCTGATTTAATCAGTAATTTAGTGGTAGTTTAGCTGTAAAGAAAGTGTAGATTATGTAATTTAGAAACATCTGCACTAAGATAGTTTGGTTATGTGGGACAGCATGCATTCTTGAATGCTTTGTGGTTACTGATGATTCTGGGATTTTCAAAACTGAGCTGCAGAGAGTGGGAGCTATGATCAAGAATGCCATTTCTGCTTGTATGAAGCTATATCTAGGACTGACTATATCACTTGTATTAGGTTTGGAATTGGACTCTCTACTGAGCAACAGATTCTTGCAGTCAATTTTTCAGTGGAAAAATGGTATCAGTGTCACCAATTCTACTGAAGTTTCCAAAAAATAAAAGTAAGTCATCTATGTTCCCTACTAAAAGTTCAATGGAATTAGTACTTATTGCTATGAATGCAGCTCCAGGAAAATGTAATGGCAAGACCTTATTCTAAAACGAATGCTACTGACTGACCAACAATGCCATCATTCAAACTAAGGAGTACAGCATGTAAATAGTAAAACTTCTGACAACATTAATACATACCTCCGACCTAAGATAATGGACTTACAGAGATACACAAGGAATTTAAAAAGAAGCATGACAGTGTAGGCAGATGTTCACCATACTACCTTTTTTTTTAACTTTAACTGGAAAATTAAAAAAGTTTTTCGTTCTTTCTTTCACAAGATACCTGAATTCATATTCTGATACTTAAGGAGCTGTGCAGCTTTGGGGGAGGATGTTGCACTCCTTATATCTGTCTCTAACTTGCATGTAATGCATGAAATGCTGTAATTACACTCAGAATTTGGGGAAAAAAAGAACTTTTCCAGCACCTTTTGGTATAATTTCATTTTAAGTGACTGTCTGGAAAAAACATCAGTACTGTCAAGCTCACCAGCATCCGCCAAATCAGCAGTAAAAAGAAACTTTAAACCCCAAGACATAATCAATACCCTAAAAAATATAACTGGTCTCTACTAAACAATGGACCCTTAATGCTGCAGAAATTTATTTCAACAGTACCTTCCTTGAAATTCTAAAGAAATTGGCCCCCCAGGTCAATTCGTATTAAGGCCACATACACACCATGGCTAACTAATGACACTAGAATGCTCCTTAGGAAAAAAAGACAAAGCTTGGCAAACATGGCTCACCTGTAAAACCCAAATCAACCTTATCACATTCCAGTAAAGTAGAAACAAGATTAAACACCAAACCAACCTAGATAAAAAGAACTTCTACTATAGCCTGCAATAACAACACCGGCATAACCCCCCCAAAATTTTGGAATACCTTCAATGCCATTCTCCAGTCAGGACATTCCATTATCCCTCCCCCAAACTTACGACACTCTCCTGCAAACATTACAGAAGAATTTAATAAATACTTCACTGAAAGTGTATATATCTAATTAAACTTAATTCCACAGAACCATCACTAGCCTCCAAACCTCTCACTATTAACTACAACTCTGTCTCCTTTCAGCCTGTTCCCACAGCTACCAATAAGAAACTACTCAAAAAACTCTAACCCTCTTCAATAGCAGCTGACAAGTTACCAGCTAAATATGTAAAACTAGCAGCTGAAGCCATATCTTATCCAGTGTCAATCCTTATTTACAGGTCTATAGCAAAACAACATGTCCCAGCAATATGGAAAATTGCACACATTATCCACTTACACAAAGGTGGAAATTCTAAGAAGCTGTCCAATTGCAGACTGATCACCATTCACTCTCCACTATCTAAACTCCTCGAAAGATGTATCCACTCCCAAATTATGTATTATATTACCTTCAATAACCTTCTAGCAACATGTCAACATGGCTTTAAGCCCCATCCTAGCACCACAACTGCACTCCTCAGTTTCACCAATATTATCAACCGACTCAGAAACAATGGTAAAATAGTCTCTACAATCTTTTTAGACATGTCCACAGCCTTGGATATAGTCTTCCACCCCAAGCTATTAAATATACCCCCCAAACTGAACCTTAACCCCCTGCACTTCAGTGGTTCTGAAGCTATCTACAGGACTGCCAACAATCTGTAGAATGACTTAATTTTCTCTCCCCCTTCTTCCCATCACACTGGAAGTACCTCAAGGCTCAGTTCTTGGGCTGCTACTCTTCACTATTTTTACAAACAACCTCCATATTAGCTTCAACTATTCAATATGCAGATGACACACACTTATATGTGCCACTAATAACTTGTAATACCTCCATGATATAACCCAAAAATCATTCTCAGATACCGAGCTATGGCTGTCTAACCATCAGCTCGTACATAACCCCTATAAAACAAAACTCATGATCTTCCAACCCAAAATATCCTCTCCCCCTAAGTACCTTCTACATTACAGCTAGGAATAATACTAAAATTAATGTCAATTCACAAACAAAACTACTAGGAGTAATAATAGATAACAACCTAAGATCTGACCTACATGTAGCAAACAATTAAGAAAGTTCACAAAAAATGGGTACTCTTTACATAAATAAAAAATTTCTAACTAACACCTCTAGGATTGCCATTGCTAGAACCCATCTTCTATCAACACTTTTGTATGGTTCCCCAATTCTCACCAGTTTTAGAAAGACAGATTTCTTTAAACTTGAAACATGCTACAATAAAACAGCTAAATTTGCAACTGACTGCCCACATCATACCCACCACTGTCACTCAAATAAACTCTCCTGGTTAGAACTCCCACAACTTCTATCCTATACCCAATTAACATTGGCACACAAACTAGTATATCAACCAGAAAAAAAAAAAAAACTGCCCTTATAAATATTCTGTAGCCTCGTACCACAAACCAAAGTCTTCGCTCAACAAATAAATCTCTACTACAAGTGTCCAAATCCACTAATATGACAGGGGACTCCCTATTTTCTGATCATGTAGCAACAAAGTGGAATTCACTACCTCACAGCATCAGACCCAAAAGAAATACCAACGAATTCACAAAGACTCTTAAAAATGATCTTAATGACACCTGGCATTGCTCCTGTACTATTCCAGCCTAACTACTTTTAATATTTGTGGTCATATTTTTTTTCTTCCCTGACCCCCTCATAATCTATCTCTCTTTCATGCCTAGATAATCTCTAACCTCATCCTTTTCTATCAAATGTCCCCTCTGCTAACCATTCCTCAGCTTACTTATTGTGCTTCTGCTAAAAACCTGAAGTGCTTGTATTATAATGAATTCAATAACCAATTCAATAAAATAGAATATTCAGCTTGTTTTCACCTTAATGCACTATTCTGCATACGTGTACACACAGAACTTTTGTAAAACCCATTAGACAGTATAATAAATACCTGCCAATCAAATAAAAATATTGGCAAAAGGAATCTTGCTGAAATATTGGCAAATATGAGCATTAGTATATACATCTGTGCATTGATCATACTTTGTATGCAGAAATTAACTGTACATTTGCATGGTTTAGAATGATTACGGTGACAGTCAAGATTACTGAAACATTAGTATTGAGTGCTACTTGTATCTTGAATAAGAAAATATTTGAAGCCAAAACTATCAAAAGTTTGCTTATCTTTGTCCTATCCTATTCATATCTTATAGTGTGTGGCCCAAGTACTGCTTTTTGTCTTGAACAGGACAAGACAGTCAAAACTGTGAATTTAATTATAATTCATGAAAATTATATAAATGCATACTATGAAACTTAAGTAGCTCAGCAAGAGTGTAGTGCAAAGTGTGTGCTAGAGGTCTGCATCTGTGCACAGGCATGAAAAGAAAGTTTACATAAGAAGGAATACTCAAAGAACTTGCATGGTGCATAAAAGTACATTAGCACCAAAGGATGATAGCTTACTAGTTTGCGATCATTCAAATATTCTATACAAGTTCTGCAGGAAGAATTTTGCAGAAAACTGGAAATGTTATATTACAATTGTAGCTAAAGACTGGAATGAGATACTTGAAAGGATTGGAAGCTATAGCTGATGCAATTTGAAGGAAAAAAAGGAGGTTAGGAATAAATCAGTGAACCCAACACCATCAACATATACTGGCATGTCTGTAACCATAGTGTAAAATGGTTTGGCAAAGAATGAAAACAAGTAGCATGAGACATTTTCCTAGATTTAATAAATTCCATGTAGGCATAGTGTAGCACCTACAAGGAATGTTACCATGTCCATGTACATGATTCCCCCTCTGCAGCATACCATTCATATTAATCATGGTGCATTGCCGAGGGAGAGCCATGGGGAATGGTCATTGAATCAGAGTAGAGTGTGTGGAGATAACTGTGTCCGCAGATGAGCAACACACTCCTTGCACTGTCCAATTGGAGTATAAAAATGCAATTTAATATTTTTTATTTTTTTAAAAATCATGTTTGCGTGGCACGGCATGAAGCACAGAAGTGCTAAGCAGTGCCGAGACACCAAACATCTAAAAATAGAAAACCAATGTCTTTAATTATTTATCTAAAGGTCAGGTTAAGTGTAGCTGAGTGGGTTTACACAGCCCAGTTCAGTGCTCAGCACTGCTTAAAGGTAGATTAGAGGTATTTGTAAAGGTATAGCATAATTCCAGATATCCAGATGGTGTATAATTCCAGATATCCAGATGGTGTGTGTGTGTGTGTGTGTGTGTGTGTGTGTGTGTGTGTGTGTGTGTGTGTGTGTGTGTGTGTGTGTGTGTGTGTGTGTGTGTGTGTGTTAAAATGCCCCCATGTAGTACACCTGGTGGCTAGAGGCAGGCTCAAAGCCTGTATGTTGTGTACAAGGTAAAAAGAGCCTAATGTCCCTAGCCACCACCACCTGTGAATTTATGCCTCATATTTTTGATCTGTTCCTCATAAAATCTGTGGATTTCAGGATTTGTGGCAAATCACTAAAGGATTAAATTCACTAAATAATGTCAGGCATTTGAATTTCACACTTCATATTCTACAGAAAATAAATGGCAAAACAAAACCTTTTATTCTAGCAATTTTCTAAGTTTATAAGATCGGTATTTGAAAATTGGCCTTATTTTGGGGCTGTATTCCCCCATTATTGGCTTTGTCCAGGTTTTTTGTACTGAGGGGTTGAGAGCTATGGTGAGAAGTGAGAACTGAATTCACTAAATGACAGCCATTTAAGTTTCAGTCTTCCTGTCTTTCAGGAAACTACTGATTTGGCATAGTGGTATGTTGCTCTGACTGTAGTGCACAGGGTCCTGTGTTCAAGACTTGGCAGTGAAATGGATCATGGTAACACAACATTTTATTCTAGCAACTTTCCAAGATGTTTGCCCCCCCCCCAAAAAAAATGAAATTGAAAATAAGTGCAAGAAGTTGTGCAAGATGCCTATGGCTTACACTACTATCATTCTATTTATATATATATGATGGACATGTTCTGAATTTGGCAGTTTTGTCATTATTGGTTCATGCATTTTGTTTCATTGCCTACTGGAAAAAAATTAAAATAATAAATGTAAAATGTGCTCTAACAGGTGTGCTGTATTATACAAGGAATATAATTTAATAAAGTCAGGAAGGTATATCAAAGAACACATGTATGTATCTTGTTTTGTGTGCAAAGATCCAATGATTTGAAAACAGCCCAGAGGTAATATTTATCCACCACTGGTCATATGCATTTTCTTTGGATGTGATGTAGGTTTCAATGCTGTTTCAATGAATGTGAGTTTCAAGGGCAGAGAAGTTTTAATGCTAAGTCTGTTTCCATTTGTTTAGCAGATGTCTATTAATGTCTGTGCAGTGTGCTATAAAATGTAAAAACAAAATCCAAATAATCATTGTAGAAGTAAAGCAGTATGCACACATTAATGTTTATGGTAAATGGGGTGAAATAGACAGGTAATGGACAGACCTCTCAAATGTCCCTAATTTTCAGGGACGTCCCTGATTTTGAGTTAAATTTTAGCTCTGTCCCTCTTAATTCCTCTTAACACTGGTACCCTTTGGACAAAAGGTGGTGAGTTATACTTAATAAATAATGACAATAATTAAGAACTAAGCACTTATTTTACTTCAGGAAATGTATATTAATTCATGTTCTCCAATAATGTTAATGCTTCAAGTTAATAGAACTAATATTTTGAAAGTGATCCTGATTGTCCTTGATTTTTTCTGGATTGGTCCCTGATTCTGTTGAGATTTGTCCCTGATTTGTTGAGAGCTGTGGCAATAAGACATTGTAATGGCTGCAGGGGGACTCTGGTGGCATATTTTGGTTATCTGTTCTTCAGTTTGTATTTGAAAGTTGGTATCCCACAATTCCATTGGAGTGGGTGGGGTTACATAATTATGTATGCAAATTTTATGTTAATCAGCATACAGATTTGTACCTATTTTTCATGGGCCTTCTCCAGATTTTTCATGTTTCCAGGTTAAGAGGTATGAGTTACGGCCCCATGTGTAGTAGGTGCAGGGTTTGAATACATGGAAGGGCACATTAACCTTTTTGTTCAAAATAGAAATGATGCAAATTATTTTTAAATACTGGCCTCCTGGACTCAGCTAAGCTCTGCTAAGAACTGCTAAGCCCTGCTAAAGCCCACATAAAAGCAATAACTGCTGAAATTGTTTATGCACTGCCTGGCATCGCTTGGCTGGTTTGCATACTGTTAAGCACTGCTAAACATTGGGTTTTAGAACAGCTTAGCTCACCTGCGCTGGTTTGTGCAGTGCTAAGTGATGGTCTGCATTTTTAAATATTTCCCAGTGGTATGTAATGGTGGGAAAACTAGCTATATTAAACCCAACAGGTGGGAATTTAGCATAATTCATTGGAGTTCTGTCTCTGAAGGATGCAATGGCAGGCATTGAAGATGGTTTGCCCTTTCAGGTGCAGGAGTGGGACATTGGGGAGTCCAGGGTCATGGTTTGACTCCTTGTGTAAAACCATGAAGACTGGCTTATGCAGGGAGGTTACCAGGACTCAGAGTGCAAGGCAAATGCCTGTGACTGGCTGGCAAGAGACCTCACCCATGCAACTGGTATCCCCTGCACAGGTAAGCAGTGTCATCATCGTCATCATGACCTCAAAAGACAAAAAGGGGCTCTATTGGATGCCTGGGACCAAGAACTACTGGCGGGCAATGTTCTACATGTGTGTAAGTATGTTTACCTGTGCTTCAACAATATTTAATCTTGAATGTCTGCTAAACTGGCATGCATAATGGTGTGTTTCTCTCCCAACAGCTGCAGAGGTAAGAGCTCACAATGTCGAGATGCATGCAGGGAGCCTGGTCAGGATGCACCGTGAGGGTGGTGAGTACAGCTATATTATGGTATCTATATTCAAATAAGACAGAAAGAGTAGAGAATTAACCATTTATCTGCAAAACTTTTATAGTGCAATAACAATGATATTTCAACCCGGTAACAATATATTTGTGTACAGCTGCATTTTATTTCATAATGTATAATTACTTAGTATCTCAGTCATGATTGCATTTCATGCATGTGTGTTTAACTGTCACTGCTGTGTACTATAACACTGTAGTTCTAGTACCAGTTCATATTTTGTTTCCAGGTGATCTCTAGATAAATATCATTCAGAATGATATCAGCAGTGACTCAGTAGCTCAATTTGTTAAATGCTGTGTGCTAAGTATATTTTGTCACACTCATACCAGGGTCTGAATCCAGTGCTATGTACTAAAAAAGATTACTGAGTCAGATATGGTACGATGACATGTATTCTTTCCACAGAGTCTACTGGTAAATGGGTGAGGTAACCCATATTATTTGCAAATAATTGTTTGTTCAGATGTCACAGACTGTTAAAATCATTATCACGAATGTGATAATAATGCATAAAAATAAAGGAAATATGTGCAATAATAATGAAATATAATAAATTAAAATAAATAAGTAAAATGTGTAATCTTGGTATGGCTGTATGTCTGGAATGCCTTGTAAAGGTTGCTGCAGTTAATTAATACATGTGATGCACATGTCCCATGCAGTCACTGCTATTGGGTTTTATCCCCATGCCTGCCAAGCAAGACATGATAGTTGTGTACTCTCTGTACTGTACACATGCATGTCCCTCAAGTGTCACACTGTCATGGAATGTAATGACTGGAGCATTTCTCCCCGGGCCTCCGCTGAAAACAGGCTCTGTGGAACCTAGTCGGACATTCCCGGTCAACAAATGTTAAATAAATAAAAAATTAAATAAATACTGTTGCATAATGCCTCTGTCACAGATGTATCATCAACAAAATTATATGTCAATAGCAAAGTAACAATACATCAGCCCACAGTACACCATGGTAGTTATATAGGTCCACCTGATGTGCAAGTGTTCTTTGTAGTCGTGTACCTGCAGGTGTTACTGCTTGGCTCATAGTGTCCCATGTAGATTGCTTGTGAGGTATGTACATGCTGCAGCAGGTATAAGGCACATTTACATATAAAGAAAGGACAGACCTGTAGAGTAGATAGCATTACTGTTGTCAACTATATAGCCCATGATAATATTAATGGACTGTATTTCTCTTCCCTCTTATCTTCGTATATCTATTATTGTTATATATTGGTTATGGTTTACTATTAACATATTGTTTTGGGGCATGTGTTTTATTAATGTTATGTATTAGTATGGTTGCATATTAACATATCTTGTTGAATTACTTCTTCCATTGACCTTATGCCACAACTGTTACTGGCATGCTGTTAATATACTGATTGTTCTGTTATTTATTATTGTGTTTCACATAATATGCATTGAAATGTCATGGGGTTATTTCCAATGTTCTGGCATGCTGTTATTACTAACAATGGTTTTGTTCTTAACTCACCTATATGTATTGGTTTACCTGCATAACCACAGCACATCAGGGTAGGTTGGTTCCTGCTGATCTGCCTACCCTACATCAGCCGGCCATGGCACCAGGTATCAGATGTCTGGGACCCAAGCTAGTGGTGCCCCCTCTGCTGTCCCTTTACCACCTTCAGGTGGAACCGTCTCACAGGACGGGGCCCATCCTCCCTAGAATCGGTGGTGTAGGGGGGGTTGTCACCCAGGATCAACTAATGCACATGGTGCACAGGATTATTCATAGGAGCTATGAATGTCACCTGCACCAGATTGAGGGCAGACATGACAACCTGGTGGGGCCTGCTTGTCCCAGCACCCAGCCTCCAGCACAGCAACCTTCGGGGCAGTGTAGGAGCAGGTGGGGATATCAGTCATGCTACTGCTGTCTGGAGGTACATGCACCTCAAATTCCACAACACCCTCCCCAAGCAAAGGTGTTTACCCCCTCATGTGTCACACAACTGCCCTGTCAGCTGTCTTGTCTGTCTGCAAATGCAACCTCTCTTACCCAACTTACCTCCCCACATGTGCCTTCTTCCCTCCCCCAACATTCCACTCTCTCCTTAAAAAAAAATGTGGGCACCTGCCCCCACCAACAAAAAAAATATAGCCCCATACTTAACTCTCCATTTCACACGTTTCCAATGGACACGAGTAATAATTGAATTAATTAACACATTTATGCTGTCCACACCCCTCTATCTGGGGTGTGAGGCTCCAAATTCATTTACGAATTCTGTAAAAACTGCACAGTTGTTGCTGTACAAGAAATGGAAAGCTATGGTCCTTTCCTACACCACCATACCTGCATTTCATTATGTTTTTCCCCCTGCTTGCCCCCATTTCACCATTGTCCTAGCACCTCCTTTTTCTTTTCTTTCTTAATTTTTAGTGTGGAAGTAAGTAGCACACTGCACATACCCACTTAACAATGCTTTAATGATTTTATGGGTTTCTCACAGTATTAGGCACATCTGCACAATAATCACCACTGTCACAGCTTGAACTTGGGCCCCTGTTAATTTTAGCACAGTGCATTAGCCCACTAGGCCACTCAGTTTTGAATTAAGACAGGTGCTTCCAGCAAAATGTACTGATAGCCACTGACAGACTGCAAGAATATACAATGGGAAAAATGGGAGTGTACCTGGGACTGTGATGTAACCACTACACCAGTACACAGCCAAATAAATAATAATCGATGTATGTGAGGCCTGGGATAGCAGGCATACCTGCCAGCTGTAGAGACTGTTGCAGAACATCCAGAGTTTTGCCCCCTATTTATGGCACGGTTTTCATAAAATCATGTTTTTCTGGCAAAGTAGTGGCAAGTCATTAAAGACTGAGATTAGAAAATCATGACAGACATTTGAGTTTTACACTTTATACCCTTAATGAAAACACATGCTAATGCAAAACCTGTTATTCTATCAACATTCTAAGTTTGTAAGAGCAATATGTAAAGATTGTCCATATTTGTGGACCTTTGTCCGACTTTAATTTATGGCTAGTGCAGCATATTTTGGTTATGCAGTGTCTGTACATAGTGGATGTTGATGTATTTGGTCCTGTGACATGTTCCCCTCTTGTTGTCTTTCAGGAACAATGTGTCACAGGAGGCACACAGCATTTACAGCTGTAGAAAATAATGTTATCCTGGATGGCCTCAGACTACATCACCACATTCTGCTATCCAAGGTTCACCAAAATCATGACCAACATGCAGCACTGTGGGCTGACATCATCATGACAGTGATTCAAATTGGCCAACAGGACAGGACCTACTAAGAGGTTTGATACTGGGCCACAAATATGGTCAATGCTGCACAACAAAGTGCAGCTGCTGTGGTCAGTGACCATGCTGCCACTGGTAAATGGCCTGCAACACTACAACCTTCTCGGCCACAGAGGAATTCCTGATGAACATGGAATCAGCCACCAGCTCCAGCCATCCATTATCCCATACATCTTAGAGGTGGGTGCAACAGCATCCACATCAGAGGAGTGTCCAGGTAAGCTTACTGTGTTCATCAGTGTAATACTGTATCAGTCATAGTGGCAGTCTGCATACCAGTGCATGGGTGTCAGGTCTATCTGCTTTGGCGGGCTTTGATTTTAATGCACAGCTGTGCATGCATACTCAGAATGTCAGCAATGTAGGCAGTAATACATTACCAACTGTACATCTAGATATACACACATATTACATTGTATCAGTACAACATGTGGTATTGCTGACAATACCTCTCCCTCACATTTTCATAGGTATGTCATATGTGGCAGGACTCCAAGGTCCTGGATCTGGTAAGTGAGTTAGTGTTTGACAGATCGTATATATCCTAATAATGCTAAGGGCTGACATGTTGCCCTAGGCACAACTGTTATGCTTATCCAGACTAGAACAGTTGTATGTTCCATGTCAGAGCAGTTAACTGAAGTGAATAGAATGGGTAATCACAGCTGTGTATTTGCAGGAACATTAACACAATTGCACTTATTGTTAAGAAGGACTATGAAGCTGCTATACAGGAGGCAATCACTCCAAGATGCCTGTTCACACACAATAGGGAGATGGTACATACCTGATGCTACAACTGGCATATTATGCTCAAAAAATGTGTACTGGGTTTTAGGTGTAGGTCTATCAAATACACTGTTATATTGCTTACCTCACAGGTGTATAGTACTGTTAACATTAACTGAATGTAGCTACAGTGCATGTTACAAAAGGCCTGTCTTGTCTGTGTATGTTGCATGTTTGTGTGTTGTGCACAGGATCAGAAATAAGATGTGGGATGTGTAATGCAGTTGTGGCTCATCCTCTATATGTGTCTCTGTGGATTACCGTACATAATAGTACAGGTAGTAAGGCACTCATTTTATCTTCCTCCTCACAGGTGAACATTGGAGTTGGCATCTGTCCCCCTCACAACCTGTTGTCAATGTCTCATCGGACTATGATGATGATGGTGGCCATAGTGAGGCACAGATGGGGTTTTCTGGGGCTGAATCTGTCCCAGGGGTTGACATCCCACTTCCTCCCCCATTGTCCCTGCCCACAGTCATATATGCCCATGCATTCCCAGTCCCCTGAGGCCACAGATATCAGACAGTCAGAGGATGGCAACATTGAACAGGACAGTGTGGCAAGTATGGCATCAGTAAGTGTAGACACTGGCCATAGCTAGAGAGCTGGTTAGGTCTCACACAGGCAGATTGACAGGGGTGCTCAAAGGAGGACTGCTGCCCATCCATTACCTGTCACAGGTGTCACATCATTGGTCTCTCGCCACATGTTTTGGTCCATCATGGAAACACAAGCACATTCCAATGCAACACCAGCTAGATGCTCAGGATTATGGATGCAGCACAGTCTGACATCCATGACTACCTTCACTGCATTGGTGATGCCATGGATTGTTTCACTGATGTAATGGACAGACAGTGGGTTGAGGCACTGTTAGTCTTTCACTGGACATTGTCTGTGCTGGAACATCTGGTTGGAGTTGGGCATTGGACACATGGATGTAGGTCAGCAACACAATCTGCTGTGTCGCCATATGGTCATACATGCTCATACTCCCATAGTGGCAGTACCTCCATCACTACCGAAGGAAGTGTTCTGTCCACACCATGACATGGCAGGCCATGGGTATTTGGTCCTGGGTTGTCCCGTGGGGGACACGGGCCCAGCAGGTAGCAGTCACCATCAGCTACTAGTGCAAAATCTGACCCTGGGCATGGTGGTGCCAGTTTCACTCCTGGCAGAGACAATTCCCATGTTCATGGCCAGCGATAGTGAACTGTCCATTCTGCCACATACAGTCCATAGCTGTCCAACATATACATGTGTAGGGCTAGCAGTGGGCTTGACTGTATAAAGGTACACTCTCAAACATCACTGTCACATGCAGGTCACCAACATATACACACAGCACCTCTCCATGGCCCTTGTAACCAGAAACTCTTCCCGACTCACACACATACTGACAATTGTTTGACTCCCCCACACCACACCATGTGTATGTGATGATACCTGTGCCACATCCCTGCCATCCATGTCATCGATGATATGCAAATATGTGTCTGATGCACAGGGTGACTATATTACTTTACATGTAATTGTGTAGTGCAGTATTGTTATGCCATGGCAGGTGTTGTGGGCAATGGCAGGTGCTGTATGCTGGCATGTGTCATTACTACACATCAGTCTTTTTGTATCTTTGTTGCATGATGTCAGACTGGTGGTAGTGTTGTAGAATGACAAGTGTCTCACAGACCTGTGTTTGTTTCTGTTCCAGGGATCTGAGTGGCTAAGCTATGGAGATTGGCAGCAATACAGCAGCACAGGATGGCATGCTAGCACAGCAGAAATATGACATCAGCATGATACAGCTGTATACATGTGTGGTTACCTAGGTGCATATATGTATGTCGAACAGTGTGTCAGGGACAATGGGAGCAGTCAGTGTAATCATGCATGCATAACCTGCGACAAATTCGTCTACCCTTGATACATGTCACCTGGGTGTTCCATGCATACAAATGCAGTTGGTGGTGGATAACAGTTATGCCTAGGTAGATATGGGCTATTTAGGTCTGGCAGCTAGTCACAGGGCAGTAAAATGCATGATCTTTGAACATAAACAGCCCATATTAATACTGCTGCAAGGGAATATATTTATACACACACACACACACACACACACACACACACACACACATACACACACTCTTGGCTTACGTGAGATTAGAATCCCTACCTATCTAGTAGTACACACTACAAAACAAACCACTTTTCACATGCATCATGGAGTTTATCTATTGTTAGATTGTAGCCAGTACTGTTAAGGTGGATGCCATTAGCAGGCCTTGTAAAGGAGGACAATGGTGAGGCTATCAACTAGTCACAGGGCCTTAAAATATATAACCACTGTACAGACATACAGACATAGGCATGGCCTCACTGCTGGAAGGGAATATATTTACATGCGTGCACACACACACACACACACACACACACACACACACACACACACACACACACACACACACACACAAAGAGAGAGAGTTGTCAGTTGTGAGTTTAGAACCCTTACCTGTCTAGTAATATAAACTATAGCACAAAGTACTTATCACATGTGCCAAGAATATTATATATCATTTGATTGTCAGCCAGTGTTGTTAAGGTGGATGACATCAGCAGACCTTGTAAAGGAGGACAATAGAGGGGCTGGCAAGTAGTCACAGGGCCTTAAAATGTCTAACCATTGCATGGATATAGGCCATACAGGCATGTCCTCACTGCTGCAAGGGGATATATTTATACACACACACAATTGTCTTTTGTGAGATTAGAACAGCTACCTATCTAGTAACATACACTTCTTCTTCTCCTTTTGACTTTTCCCAGTTAGAGGTCACCACAGTGGATCACCTGTCCGCTCATGATTGGCAGTGGAGTTTTATGGTGTCGAGTTGCCAGCCTGGCGCCCACCCTTCCATGGAAGGCACACGCACACACTCACACCTAGGGCCAATTTAGAGTGTCCAAGCCTCCTAAAGCATGTCTTTGGGATGTGGGAGGAAATCAGAGCACCTGGAGGAAACCCACGCAACCACAGGTAGGGCAAGCAGACTCTGCACAGAAGGCACTCCAGCCGAGGATCGAACCAGAGAATCTTTTGCTGTGACGTGACAATGCTAACCGCTGCACCACCGTGGCCGCCCATCTAGTAACATACACTATAGCACAAATATACACTATAGCACAAAATGCTGATCACATGTCCATAGAGATTATCTATTATTATGCCAGCCAGTGCTGTTAAGGTGGATGACATCAGCAGGCTGTGTAAAGGAGGACAATGGAGAGGCTGGCAAGTAGTCGTAAAATGAATAACCATTGCACAGACATAGGCCAGATGGGTATGCCTATACTGGTTTAGGGGATACACACACACACACACACACACACACACACACACACACACACACACACACACACACACACGCACACACACACTCAGTCACTGACTCACTGACTCACTCACTGACTCACTGACTCACTCACTCACTCACTCATGCACTCCCTCACTCACACACACAGAAAAGGGGGATGATGTGAGATTAGACCCCCTACCTACTTACTCTTTCAGACTATAGCTTGCAGTATTTATTGCACAGGTTATATTTGTTGCAAATGTGGATGCAGTCACAGTGCTTTTGGACAATGCAAAGTGGCCTTGTATTATTTAGCATGTGAGGCCTGCTGAGTGATGCTGCTTGACACTGTTATTGTATCTAGTGTCCCAGCAGTGGGATACCTGTTAATACCCCTGCTATGTGTGTACGGTTACCAGTATCTCCATGTCTGTCGAGTTGCAGTTTGGTAGGTGGACAATTGGCCAGTGACAAAATGGCCTGTCCAAGTCCTGTGTTGCAAACGTTGCAGATTACACCACTTGCTCAAAGTTGTCTGTCTACAGCCTGACATTCCACAGGCACAGGGTTCTATGGCTGAGTGCATTCTGTCATTATGCAGCCTTGGTCTGTTACCATCAGACAACTGCTGTGTGTGTACTTGCTAATAGCCCCAGCATTCTGCATGTAAATGAGGAAATTCGTACATCCCAATACACATATACACGTGTGTGTGTGTGTGTGTGTGTGTGTGTGTGTGTTTGTATATCTATATATATATATATATATATATATATACATACATACATACATACAGTATATATATATATATATATATATATATATATATATATATATATATATATATATATATATATATATATATATATATATATATATATATATATATATATATATATATATATATATATATATATATATATATATATATATATATATATATATATATATATATATATAAATCCCAAAACCTCAAACCTCTAAATCCTGACATTCAGAAATTTGAAGTTTTGGAATATCAAAATTGAAAATAAAAAACACCTACAAGAAGAAAACCTCATACATCATGTTTTTGCAGGGGGGATACTGCAGCTTTTTCCACAGGATCATATTGTGTAGCATGACTGATAATGTGAACATCTGTGCACATGTGGCTGGAGAGTACTGCAGGGCTCCACCACATATACTGAGGCTTCAGAACCATGATTTGAGCAGCCCAACCATATGCTGCATGATGTTCCTAGCTTGTGCATGTGCCTCATTATGGCATTCTTTGGTAGGTTTGTGTGCATTTCTGATGGGTGTCATCATATATGGTTCCAGTGCATAGCCAGCATCCCCCAATAGATGGCCTATGGGTTGTCCCTCCTGGTAAACATCTGGTACAGCTGTGATGCCTGGTAGATATGGGAGTCATGATAACCAGTGCTTTGTGCCCCTTCCCAAGTAGCTGACACACACACACACTTTGAGATATGAGTTCTATACAAGCACACAGACACTCCTAGGGAAGGCTGGCACAGGTTCTCCAGCTATGCTCCCTTCTCTGCCCAGGCTATAAGGTAGAAATCACTGTTACCAACCACTAATGTCAGCTACTAATAAGGCCATTACCAAAAGGTGTCCAATATTACTGTGCAATATTATTATTATCCAATTAGCAAGTATGACAAACAGCAAGACTTATTGGAGTGGCTTGGACTGTATTACTATAAACATGCAATGTACTTTAGAGGTTAAAGTATCTCTACACAGAACAGCCACAGTTGAAAGGTTTAAAAATGTTTAATAATAATAACACAAGGCAAATTTCCTCAGTTCAACACAGTGCTAGTCAAGAGTTCAGACTTCACAGGAAAAATGCTTAAAATAATACTGTAGAATAGTCTGACATAAATATAAAATCAAAAACAGCTAGTCTAATCTTACTATTTTCTATATATTTCTAGGAGAAGCAATGTTCTAAGTAACTTTCATATGCACATACAGAGCAAAGGCAGAGTACTGGTGAGGTGATGTGTTCAGGTTTAGACAAAATCCAAAATGCTCTAATTCTCTCTCTCTGAGAAAGTCTAAAATTGATAATACATCACTGTTGACTTGTTTTAGATTACATCATTCTTGACATTTCTCTGGTTTAATTTCCCAGGCTAACAGAAACTCAGAGTTTAACATATCTTTGTAATCTTACACCTGCATGAGGCCACTGGAATAAAGGACATTATACATGTAAAATCTAACAATTAACTATGGTCTCAAAACAACAGAAAGAATATCTTAGGATTGACATCATGTCTACAAGTTTGAAATCAGTCATACAATGCTTGACTTATTAGCTTTCTTCCAGCAAAGTGCACTGTGGTTACATTTATGAACCTCAGTACAACATATTGTTTAATCATAACATATAGTTCTCTTTTACATTTGTAAAGCCAGCCTGTGGATTATATTAATATTTTCAAATCACATAGAATTATTTACAAGGTTGTATTTGGCTGGGATGGCATCCTTTCAGTTTTTCACATTTCTCCCCTCCCTTAGAACTCATGCTAGTTTTTCAAGTGACTATTGAGAAATGTTGCTTGAGAAGGTTAGGTCTATCTGAATATACCTTACCCCATTTCCTGTCTTGAGAGCCCATCTGCGTTGGCATTGCTAATCCCACTGTGGTGCTGCACTAACATATCACATGCTTGCAACCCTAGGCTCCATCGTAGGAACTTAACATTTTGCTGGCTGGCTCAGGGTAACCATGTAAGGGGGTTGTGAACTGTAATTACAGTGAATTTCCTTCCTTACAAATCAGGCTGGAGTTTCTGCAGTGCCCACACTATGGCTAGACATTCTTTTTCTACAGCTGCATAGCATTCCTCCCTGGGTTGGAGTCTACGGCTAAGATAAACCACTGGGTGCTCTTTTCCCTCTGAAGAAAATAGCAAAATAGCAATAGCGTAATGGTAGAGCGTATGCACAAAGAGAAGGCATTCACGGTTCGAGTCCCACCACTCCCCTTCTTCTAATCATGAAGGGATTCACATCTAGATCAGGGGAGGTCATTGTGCCTCTTTACTCATCCCTCATCAGGCCCATAATTGAGTACAATGCCCCTTTTGGGATGTACCTTACCAGACACCTGCAGCAACTGGAAAGACCCCAAAAATACCTCACCAAGAGGATCAAAGGGCTCAAACAGATTCCATATGCTGCCCAGTTAAAGAAACTCCAGCTTTACTCAGTGGCATACCACCTGCTCAGTGGTGATCTGTGTCTGACATATAAAGCCATGTCCAACCCGGAATTAATGGACATGCTGCACCTCAGAAAATCCAAATCCCATCGAGCTATGCGCTTGAGAGACTTGAACCTCAGCACTGAAATAAATAGGACATGCTGGTGGGACAGATTCGCAAACCAGAAGCTCCCTTCACTCTGGAATAAAATCCCAGTCCAGGTTAGGCAGAGTCCCTCATTGACTCTCTTCAAGAGGAATCTTGATGAGTGGATGGGAGATCGTAGGTTTACCCCGGGTATCACTTCTGTGTCAATGTTAGACAGAGGCACAGTATACTAACCTCAAAAAAGGGCATAGCAAAATTAATTTAAAATGGGTGGCGATAGCCAAACACACTCTGCCTAGGCTTATAAATGCCCTAGGGCAGATAGCCTAGTATGAACCTATGAACCTAAGAAATCTGGCTAAGTACAGCCCCCACCCCATGGTTCAAATCATCCACCTACACAACAAATTCTTTGCTATAATCTGGACTGGCTAACACAGGAGGTCCTCCCAAAGCATTCTTTAAGCTTATGGAATCCCTGCTTACAAGCCATGGTCCACACTACCTTATCTGGCCTGTTTTTCCTTTTCAGGTCTGTGAGGGGAGCAGCTATGGTACTATAATTGGGGACAAACTTTCTGTAGTACCCTGCTGTCCCTAAGAATGCCTTCACCTGCTTTTTGGTAACAGGTGCAGACCATGCCTGGATGGCTTCCACTTTGGCAGGTTCTGGCCTGATTACCACTCCCCACTCTATGTCCCAGGAAGGAGACCTCTGCCATACCCACCTGACATTTGCTCGGCTTAATGGTCAACCCTCCCCTTTGAAGTCTGCCCACCACTTCCCTGACATGTTGAAAATGCTCTTGCCAGGAATGGCTGTAGATGACAATATCATCTAGGTAAGTAAGGGCAAACTCTCCTGCTCCTGCTAGGATATGATCTACCAGCCTCTGGAAAGGTGCTGGGCATTCTTCATCCCAAAGGGCATCTTTGTGAACATATACACACCAAAAGGAGTCACAGAGGGTATCCTCTCTCTAGCACGGGAGTCAAGTGCACCTGCCAGTAACCCTTGGTAATATCAATTGTGATAAGATATTTAACCCCACCTAGCTGCTCCAGGGCCTCATCTGTTCTAGGCATGGGGTAAATATCTGACTCTATGTGAATATTTAATTTCCTATAGTCCACACAGAACCTGGTGCTGCCATCCTTCTTTGGCATCAGCACTACTGGGGAGGCCCAGAGACTGTTGGACTCTTGAATTACCCCTAGTTCCAACACCTCCTGTATCTCCTCCCTCAGAGTCTGTTTGACTCTCTCAGACACCCAGTGGGGCCTGTCTAATAGTCCTTTGGGGTCCTGTATTCACCTGGTGCTGCAGCAGGTATGTGCACCCTAGTTTCCCAGTGAACATGTCCCCAAACTACTGTAACACTGCTTGGATTTCTCAAGCCTGAGTAGGAGATAGCTGCTGGGACATTGCAACCCCTTCCACTGAGGTGTCAGTCCGAGCCTCACTGAGGAGATCAGTCACCAGATCTCCCTCAGACTCCTCCTGCAATCCACTGCAAATACTCAGCACAAGGGCCTCCCTATCATGGTAAGGTTTCATCATATTAACATGGTACAATTTGTGCCCCTGCATCCTGCCTAGCAGTTCTACCATGTAGTTAACATCACTTACCTTTCTTACCACTTTGTATGGTCCCTCCCAGGCTGCTTGCAGCTTGTTATGTCTGACAGGAATGAGAACCATTACCTAGTGCCCTACAGCATACTCTCTTGCTCGAGCATTCCTGTCATACCAGACATTTTTCTGCTGCTGGGCTTATGCCAGGTTCTGCTGGGTCAAGACCATATGTTCCCTGAGCCTTGTCCTGAGGTTTAGGACATATGCCATGACAGATTCCTTGTGAGATTCACACTCACCTTCTCACTCATCATAAATTAAATCTAGAGGCACCCTCACCCTATGCTGATACAACAACTCAAAGGCTTCCTGGGGAACTTTTCTGTAAGCAAACAACATATGGGGCAAATATTTGCCCCACTCCCTCTTAAACTGGTCTGCCTGCAAATGCCCATTGCATAGACTTGATTGTAGAGTTTTACCTCTTAACAAGACCATTAGTCTGGGAATGTTAGGGGGTGGTCTTCAGGTGCTTCACCCAACACTACTTCCACAGAAAGCCGGCAGGTTTGACATGAAATTGGCACCTCTGTCAGTCAGTATTTCTTTTGGGAAACCTACCCTGCTTAAAATCTCTAACAAAGCATTTTCCACCTTTTCTGCCACAATGGAGGACAAAGCCACTGTCTTAGGGTATCTTGTAGCATAATCAACTACCACTAGGATAAACTTTTTCCTTGCGGAACTTGGGGTACTCAGAGACCCCACAATATCCATAGCTACCCTTTGAAATGGCTCCACAATCACAGGCAAAGGTATCAAAGGAGCTCTTACCTTGTCGCCTGCCTTGCCTACCTTTTTGCACTGCTCACAGGTCCTGCAGTACCCTGTTACATCTCTGGAAATTCCTGGTCAATGGAAGTTCTGCATAATATGTCTCTTTGTATGTTTTATTCCCATGTGACCTGCAAAGTGACTATCATGGGCTATGGCTAGAAGCAACAGATGGTAGGCTTTAGGCACTACCAACTGCTGTATCCTCTCACCTTCTAGCCCTCCCTCAGTCCCTACAGTAACCCTTTGTCCCAGTGTACAGAGTCTCCCTTTCCTTGAGAATCAGGTGCATCACTAGCTACCTGCCTCAGGCCTTGTAATGTAGGGTCTGACAGCTGAGCTTGTCTCAACTCTCTCTTTTTAACCCTTCCCAGCTCCCCTTACACAGGAAGTCTGGCATCCTCTGACAGTGGTGCCACACTGTCATCCATGATGCTACTACTCACCTCTATCTTTGCAGTCACTCTGTGCAAGGGAACATCCATACCCAAAAGCAGCTGTGGCTCACCTTTAGTCTCACTGCAACAGGGTAGCTCTCTCCCTGAAGTAACCACCACACCAGTCCTGGCTGCAAGTATGCAGTCTGACTGGTTCTCCCCCAGGCTACCAGACCCGCATGCTTGTCTCCAATCTGACTGCATGTAACTGCACAAACACATGATACTGCCTTATCAGAATTATTCCATATCAGGACATCTGCAGAAATATCCTCAAACACACCTACTTGCTGGCTTCCTTTTCTGCCCTCCCAGTCAAGGTGAACCATAGCCAATGGTATTTGGAATGGTGTCCCTCCTAAAGCTCTGACTGGAGTAGCCTGCCCAGGCAAGTACTGCTCCTCTGTAACCAATGCAGGCTTCAAAATAGTTATTTCAGAGGCTGTGTCTCTCTTAGGAATGGTCTCTTTGCCATTCACTACAATAGGATCTAATCTCTTGTGGTAGTTTGGTACACTTGTTTTCTCACAACAACCTACTGTTGGTATTTTGTCCTTCACACTTATTGGCTCCATCACCTTTTGTTCACCACCTTAGCTCCATGGACATCTGTATGCCACATGGCCCCAATGGTTGCATGCAAAGCATTTAACCCTAGGTCCTGGACATGTACCTGAACTAGTGGCTTCCCCAGCTACTGGCAGATTCTGTTGGGGCAGTCTGGGCTTCCCACCATGGGTTCCTTTAAACCCATGAACAGTACGCAGAGCCCATTTCCTGTGCAGGGATGCCCTGCTTGCTAGGTATAGGTCTCCCTTCTTCCCTAAATCATCTGAATAGCACATTGTCTATCAGCTAACCAGATCCTCATGTCCTCAGACAAAAGGCTAGGGGCTTGTTCCCTCATCAAAAGTTCTGCCAGCACTTCAAAAGTGGTGATCTGACATCCACTCATCCACTTATGAAAATAAGTGCTCAGTTCAGCAACATATTCACACACTCTTTCATCTGCCTTGTGTCTATGCTCACAAGACCTTTTCCTATAAGTTTCAGGTATTAGCTTAACAATTCTAACAAACAATTCTTTACAGCTTTATAGTTAAAACAGTCAACATCAGATAATTTGGAAAATACATTTACAGCTTTACCATGGAGTAATGGGGTCAGGATCAGTACCCAGATCCTTTGATCAACATCATACTATTTACATACTCTCTCAAACATATGAATAAACATATCAACATTTTCCCCCTCTGTAAACTGTAAAAGGAATTTACTGATCTTTTGTGCTTCTGGGGTCTGGTTACTCCCTTCTCCATTACCTCCATGACTCTGGTGAAGATTCAGCATGCTGCCTTTGCCTCGCCTTCTCTTCAGCTTCCAGGCATAGCAGTTTCTCATTCTCCTCAGACTGTAAACATCTCAGTCTCCCTGTTGCTTCTGTTTCCAGATGTCTGGCCTCCAACTCAAGTCTTTTTAGCTCCAGAATGATTTTTAAGTCCTCTGTAGAAAGGTTGAGCTGTCCATTCTCTGAGTGTTGTACATCTCCATGTCCAGTCTGATCATTATCCTGACTGCTGTTTTCTGATGCAGTTGTGACAAAAACTGCAATCATGTCTGCCTTAGTCAGGTTTCCATGCACCAGTGCCTTATCCTAGCACATCTCAGCCAACTGGCTCCTTGTTAGCTTGTCATACTCCTCTGCTGACATGCTTGCCTGCTCTCCCTGACTAACTAATGTAACAAAAGAAATAATACAATTTTGATCTGAACTCTAAATATTCACTGTGTGGCTGATTTAGAGTACAAAAACACCTTCAGTGATCATGGTCAAACAAGCTACAGGAATTCACTATCCACACCACTACAAGCCAATTAGTATGTGCCAGACAATTAATATGGTGGTGTAGATCTCACACCACTGCTAACCAATTAATATGTGATGCCCATGCCCTGGACCAGTAATCAAGGAGCCTCAGTCCTTCCCACTAGCACCAGTGAGAGGCATGCACATTGGGAAGATAACAAGCACACACAAAGTAAAGTACAATTTCCCTTAAGAGCACACAGAGATTACAGTCAGTCCAGGGCTGGTTTCTCACTTTCTCTCTAGATCCACAATAAGACTCCCCAGTGGCATAGCTATAGGGTACAGGTCTCAGCCTAGTGGTCAAGCAAAATCCTCCAGCACCCTCTCTGTCCAACCAGTGCTTCTAGTCCCTGCCCAAGTAGCTGACACACACACACACACACACACACACACACACACACACACACACACACACACACACACACACACACACACACACACACACACACACACACACTTTGAGATATGAGTTATAAACAAACACACAGACACTCCTGGGAAAGGCTGGCACAGGTTCTCCAGCTATGCCCCCTTCTCTGCCCAGGGTATAAGATAGAAATCACTGGCACCAACCACTAATATCAGCTACTAATAAGGCGCTTACCAAAAGGTGTCCAATTTTACTGTGGAATGTTATTATTATCCAATTTGTAAGTATGACGAACAGCAAGGTTTATGGGAATGGCTTGGACAGTATCACTATATTTGTGCAATGTACATTAGAGCTTACATTATCTCTACACAAAACAGCCACAGTTGAAAGGTTTAAAAATATTTAATAATAAATAAAAACACAAGACAAATCTCCTCAATTCAACACAGTGCTAGTCAAGAGTTCAGACATCACAGCAGAAATGCTTAAAATAATACTGTATAATAGTCTGACATGAATGTAGAAAACAGCTAGTCTAATCTTACTATTTTCTATCTATTTCTAAGAGAAACAATCTTCTAAATAACTTTTATACATACAGAGCAAAGGCAGAGTACTGGTGAGTTGATGTGTTCAGGTTCAGACAAAATCCAAAATGCTCTAATGCTCTCTCTCTGAGAAAGTCTTAAATCGATAATAGGTAACTGCTGACTCATTTTAGATTACATCATTCTTGACACTTCTCTGGTTTAATTTCCCAGGCTAGCAGAATCTCAGAGTTTAACATGTCTTTGCAATCTTGCACATGCAGGAGGCCACAGCAATAACATACATTATACATGTAAAATCTAGCAATTAACTCTGGTCTCAAAACAATAGAAAGAAAGTCTTAGCCCAGACATCATGTCTCTGAGTTTGAGATCAGTCATACAATGCTTGACTTATCAGCTTTCTTCCAGCAGAATGCGCTGTGGTTACATTTTTGAAGCTCAGTACAATATATAGTTTAATCCTAAAATATAGTTCTCGTTTACATTTGTAAAACCAGAATGCATATTATATTAATATTTCCAAATCACATAGAATTATTTACAAGATTATATCTGGCTGGGCTGGCAGCCTTTCAGTTTTTCACACAGAGTATTGTGATATCCAATTATTGACATTCTGTACTGAAGCTGTATTAATTATATGTATATTATATAGGACATGGACTGCCATGTAAAATAATCACTCAGGGGAAGTGTGTATGTATTGAATAGGAACACACAGATGATCTGTAAGAATGAACACAGGGAAAGATGACAGGTGAAACTCACTCATGTACAGCAGAGGAAGGCATGTCAGTGGAAGATGGTTGTAGCAGCAATACCAATCACATATCTATAGGACTATACAGTGAAAATGTATTTTATGTGACTGTCACACAAGGTAACATAACAATAGGAAGGATGTCTGTGTGATTTAAGCATCCTTGTATGAATAATGCAGAGGGCCTATATCAGGGATCTGACATACAATTGGGGTTGGGTGCATATTTTGAAGGTGTGCAACTGATAAGACTGAATATGAGTGTACTCTTAGCAGAGGTATCCAGCAAGGTGATCACAGGTAAAGGTTCATGGAAAACATTGCAAGAACCAACCACAATCATGGACAATATCAGAATATAACCACCAGTATCCCTATGTCTCTGACATAACATATGTGATATAGAGTGATAATTGATGAGTCTACACACACACACACACACACACACACACACACACACACACACACACATGAACAACTTTTATGATACATCCACACTCTATGAAAGTAACTACGCACAATGTCTTGATACTGTAACATCTGCTGTACCTGTTAGGCAGGACACTGCTATACCTGTATGTGACAGTAGGTGCAATACAGGCTAGTTACCTTGTGTGCATGGCATATATATACTGCCAAAAATTACTGATGCAGAGAACTTTTCATAATTACATACCGGATCGTCGAGGCCCGGGTTAACAACGACCGCCACCAGTACTGTTAGCCAACAGGGTGCTGGCGGAAATTGAGCTACTGTTGACCGAAGAAGAAGAAGAGGGGGAAGGCATGCCCGAAGGCAGGAAGAGACGAGGAAGGTTAGGAGTGTAGTACTGAGGGTAGGAACTTTGAATGCTGGCAGTATGATTGGTATAGGGAGAGAGCTAGCTGATATGATGGAGAGAAGGAAGGTTGATATATTGTGCGTGCAAGAGACCAGATGGAAGGGAAGTAAGGCCAAGTGTATAGGAGGTGGGTTAAAATTGTTCTATCATGGTGTGGATAGCAGAATAAATGGGGTAGGGGTTATCCTAATGGAACAGTATGCCAAGAGTGTTTTGAAGGTGAAGAGAGTGTCTGATAGAATGATATTTATGAAGCTTGAAATTGATGGTGTAATGATGAATGTTCTTAGTGCATATGCTCCGCAAGTTGGGTGTGCGATGGATGAGAAAGAAACATTTTGGAGTGAGTTGGATGAAGTGGTGGTGAGTGTACCCAAGGGTGAGAGACTAGTGATTGGAGCGGACTTCAATTGGCATGTTGGTGAAGTGAACAGAGGGGATGAGGAAGTGATGGGTAGGTATGGTGTTAATTAGAGGAATGCAGAAGGTCAGATGATTTGGGATTTTATGAAAAGGATGTACATGGCTGTGGTGAATACGTATTTTAAGAAGAGGGAGGAGCATAGGGTGACATACAAGAGTGGAGGAAGATGCACACAGGTGGATTATATCCTATGTAGGAGGGCCAGTCTGAAGGAGATTGGAGACTGTAAAGTGGTGACTGGGGAAAGTGTAGTTAAGCAGCATAGAATGGTGGTCTGCAGGATGATGTTTGTGATCAAGAACCGGAGGAGGAGTGTGAAAGCAGTGCCAAAGATTAAATGGTGGAAGTTAAAAAAGGGTGATTGTGAGGTGGAGTTCAGGGAAGAGTTAAGACAGGCACTGGGAGGCAATTAAGAGTTACCGAATAGCTGGGTAACTACAGCAGAACTAGTAAGGGAGACTGCTAGAAAGGTGCTTGGTGTGACATCTGGACAGAGGAAGGAGGACAAGGAGACATGGTGGTGGAATGAGGAAGTACAGGAGAGTATACAGAGGAAGAGGCTGGTGAAGAAGAAGTGGGATTGTCAAAGAGACGAAGAAAATAGACATGAGTATAAGGATATGAGGCACATGGCAAAGAGAGAGGGGGCGAAGGCTAAGGATAAGGCATATAAAGAGTTGTATGAGAGATTGGACACTAAAGAGGGAGAAAAGGACCTGTACCGATTGGCTAGATAGAGGGACAGAGCTGGGAAAGATGTGCAGCAGGTAAGGGTGATAAAGGACAGTGGGGGAAACATACTCACAAGTGAGTGTGTTGAGTAGATGGAAAGAGTACTTTGAAGGGCTGATGAATGAAGAGAATAAGAGAGAGAGAAGGTTGGATGATGTGGGGATAGTGAATCAGGAAGTGAAGCAGATTAGCAAAGAGGAAGTAACGACAGCTATGAAGAGGATGAAGAATGGAAAGGCTGTTGGCCCAGATGACATACCAGTGGAAGCATGGAGGTGCTTAGTAGAAATGGCAGTGGAATTTTTAACCAGATTGTTTAATGAAATTTTGGAAAGTCAGAGAATGCCTGAGGAGTGGAGAAAAAGTGTTCTGGTACCTATCTTCAAGAATAAGGGTGATGTGCAGAGCTGCAGTAACTACAGAAGGATAAAATTGATCAGTCACAGCTTGAAGTTATGTGAAAGAGTAGTGGAAGCTACGTTAAGAAGGGAGGTGATGATTAGTGATCAGCAGTATGGTTTCATGCCAGGAAAGAGCACTACAGATGCAATATTTGCTCTGAGAGTGTTGTTGGAGAAATACAGAGAAGGTCAGAAGGATTTACATTGTGTCTTTGTGGACTTAGAGAAAGCATATGACAGGGTGCCTAGAGAGGAGTTGTGGCATTGTATGGGGAAGTCGGGAGTGACAGAGAAGTATGTAAGAGTGGTACAGGATATGTACAAGGGTAGTGTGACATTGGTGAGGACTGCAGTGGGAGTGACAGATACATTTAAGGTGGAGGTGGGTTTACATCAAGGATCAGCTCTGAGCCCTTTCTTATTTGCAGTGGTGATAGACAGGTTGACAGATGAGATTAGACAGGAGGCCCCATAGACTATGATGTTTGCAGATGACATTGTGATATGTAGTGAGAGTAGGGACCAGGTTGAGGAGACCCTGGAGAGGGGGGATATGCTTTAGAGAGGAGAGTAATGAAGGTCAGCAGGGCTAAAACAGAGTATATGTGTGTAAATGAGAGGGAGGGTAGAAGAATGGTGAGGATGCAGGGAGTAGAGTTGGTAAAGGTAGATGAGTTTAAGTACTTGGGATCAACAGTTCAGAGTAATGGTGAGTGTGGAAGAGAGGTGAAGAAGAGAGTACAGGCAGGGTGGGATGGATGGAGAAGAGTGTCCGGAGTGATTTGTGACAGACGGGTACCAATAAGAGTAAAAGGGAAGGTCTACAAGGGGCTAGTGAGACCAGCTATCTTATATAGGTTGGAGACGGTAGCATTGTTGAAAAGGCTGGAGTCAGAGCTAGATGTGGCAGAGTTAAAGATGTTATGATTTGCACTGGGTGTGACTAGGATGGACAGGATTAGGCATCAGTATATTAGAGGGTCAGCTCAGGTTGGACAGTTTGGAGACGAAGCAAGAGAGGTGAGATTGCGTTGGTTTGGACATGTGCTGAGGAGGTATGCTGGGTATATTGGGAAAAGGATGCTAAGGATGGAGCTGCCAGGTAAGAGGAAAAGAGGAAGGCCTAAGATGAGGTTTATGGATGTGGTGAGAGAGGACATGCAGGCAGTTAGTGTGAAAGAGCATGATGCAGAGGACAGGAAGTAATGGAAACAGATGATCCGCTTTGGTGACCCCTAACGGGAACAGCCAAAAGAAGATGATGATGATATACAGCACAGTCCACACTAATCATATACAGGCCTTTAATGTTGTCAAACACCTATGTATGTAGTGTGTGCATAAGCAGAAAAGGTAGCACATATGTATCTGGTGAAACAACTTGATTGGTGTTCCACACCTTCAGACAGCCACACCTTCAGACAGTCATGTATATTCCACAGAAATAATGCCTAGGTATTGCCAATAAGCTATGTGACAGTGCACAGTGACAAGGGAGGTACATTTTGGTTACACATCACTGGAAGATGTGTAGGGAGATATAAGAAGAAGGATGCATTGTACACAGTTATAGGTGTTATGAAGGCTGAGAACCATGAAGGTATTATGGCCTTTGATGTGCCTGTCCTTTACATATCCAGTACTTGAGTTACATTCAAGGGAGTAATCAGTACTGTGACCACATGCTGGCGGATGTACCACTTATCATCTACACCAGGACATGGGTTGCATACCTATTAGTTTGATTATAGGGTGTAAAGTCCACATTAAACATAGGTAGTGTATTTGTTTCCTGACTCAACAAATCCCTCCATGTGTCTTGTCAATGCAGGTGTTGTCATGGCTGTGGCAACAGTTTTTTGGTATGTGCTGATACTATCTGTATTATACTAATATTACAGCTGGAGTCAATGATTGCCCACAGTCTGTAATCTTTCAGGCAACTGTTTGGACATTGCATGTGTAAGTCATCTGTGATGTCCATCACTTAACTAATGGTCCAGAAAGGGCCTAGCAGACCCCTGATGTATGGACCTGATCAATGGACCTGATATATAGATTATGTCACTCATTTAAACATAGTGAGATGCCACATATGTGATACACTGGTTTATTCATCTGGTGATATAGCTGTTTATGGCCACATATGGCAGTTTTGATTGAATACCTCAGTGTGGATTTGTGTCCAATGCTTTAACCTCGCCAGGTTCCACAAGATGATACTGTTGTCATCATGCATGCCCTCGATGGCCTCTTTAAGGACATCTATCGGATGTAACAGACATGATGTAGTAGTAACAACTCACTCAGGTCTGTTGCGCACAACTGGAATATGACTAGTGTACATGAAGAAGAGGTCCATGATGACATGTTGGTCTTCCTCACAGTTGAGGAGAATCAGGATGTCTCTAATCATGTATACATCAGGTGCTGTCTCCCCAACTCAGGTGAATGCATGTTGATGTATGGGAACATAGTCCATGTTGAGCGTGTGTTGAAGTAGGTATTCAAATGTATCAGGAAGGTGTATTTGCTGAGTCACACCACAGGTGATCTGTGATGTTGTCACAGTCCATATATTCCATATGATAGGCCTGGATGAAGGTAAGACAGTGCATACTGCCTATCATGAGCTGGCCTAGGGTTTTGACACAGTCCCCCATGCAGGTATAATTGAGAAACCCTCCCAGCTGGGTAGTAACCCTTATGTCAGATTATGGATAACCAACTGGCTCACCGACAGAACACAATGTGAAAGCTGGTGAATCAACCTGTACCAGTAGAAGTGCCACCAATGGCAAACCCCATGGATATGTGCTTGGCCCATAACAGTTTGGATTCTATATCTTGACAGTTCAGGTTAAAGCTTATGGCCTTTGGCATACCACTTGATGATTCTTGCATATTGGGTGCAATCACTGACTCCACCAATGATGATATCATAGTACAGGAGGAGCTAACACAGACAACTGAATGATAACAAAGGCACATGATCTACAAATAAATGCAGAAATGTGTATTTGTTATACTGTTCATCTGAAACATGGAATTCCATGTTAAACATAACACTGACAAAAGACTTGTTATGTAGAAATCCAATGATGCAAGTACTGGGAACACATGTAGATAGCA
>NC_056728.1:1498635133-1498672633 GCF_019279795.1 Protopterus annectens
TGTGAAATAGAGAGCTTCGTATGGAATTTTTTTTTTTGTGGGACAGGTGCCCATTTATTTTTTATTTCAGAGAGAGAGTGAGGAATGTTGGGAAAGGGAGGTAGACGTTTTTGGGTCAGGTAAGTTGGTTAGGTAAGGAAGAAATTGCAGACAGACAAGACATACAAGACAATAGACAGGGACAGTGATGGACACAATAGGTTGGAGTCACCATGATTGAGAGAGGGTGGGGACATTCCGAACCCACAGTCATCAAGCTGGGTGACAGTGAGAATCGGGTCCACACCCACTAGATGGAGTGCCTGATGTCTCCTTCTTCTCCTCCTAGTAATATGCAAAATCAGAGATAGCAGCCTGTCCAGCTGGCATAAGCATGCACCAGTGGTGTGGTGCACAATGCTACACACTCAGTGTGGGTGATAAAATCACCATCTCCACCACTGCTCCCTAAGGATACCACTGGACCAGCCTCTTGGGCAGGACTACATGAGGGAGCAGGTAGTGCAGGTGCAGAAGATGTAGTGTTGCCAGGTTGGCTCCCAGATGTGCTGGGCATAGGTGCTGGATCCAGTGGAAGTGGAGCAGGCAGATCCTGTTTGACAGGCCTAACCCACTGTACACATGGATGACATGGACACATTTTGATGACAAATAATAACATTCAAAAAATAAAATAAAAAAATAAAATAAAATAAAAAAGAATGATAAGACAAAACAAAATAAAAAAGACACAAACATATATTTTATAAATAATATAAAATAAATAAGAGAAATAAGGTTTGGGGTGAGAGAAAAAAGAGATCAGATTAGTACTTTTATATGTGACATACAGTGTATTAATACAATTATTTGACTCTGTTATCTTAACTTTTACATTTAAGACTACCACCTCCTAATAGATAAACACTATGCCGCAGATTGCAGCAAGTACTCCTTGACATCTGCATATATTGCATGTATGCTTGTTCCATTTATACAGATTACTGTTTACAGCAGAGAATTTGTGCCACTGGTATAGAGTTTTTAATTTGATTTAAATATTATTGAAGAATTAACAGTATTGTATAGGTGGGAGACTAAAGTCTAATATTGTTAAGTTATGTTAAAATAAGGTTTGTGCTACAGACTAATGCATATATACTTGTTTCTACAGTTGAGATATGCATGTTCAGTTTGATACAATTCTACATATAAAGTACCAAAAAAGCTATCTTTAACTTTTACAATAACAGTACACTCCTACTGCATACATACAACATACATCCATCATCCTCGCCAGTCTAGCTCACTGAATTCAGACATTGCAATCATGAACACTGGTAATTGTGGGAAAAACAGAACAGAAAAGAAGAATAACAGTCTTCCGTATATTCAGCTTTCTAAGTCTTACAAAGTACTCTCTGTACATAACACTTACACAGGTGTGGGATTTCCTCAGTCATAAATTCCTCAATTCAACTGTCCAGTGTGTCCTCTTCCTCCTCCTCTGTAGGTCATTATAGTGATGCCTACATTACTTACAGGTGGCACTGGACCCAACCTGGTCTAAACTACCCCGAGCATGAGACTTATAATGGGAACCACAATAGTCCCCCTGCAGAAGCATTTGGCACTGTTTCTTAACTAGGAGTCCAATAAAAATTTTGGACTCTTGAGCCCCAACGTTGTGCCCCTAAACCTGATACCCTCCCCACAAATGCCTGCCATGTCTGCCACAGTTCCAGAGCAATGGAGACTGATGCTTTCCTTTCATTTCCAGTTATTACATTTACTGGAGTATGCACACTGTTTGAAACTGTTGCCCTTTGCTTACCATCATACAAATGCATTACTCAGCAGTGTACACCTGCGAGCCATGCTTTTGTGAGATGCAGCAGGGAAGCATTACATAATTGCAATTAAAATTCCAAGGTTATTGGATAAAGAGGCAGTTGTGTATATATGTTAGGTAAATGTGAAGGCCATGCTGGCCCAGAAAACAGAATTATACTTATAGGAGTATAGTTCACTGTATACCCACAGTCATACAGCTGATAATAAATGTGATAATTCTTAAATAAATAAATAAACAACTGACACAATACTACTGTCTCAGCCCTCATACATATAATTAATATTAGCTTTACTATCTCAAGTGTTATAAGTGAGTGTGACTAAAATGGGAAGTGGAGCAACAATAAAAGTGTATGGAATATCCTGTACTTGAAGCCAGGACCATGTGTTTGGCAGTGCTACACTTGCACCTGTTGCCACAATAAGGTTGAAATAACACTTGTCTATCTTTCAGTTCATTGCTATAGACTGCAATGTCACAACAATGAAAAAAAGGTTACATGGCTTATACTAGAACACACGACCATCTGTACTCCAGCCCTTTAATCACACTTGCAACCACAGGACTAGTTACATGGCATTCCCTATTTTACTCATCATTCTTAAGTTCTCGTTGTTAACTGCCATGCAAAAGTTTGTGTGATGCCCACTAGCAATAACTGAATCTATTTGGTTCCTAGTTAGTCGAACCCTAACCGGGAAAAGCCAAAAGACACAACAACAACTAGCAAACAAAATGCTGTTAAACATGGCTGGTGTTTGAATTGAAGCATATTGTCTGATGAAGTCCTATGTGTGAGGACGAAAACGCATATTTGAAGTGTTGATGTTAAGAGCGTTAACACAGTACACTGCTGGTCTGAACACTCTTTGTGATTTTTAACTTCTGTGGAATAAACTATCTGAACCGTGTATCAACGTTCCCTGGCACTTGTTTCTTGGATTTGCAGTTTTTTGAAGTGCTACTACACCTTTTTGGTTCCTAGTTATGGCTATCTTAGGACCTGTCTGCTTCCTGTGGGGAGTGTCCATTTGTCCAGTTTGTGCACTGCCACACTCTACAAAAGTGAGATAAGCACAGCCAAATCCAGCATTCATTTCCTCTGTTCCTGTGATTGCATTAAGCACAGCATCATGCAAACACTGTCTCCCCCCAAAAATAGACAAAGACAGAAGAGAAGAAAAAGAAAATGGACAAGCAGTTGAAATTAGGAAAATCCATGTATAAAACACACACACACACACACACACACACACACACACACACACACACACACACACACACACACACACGCACACACGCACACACGCACACATGCAAACACACACACACACACATATACACACAAGAAAATGATGGCTCACATCAGATATGTCTACATAGATCTCGATTTGATCTCTAATTCCAATGCCCCTTTAGTACCCAGGATGGGTGCCTTATCCCTCTTTGCCAAACAAACAGCTTTGCAACTAAGAACTGAACTCCATCTGCACCCAATGAACTGCAGCAGCATCTACAGTGATATCAAACTATATAAGTGTTATTTGTACATTCATTATTTTTGGATGTAGTGCATCTGTCATGATTATTGCTTGTACATATACAACTCTATCTTACATATCTGTGTTTATTGGCCATTCCTCATTTACATGATCAGTAATCTGAGAGATGTAGTGTGTAAGCCATTATATATAATTGGCCATAAAATGTATGAGGATATTAAGTGGAAATAATATCATATGCAGTTGCCAACAAATAAAGGGCAGTTTGGATGTTAAGGAACATCAAACACTTTGTAGATCTAATCTAACACACCCAGGGAAAGTAAGGCAGCCTGCAGTGTTGTGTTTTTCTTCTCACAACCACTAATTATTCAGAGTTGCAATCCATTAAAATCAAGCACTCAGGGAATGCCTGCACTATGTTTACATCTCCTACATGGATCCAAGTATTTGAGATTCAGCAATTTTAACAAGTTCACGTCTCATTTGTATCTTCACTTTTCCTAACAGCCCTGAAGCTACACCATATAAAAAGGCAACAATATAGCTAGGCAAACTGGTGGTAAGGAAATTTGTTTATGTTGGGAGGACGGCACATATGCTACTTCTTCAGGATATATTTGTCCAGAGGAGTACTAAACTTCAGATGGTATGCTTGTATTTTGTCAGCTACATACTGCATATGCTGGAATGCATTTAAGAGAAATCTGAAGCAAAGGCTTTTACGCTTTTATCTGTATGCATTAGTTAGAAGTATACTGATGGCATGGGCATATTTGTCAAGCCAATTCAGAGTTATACATGATTGCAAATGCATGAAGATGGAATGCTGTGTGATAAATATATATAAATGTTTCAGAAACAGTTCCTTTGATAGCACTTTTAGTATTTTAAGGATGGTGTGTTAGAAAATGTGTCATTTTCCTTTTCTTCATGGGAGAATCAAAGGTGAGTTACTGTTATGACACTAACAAGAATAGACTGTTCTTTTGAGGTGGGGGAGAAAAAGTGAGTTACTGTTATGGCACAAACAAGAATATGTTTCTCTTATTACTCTCCTTGTTTTGCATTCTGCTGTTGTTCATATTTCACATCTGTAGACTGTTATATGTCTCACCAGGGGGTAATACTGAGTGTCTACCTTTTCTGTTTTATCTGAACACAATTGTTCATTACTTATGTGATACTTATGTGTATTATCCTTCTGTTGTCTTTTAGGAAACCTAGGAATATGCCACTAACATGTCACATGTCAGTCTTCGGAAACCATCCTTCATTGATGCTCTGAACCAGGTGGTAGTGAATACTTTTAAGCAACATGGGGGCTTTTCTGCTGGAAAGAGGATGGAAAGATATGGCATGTAGGATGCAGATTTGGCAACAGAGAGTTGATGATCTGAATGCCATGGGTGGCCATGGCATGACATACAAGCAGGTGCACCACAGTGCCTCTGACATGATCACATCTGCACGGAGGGGAGCAGCTGCATTGGGCCATAACCAGATGGTTACTGGGGGAGGACCTGCTAGGGAACCACCACTAACACCCAATGAAGAGTTCCTGGCCAATATCAGGGATCCAGACAGCTACCAGGAGAGTGTAGTACTGCATGTCCTGGATGTTGGAGCAACAGTTTCAGAGACAGCAAGCACATCCCTGGAGGAGCTTCCAGGTAGGCTTTGGTATGTCAACAGTTGAATATTGTTGTATAGTAAAACAATAAAAATAAATAAGTTATTTCTGTGTCACATGTATTTTTGGAGGAGGATTGAAGATTGCTACAGTTATTAGCTTATGTTGGAGTTGACAGAGATGTTCTTGTTGAAAGTATAGTTAATGGACATATAGAGGGGTAAAAAGTATTACCCCATGTGTTACTGTTAATTGTGATGATGCTGCCCTTACCTCTTGCTTAACGTCTTCCAGGACCATCTGGATTGCAGAAGAGAATTTCTTCTGCAGATGGTAAGACATTTTTATGTCAGTGCTGCTGACAGATTTAAAGAGATATTTTAGTATGTGCTGTTGATGTCAAGACTGTTGTATGTATTGCTGTACTGTGTATAATAGTGGCAGCACTGTTACCTTGTTATCATATATTGCACTACAGTAGTATAGGTATTCATTTTTTTCATTGTCTGTTACTTTTTATCACAGGTGATCATGACAGTGGGAGTTTGAGCACTCTGCCTCCTGATCTCAGTGTATCAGCAGAATCTGCTGATGATGTTGGCCAAACTGAGGCACAGTCAGGGGGTGCAGAGGTTGAATTTGACACTAAGGTTGACATACAGCCATCCACTACAATTCCATCAGACACAGCCAGTAGGACTGCACCTACCCATTCCTTTGAGCAATCAGATATTGGACAAGTGGAGGGCGAGGCCATCTATAATGGAAGTGTGGTTTCTGCAGCTTCATTGCTTGCCATGCAGGAGAGCTGATAGGGGTGCTTGGAGGGGGCCTGCTGTCCCTCCTCCATTTAGTTCAGGTGTCTCTTCCCATCCCACTGAACATTTGTTTAGGGCCATCATGGAGGCACAGGCACATTCCCATAAATGCTTCAGACAAATGCTCAGGGTGTAGATTTGGCACAGGCTGACATGTATGATTGCTGCCACCATATTGCCAGTTCAATGGATCAGGCGCATGACACATCGGATTGAGGGGTGTCTGTCATGGACAAGCATTGTCTGTGATGGAACATCTGCTGGGAGGGGAGATGCATCCTCATGGGCATAGGTTAGCCACATCATCTGCTGTCAGCCAATGATGCCATGCCTGATCATGCTCCCATAGTGGCAGCACTTCCACTGCTCCATCTTTGTGTGTGATGTCCACACCCAGAGATGGTAGGCCATGGTGTCATGGTTCTGGTCATCCCATGAAGGAAGCTCGCCCAGCAGACATCAGTCATATTCAGGTAGTAACAGTGCATCTGACCATGAGAATGAACTTGCCTGTGCAACTCCTGGCAGACCCAGATCTCATGGTCAGGGGCAACAACAATGAACTGCCACTTCTACCATGTAAGGCTCATACCTGTCTGACATACCAAGATGTAGAGCCAGCACAGTGCTTGGCTGTGTTCATGCAGACACTCACACACCAATTGCACCTGGAGGACCCCTAGAGACACACACAAACCAGTTATTCATTTTGTCTCACCGGCCATGTGTTGGTTTATCCAGATGTCTGCTTACTTTTCTTTCTTACTCACGCTCACTCACTGACCTTTTGTGTCAGTCTAGTCTTCCTGACCCCCCCACCCAACACACTGTGCAAGTGATGATAACTGTCATATCCCTGTTTTCTATCTTTTGGATACAGGTGTACATAAGCTTTGTGTCTGATGCTCAGAGTGCATGGCTTACTTAGTGCTTAGTCTGTCTGCATTTGTGTTGCTGAACTGACAATTGTACTTTTGACTTATATTGGCCTTGGAAAGTTAGACAGTGAATAGCATCAATATTTCCCAACTTTATTGTGAATGATCTTGTGAGGGTTGTGAAGTCGGTAACTGCAATGTGTATCATTATTTTCTAACTTCTCTCTTTAATGAATTTCCAGCACAAATGTATGGTGCTAAACTGAGGGCATGCAGTGGTCATCAGTACTTGAGAGGTATGACTGTGATCTTTTATGCCTGAGGCCTACTACTTAGTAATGGACACATATAAGTCAAACAGGTCCCTGCTGTCACATGTTAAGATAATTTCTGCAAAATTCTCCCAAATTTTACTTGCTTACTTTACCAACTAATGAAATACAAGGATATGACACACATTCATAATATTAAATAATACAGTCCAGGTTCAGGACTTACCTTGTAAATCCAGCAGTTGCCACAGTTTTAGTTCAGGGTTGACTCTGTCTGATGCAAGCAATACACCCCCCATAAAAGGAGAAGTAACAGTTGTGTGAGATGCCTGGCATCAATGTTACTATATGTCTGTGAGTAGGAGGACAGTTTAGGCTCCAAGATGCTGAGTTAATGTGCTATGCATTGTTTCATAGCCAATGCAAGGGCATATTGAGCATGCCTACATCTGACTACACCCACAGTAACTGGTGGTTCTCCCTCTGACTCCTCATCTTGACCTTGGTATTGGTGATGGGATTGTGTGCAACTTCCCCTTGCTGATCTTGCTGAAGCTGTTTCTTCAGGATGTTGTGTAGCATGGCCCATACCGTATATCTGTACATGTCTGTACCAACTAATGAAATAATGGAATTATGCAGCAGGGCTACCCCAGATGTATCTTTGCACCATGACTTCAGCAGTCCAAAGACATGCTCTATGATATTTCTGGTTTGAACATGTGCCGCATTATGACATTCTTCCATGGATGTCTGTGCATTTCTGATAGGTGTTATCAGCTATGGTTCCAGTACATAGCCTGCATCCCTGAGTAAATGACCGTGTGGAATATCCCCCCTAGAAAACATCTAGTATAGTTGGGAGGTGTGCCAAATATGTGGATTCTGGTAACTGCCAGGGATGCCAGCACACGCACATTCAAGATGATTCCCTTGGCATTGCACATAAATTGGCAGATGATTGAGTGGTACCCCTTTCTGTTTATGTAGAGCCTACCCTGCTCCCTGGGTGGTGTCTTAATTTCTAGATGTGCACAATTTATGGCACCCAATACTTCAGGGTAGTGTGCTACAGGGTATGTACTCCTGCATATTTCTGGCCCTCTCCTCAGAACTACAGGGAAAATATGTGTGGTCACTGGCATGTATGAGCATAGAATTCAATAATTAGTGGAGGATCCTGGATGCTGATGCCTGTGACACCCCCCCAGCATGTCCCCTGTTGGTCTCTGAAAGGTACCTGTAGATAAGACTCTAAGCGCTACACATACCTTTGTTGCTGCTGGAATTTGTTCATCTTGGTTGGCTCTGGCTCTGAGTTAGAGACGGCAGAGTTTGCAGCGTTCCTATAGAGTGTTTCTGTCCATCCTGTAGTGCGCTACAGTTTCCATGTAATGTAGGTTGTGAAAAGTTAAATGAGGCCTGAAAACTCTTCTCCTTCTTTGACTTGGCCTATTAGTAGCAGCAGCATCATTGGCTTCAGCCTGCAGCACATACAAATGAATTAAAGCATCAGCCCCTAACATTCTGTCCATGTAGACTCCTTTCTGTAGCTGTATTCCAAAAGTTTTGGAATTCATAGGAAAAACTAGCACAGAGTCTACATGGATGCTTTATAGCTTGTTGAATAGCTCCACTGTGTTGGGTTGGTTGATTAGCAAGCAGCTCAGCTGCTCATGCTGTAAAGCTGCCACAGTATTTATCTTGTTTGAGCGGGGGTGAGCACCTGTACATGGTGCTTACTGAATCTGAATGTTATTGCTGCTGTGTAGGGTGTATTGAATCCCTCCAAATAATTATAATATAACTTCTGAACATCAATACCAAGGCCTTGCAGACAAAGCGATTCACATAATACTTAACACAAGTTAATCTGCATTAGCAAGTTAGACTTACTGTAATCATTTTTCTACACATCCTAGCTAAACATCAAACTTTATAACTGCTTTTAGCCTGCTTTTTGCAGTCTAAATTACTTTTCCACTAAACATTGATATATTGATGGATTTTTGGATGGATATAAGTTGTATTAGTATATATTGTTCTTCTCTTTCATGTGCTCCTTGTTACATATCTTACCTATTAACTACAAGATGGGAATAAATCATATAACTTTCTGATGTATTGGGGAACTTTAATTAAAGTAACACTAAAACTCAATGCCATCATTTTGTGGCATTGTGCAGCATAGAAGATCGATACTGACCATACCTTTGTTTAGTACATAACAGAACTTGTAGGTGAAACATGACAACTCATTGAAGTTTTGCCTCACTCTCTGCTAAATTGAAATGGTAGCAACATTTTAATACCTATATAGTTAAAAAATATGGTATTAGAACGTCAAAGAGGAATATATTTTGCAGCCGTAACTTTTTTATTTGTTTGCTTAAATTTTTGTTTGTTTATTCTCCTGTGGAGCTTTATTCTTTTGATGAATCACTATAAACAGTGGAACAAGAAGTGTAATGTGGATATATTTATTTCTGTCAATTATTTTGTTATTTTAAAACAATGGCGAATACTTCTGGAGCAGCAATTGCTTGTCCATTTACGTGTCACTCTATCAACTGCCTTGTCTATGAATGAACAGTCCATGTAAGACTACTTCTCTTTTGGTAACTAAGATGTACATCATCCAGCTAGAGGACATGCAATTGAGAAAGGAAGGTATTCAGTATAGACAGACAAATGAGAATAATTCCCCAAAGTTGTATATCTATCTATCTGTCTATCTATCTATGTATCTATCTATGTATCTATCGATCTATCTATCTATCTATCTATCTATCTATCTATCTATCTATCTATCTATCTATCTATGTGTGTGTATGTATAAAAGTGTGTGGGTGTGTGTGCGCGTGCTCGCAAAAACATTTCAAAAAATGTTTTGCCTTAGGTTTGTTCCATTAGGTTTACCTTACCTGTATGGCGCTGTTGCTTCTGGGAATACGTTCGACGTAATTTTTGCTTTTTTCATCCTTCGCTGTTTTGGATTTTGACAGTTATGTGTTGATTACTTTGTATTTGCAAAAGTAAGCTTTCGCAATTTTAATATAGACCCCGTAATCTTGCCTCTCTGGCTTTGTCTCCAAATCTTCCAGCCTGGGCTGCCCCTTTAATATACTTATTCCTAATCCTGTCCACCTTCGTCACACCCAGTGCAAATCTTAACATCTTTAACTCTGCCACATCCAGCTCTGACTCCTGCCTTTTTGTCAATGCCACTGTCTCCAACCCATATAACATAGCTGGTCTCACTACCCTCTTGTAGACCTTCCCTTTCACTCTTACTGGTACCCGTCTGTCACAAATCACTCCTGATACTCTTCCCCACCCACTCCATCCTGCCTGTACTCTCTTCTTCACCTCTCTTCCACACTAGCCATTACTCTGAACTGTTGATCCCAAGTATTTAAACTCATCCAACTTCGCCACCTCTACTCCCTGCATCCTCACCATGATCTGGAAGATATTCCAAAGCAGACTACATTTAGAATGCTTAGCAAACCTTTACGAGGGTCTCATAAATTTGGAACATAATACCAGATAAGTAATGATAGTAGTAGTGGGATCCTTCTTATGAAACTGCCCTTTTGTCTATGCCTTGCGGTCTTTCAAATATATAACAAAACCCAATGTATTAAACGCATCAGTAAATTGGAACTCACAGACATATTTTGCCACTTAATTATACATTGTTGCATCACCCTTCAAAAGATTATCTCAAAAGAAGTGAAATTAAAAAAAATGTTGCATTTTGGGTGTCTTTTCAATCAAAATGCACTTGATGTTAGCACATAAAAAAATTTCTTAGAGAGTAATGCCCTTGCAATAATAATTATCTATTAATTCATTCATTCATTCATTCATTCATTCATTCATTCATTCATTCATTCATTCATTTCTGGTTATACATACTTCATTATATCCCGGTCCATAGGAAAGCAAGACCTTATTCCATCCAGTACCAGGTGTAAGGTAGTTTTGGACATGATAGCAGTATAGTATATCATAGGATGCACATACAATCATACACAGAAACACATACGTGAATTTTATAAAACCTGACATTTTACCTTTTGGTATATTATGGACTTCATAATGATAGCAAAGGTTGTAGTGAAAACTTATGCAAATACTGTAAGTACAGAAACACTATGTATAGAAAATGCTTCAGCTGTAAAATGAATTGCAGAATTATACACCAGGACCAGGACGTAACAACCATAAATGCTGTAAGGCTGCACTACACTTGCTATAAATGGCACACTCCAGCTACTGTGCATAGTGGATTATGATTAGTTCTGCTTTACACTGGCACATAATCATTATCACATTTTAATGTCTAGCCATCTGTTCTAAAATGTATGCCTAAACATGTCTGGTAACCTGTATTTAAAACTACAACATAATAAAACAACATGTATTTTTCTCTAACCAATAATAAACATTCCATGCATCATAATTAATGCAGGTCTCCGGCATGCTATTTTTATGAAAAAGAAAATTTTAGGAGGATAAAGGAAGTCACAACAGTTGTGGGGGTAATATCAGTTTTTAAAAGCAGAATAGCAGTACTTTGGAAGAGACATGAAATAAAAATGAAACACTGTTGCATTGAGGTACTTATCAATTACTGGCCTGAAATGTGCACGGACATACAGATATTACTGAATGGTGTATCCTCACAATAACAAACCATATATTTAATAATGCAAGATATGTCAAAGATCAATCTATTTTTTAGTATAGTTACCTAGTTGTACTCGTTAATGTTGCTATGATGTAACTGTGCATGTGAAAGTAACAGGTAAGAATTATGTAACTGCATCTGAGTGGACAGATCCATGAAAACTATTTTAACAAGCATGCAATGCCCAGAGAAGTAGCTAATGTGTGTAGTTTTAAAGGTGATCTAAATGAGGAGCTCAACCATGCAAAGCTGCTTCTTATTCTAATAGGATTACAAGTACAGTAATTGTCATGAAAGAGCTCTACACCATCAGCATGCCATCGTTTTGGGGTGAGGGACTGGAATGCAGACTAAAAGTGAGTGCAGAGGGCAACTAGTTGGTCACCCATAAGTTGTCATGAATATGGCTTTTCAAGGAGACATAGTAAATGAGTGAGTCTAAGACCAACAAACTGTAATATGTTACTGGAGCCATCCTTTCTTTTACTTTGATAGCAGCCAAGTAATTTGGGTTGAATTGCACACAATGTGGTCATTTGTAGTTTGTGAGCTGGAGAAGTATGCTTTGTGTGAAAGGGGGAATGCACTTAATCACTGCTATATGATCATACATACAGCTTTTTAAACTGAGGCAGCACAATGTGACTGATAGGAACAAAATAAATGCATGCTGTAGCAAATATTTCTTTCACTATCGTCACAGTAAAAAAATCAGAGTTGTGAGCTGTACAATGTCGGCTTCCTTTAGGGGTTGGCTGTGCTCTATTTGAGGGTAAGGTATATTACAACTTCCTGATTAATCTAATAACTAGCATCAATATGGATAGTTAGGGAAGAGAAATGCATGTGTCAAAGAACAGAAAATTGAAAAACGTTGTGACCATTACTTCTTTCACACTAATCAAAGTGAAACAAAATATGCATACACAGCAGAACATGGCTATCTTTGGGATGGGAGGTAGTGGGAAATCAAGACATATTATATTTATCTGAACATTGTTATGCAACTGATTTGGCTCACCAGGGAAATTAAATATATTACTGTGTCCATTATTTTTTCATTTTGGTCACAATCAGAAATCATAGGCATGCAAAACCTGTCAATTTATATACTCAGGAGTGAAAATTATAAAGACATGCCTCTGGAGCATTTCTCCCCAGGCCTCCACTGAAAACAGGATCTGTGGAACCTAGTCGGACTTTCCCGGTCAACAAATGTTAAAAATAAAAAAACAAAAAAAAAAAAAATGCAGTCAATACTTGAAAGCCACTAACCATTGCTGTCATTTGATGACAGATAAACAGTCACTGATGTGGCTTGTCAGGGACAGTGTGAATGCATGTATATGTGTGGAGATGAAATCTGTGCTTAAAAAAGCAATCAATATAGCTTTTATTTATGAACAGTTTATGTGACTAGCCGTTTCCACAATGAAACTAAATGTATGCTTAATAAAACAGACATGTCATACTGAGACTGCTGTATGTGGTTGAAATTAAAGTCATGTCTACAGTCTTTGAGTAACACACTTCAAGTGCAATGCATGTTTTAGCATCCAAAGTAATAAACTTATTTTGAAAATGTCAAAGCAACCCTACTGCAGATATTCTAGGATTCAGTTCACAAAAAATATTTATTTATCATTGAGTAACTACATAATATAGAACAGCATAAATATTTTGAGGTTGCATAATGTAATAGGTAAAATCAAGTTGTTTTCCAGCATCTAAAATGTTTATACAGAAAAAAAGATAACCAGCAGTTTCTTGTGGTACTGGCTGCTGAGCCACAGACACCCCCCCGAGATAAAAGCACAACTCATATTTTGTTTTAGTTTATTATCATACATAAAATATGGGAGGAGGTTTACAGCTGGTTTAAGTATATAGCATTGAGATTAAATATGTTCATAACACATTAATGCATTTATTCATTCACTTGGTTGCAAATAAACATATGTGATCTACATATCCATACAATTGACTGTAACTGTGCTCTCATCAATGCGTGTGTGTGTGTGTGTGTGTGTGTGTGTGTGTGTGTGTGTGTGTGTGTGTGTGTGTGTGTGAATGTGCGTGTGTGTGTGTGTGTGTGTGTGTGTGTGTGTGTGTGTGTGTGTGTGTGTGTGTGTGTGTGTTTGTGTGTGTGAATGGGTTTCTGAATGTCTGTCTTGTGTGTACGCAAAAAAGAATGTACGGGTATACCCTTGTTAATGAGATGCGTGGACTAATTGATGGGAGAGCACTAATGAACTAATAAAGAGGTATTTTTCAGAGTGGTTTTACTAAGGCTCTGATTCAGAATTTCTCTCCTTAATGCTAGTTGACCAACTTACTTTGTGCCATTAATGTGAATGGGGAGAGATTCTTCAAATCCCAGTAATTGTTTTCAGTTCAGGAATTTAAAATAGACATTATGGTGATAACAGCTAGAATTTAACTAAGGTTGTGTACTGAAAAACCAATGCTTTTAAACTGTCATGCTTTGGAAAATGTTTGAGAATTTCCTGGACTTTAATAAATTATAATCAATAAATCATTAAATAAATATATCCAAATTGTTCTCCGGAAGGCCTTACAGTAAATCTAAAACTAAAATTCTTTGGAAATGTAATATGAATATAAGATTCACTAGATAAGACCCTAATGCAGGGAAAGGTCAAAGGTGAAATGAAAATGGTGTGCCAGAGGCTAAGGTGCATTGGCAACATAAATGATGTAATGAATACAAATTTGCAAAAACTTAAATAAGCAGTTGGTGACAGACAGGTCTTGTGTGTTAAACGTTCTGTTGCAACTGAACAACAGCAAAATTAGAATTAAGAAAATTAAGCTGTGACAACAGAAAAAGTTGACTGTACTGTGAATGTTTTTATGTGATACACATTTATTAGCATATTGTATTATCATAATTAACTGAATTAAGGATATCATTAGTTAAATGGCATATCTGTTTATATTTATGTCTGCCGGAAACTAAAAAAAATGAGGTAAATGTGAAAGCAGGTGAAGATAGGTGGGATCTCAATTGCCACCACTGACTTCAAGTTCTCCTGGTAGCCACATGATTCTAGGAATTGTCATGCTTATTTCTCATGTCTAGTCATACCACAAGGATGCCAAAGTAACTTGATTAGTTTTCCTATTATAGTCCATCATGGTTCATGATTGTTCTTTCCTTTCATGTTTTCATGTATAGCACATTCCCACATGTGACATATCATGTCTTGGCTGTGAAGACAACATCTACATGTTGGATATGGAGCTAGCCATGTAGTATAGATTGAAGCTGCAAAGTGAACCACATGATTATATCTGCACTCACAAAAATCTGGTCATTGTCGACTCACTCTGTTTTCCTTCTGGATAAGCTGCTAGAAATCATACCACCAGTGGAACAGGGAGAGCAATATAAATGGCACCGTATCACCATGTCAATAGATGAGCCCTGACATGTATTAAACTGCCATATTTTGACCATCTCTTCAGCCAAAATGGAACAAAGTGTGTCCTGTCTATTGGTAATTACTGACTTTTCACTGGTAAGAATTTGGTTATGTGTACATCCTGTTGTTTTGATAGAAAAATAATTATTTATAATGCTAAAGTAAGGGACATTATCTAACAGATCATATGTGTTTACAGGGGAGTAGACAGTAAAAGATAATGTAAACCATGTAATGCTTGGATGTACCTTGTGTTATGCAGACATAAAATTGAAATCAATTAAATATAGTATAGTCCTACATAGACTTGTAGTCAAAATAGAGTCGCACAGTCTGGATTTAAAGAATACACCTCAATATCTGTTATTGTATATCTTTCTCTCTCTCTCTCTCTCTCTCTCTCTCTCTTCTCTCTTTTTCTTTAAGCACAATCTTCAGAACTTGGCATCAGTATTAGCACAGCTGCCAAACCTTGCGGAGAAATTCTGGAGGTGGCAGAGGGAGCAAGCTAAAGAATTAATGACATTAGTCTCCCAAAAGCATCTCAGTAGGCTCTCTGTTCCTAGGAATTTGCCAGAATACAGAGTAAACAGTGCTGTGGCTTGAGACTCAATTCAATTAACTTCTGCACAGTCAGTTTCAAGCTTACTTATTAAAGTTCTGTACAAGATATTCCCTTCAAAGGCTAGAGTTTTTTATATGTTCTAAGAAGTACTAATGAAACATCTTTCTCATACCACTGTGCTGGCAGTGTGATAATATTTATCTGAATGCACCTGTAAATGTGGAATTAACTTTGCAAACACACACATACTTTTTAAAGTATGCTATGGAAACATTTTAAAAAAGTATACAAAAAATATGTGGCATTGTAGAACACTTGAGATTAAAATGTAGCACAAACTAGCATTCACCATTTAGAAAGTTGAGAATTAATTTAACTTCCACAAATTAAATGACATTTTTTATACTTAACATATCTGAAGAAAACTATAATATTTTAAGTGTTGTCACATGTTTCTGAGAATTGAGGTCCATCCTTCAGCCATGTTTTATTGTAGTAATTTGGAAAGGGAAAACAAGAAAACATCATATCATAGGTTAGTACTAGGCTAACTGCCCCTGTGGGTCATTTTAAGCCTAGCCAATGACCACATGTAAGAATTTAACTCTGCACCTTGTGTCTGTAAGGTGAACACCTTAACCATTATGCCAGATATAAACTGTATATTCCAATATGACACTCTGCATTTGATTTAAGTGATTATGATTAAAAAGGATGCTTTACATCTCTAAGATCAAAGTTACAAATCACTGATACTTTATTTCATTTACCCTGGTAAAACATGAAAACAAAAATAACAAGATGCCATTTCAAAATAACAACTGTGATTGTGCTCTGTGACATTTTAAGGATGATATTTTTACTTATTCTTTCAGTACTTTCTATTATGAACATTTTGTAAGACACATGCTTACTAAAAATGTACTTCCTCTACAAAATGCACTGTTATAATCCATGGACCCCTGGCTATAATGCTGCACACTCATGCTGTTCCTGACACACACACACACACACACACACACACACACACACACACACACACACACACACACACACACACACACACACACACTAATGCATGTGAGCGAACACACTCCCACCCACACTCAGAAACACATCTAGAGACACACACACACACACACACACACACACACACACACTGTTAGCTGTATTTTAATCTATGTTAGCTCCTTTTGACAAATAAAAAAAAAGTAATAGCATCTTCTCATTAAGACTTTCCTTTCCTTGCATCAGCTTGCAGGATAGAAGTGGTATTACTTTCCTTTATTTATAAGCTTATCTTAAAGTTTTCATCTGGAAATATTGCCATTTCAGAAATTATCAAAACTGCTTGCATCAGACTTTCTTTCTATTAGAAATTTCATATTTACATGCACCTGAATTCTCAGAAATTACAAATTTATTTTCCCACCCTACTCTTGCAAATGTTTTTTATTCACGTTACCTTCGCAGAGAAAATCTGAAAGTAATTTCTTTGTGCTGCGTGGCTATATCTTGCATGTAACTTATAAACTACATAAGACCTTCAGCCATAACACATTGTGATACAAATATGCATTACCTCAACATAAGGATCCTTAGAACTACAAATGTTCAATCAGCTCTTAGTCTCAGAGGGCACCATTCTCTAGGCAAGTCTTAGCATCTCTTAGTGTGTGCAGTATCTTTATAAAAATAGTCACAAAAATTCAGGAGTACATAGAACAGCAATGGTACCTTTTAGGTGTAAGATTTACCTGTCCCAAAAGTTCCATTATTAACAAAACTTCATTTGGATCCATACAGTTTAATATTGGCAAACTAGACAAGTATAATGAATAATCAGTAACATGTGACAAGTGTCATTTCAGTGTCTGTTTGCTAATCAGCATATCCATTCTATAATATTACATCTTTTAACCCATTTCTACTTTATATGTGTTGATTTGCAAGCACACTGCAGTTCTAGTAAAAATCCTACATGATAAAATGCATTTGTTGTTTCCTCGCTGTCCTGCGGTGGCGAACGTTTGTCCCAGTAGTACCTGGTTTATTGTGAGAGCATTCCAAAGAGATTCATAGCAATATATTTCCCACGGCAGAGTTCCTTTCTTGCTAGATTTTATTACTTACCTGAAAACAATTTCTGTTGTGTTTGATATTCACAATATATAAAGCAATACATTTGTCCATAATCTTGTAACTACCAGAGTTCACTTTATTATCAAATATTCTTTTATTGATGAATTTAGAATGTGGCCATGTACAATGATTGTACATTATCTGTTTCCTGTCCACTGTTATTGAAATGGTAATATAATATCATGATCTGTATCTGAATTAAGCCTGCCCTTTCTTCTTTGAATACTGTTTGATGTGGTACTTAACTATATTGTCATCCTTATAAAGACACCAGTATAAATGTCTGGAACAAGAATGGCTGGTAAGTACTGACTTGGCCTATTGATTCTACTTGAATACTTGTGTCTTTCTGTTAGTGGTGGACAGTCTCACTTGTATATGTACTGGGCACAACACCCACACTTATGAGAGCACAGCATGCATTGGTAATAAATATAGTATAAACTATGCAGTTTGATGAACCTTGCTACTCTGTCTTGCTTTTCAAGGCATCTGCATAAATGATCCTGAGATAATGTGCAAAATGTTACTGTACATTACTGCAGTATTCAGGTAATAAAGTATGCCTAAAAAGTATAAATGTTCTCATTAACTTTTCAACAAACAAAAAAAAAAAAAAGTGATCGCAAAGTAATAAAGTTAGAGCACTGCAATTATTTTATGGGGAACTTAAGAATTTATGGTAACTATGGAGTTATGATCAGGAGATTTTAGGATAATCACAAAGTTTCATTATTTTTATGATATGTTTATAGCAGCAGCTGACCATCAGTTTCTACATGAGCCACTCCATATCCACCAGATGTCCTGAGCAGACGTACATGCCTCATTCTTACTCTTACTGTGACTCACATTTGAGACTTGTAAGGAGATAAAGTCATCCCAATCACACTGCTCCTGGGGGGAGGTGGGTTGGGGGTTGGATTCTGTTTATGCTCTAACCTCCTCATTTTCACTTGTGCAGTTGTGTATGCCTGCGTCTCCTAAGAGTGAACATGCAGTGCTGATGTGCAGTATGCTGTTCTGCTTCCTCACTGACTCAGCCAATGCCCCGCCTAGTCCCATCTTAGGACATGATCTCTTGTGCATCCCTAACCTCCGCCAGGCATCTAAAGCAAGACGTGTGCTGGTTCAAGTCCTCCCCCCTAGATAAGCAAGCACATTTTTCCCCTTGAAGAATACACAAACCAAACAAATGCAGGAAAAGGAAAAATCAACACCTTGTATTCCCAGTGGTTTATTAGATATTTTAAACAATTAAATCCACATAAGCACTTTCATTCAGACAATTGTAGAACTTCAGATAACTGCTAAAAAAAACCCCTCAGTTTAAATAGCAGCAAAAAAACAGCCATGATTGGTTAAAACGGACAACATCTTTTTATTTCATTCATACGTGGTGCAGACTTGAACGAAGTCTAAAATAACAAATAATTTTGTTAGTACCGCACCCACAGACTCAAAAAACATGTTTAAAACATCATGGCATGATGTTTCCTACACTTTAACAACACTCTGGAATTATTTATAGGATTTTAAATATTTTTATATGTAATTCCAGAATCTGACCACCTGGAGGCTGGCATATTGACGTGGTTTGGATAAATCAGGTTGCCATCCAGTATCCCAGAAATCATTGTTTGGCTCAAAAATGTTACATCATGCAGGCCTCCATTTGCCTAAAGTTCCTGTCATTTCATAGATGTTGCATTGGTACAAAGTACTGAGTAAAATAGAACAGTGTAAGTATTATTCCCTGCTGCTGGATGACTACTTAAAACAGAAACAGTGCAAATGCCAAAAAACACACTCAAAGTGCTGTTTACTGCTCCCTTTCTTCTAATTTAGTTTAAATGGCACTAATTTGTGAGACAATGAATTCCAGCCCATTTACTTCTCCCCTCCCCCATAACACTTAGCTTCCCTAGCTGTCAAAGTCCTGAGGGTAATTTGACCTGGTAATTCCATTGATTGGCAGATCTCAGCAGGGTGCTTGACTCATGTAGTTTAATCTTTGCTCTAGCATTTCCTTTGTTAGAGGGGACATTTTTTTTGCTGCACTATAGCCATGGCCTTACTTGACTGCAATTAGATCCAGTAAGGTCTTGCACCAAGGAGCTAAAGAATAAAACATTTATACTATTAACCGTTTAGATATTTATTAATTTAAGTGTTAAATTATCACTTCATGCTTCCACCTTGTTAAAAATTGAGATTTACATGTGCAAAGTGTGCTGGTATGCAGTGTTTGCCTTCATATGTTTTTACTCCACTGGTTGGTTTGCAAAAAAAAAAAACTTTTGCAGTGTCCCTGGATTTGTCTTTGTACATACAAATCATATTGTTATATTTTTCCCTCCTTTCTCTTGTGTCCAGAAGTCACTTATAACAAAGTAAAATTTTTATTGATTTTTTTTTTATGAAGGACATCAAGGTTAACTTACCTTGAATCAGATAATGGATGCCACTGCAAAGGATCACTGTTGAAATATTTGTGCATGGACAAAATCCCTTACTAAATATATTTGCCAGCCTCCAGTTCAATTGGTGCTATGGCTTTAATATACTGGTGTGTTTGCTCATGCCTTCCAAATATCTTCATCATTACATACCAGTTTTGCAGTGTAGTAACCACCCGACATGCCCATACACCTTTCGCCATCAATATGCAGCTACTCCTGTTCATGTGAGTATGTGAATTCATTTTCAGACTTAAGGTGTGGAAGCTGCACTGAATAATTCTAGGTGCTTGTTCAGGTTTCACCTGGTGCTTGCTTAGAGCTACTCATGTTAAGCCACTATGAATATGTTGCACTGCCACCTCTGATACCAGGGTAATGTTTTAATCTTTCTATTCCTGCACTACACACTAACAGTATCTGGTGCAAATACAACAGAGAAGTATGCAAGCGATACACCACCTAAGTATCATTTGCCGTGCAGAATGTAGAAGTATGCATACCAAATTTCTGTGTTTCCAAACATCGGTGTTACTACACTACTACTGAATAAAATAAACAGCACTCAGGCTGGGGGAAGGACAAGGGAGCCATGACATCACAGAATGGGTAGGACTTATTATTTTAGTTAGAATCAGATGACGGCTGTGGTTGATGTCACTTTGGGGGAGGGAACTGATTAAAAAAAAAAAAGTACCTGCACTGCCTGGCCTCGATGATGTCAGTAATTGGGCGACTCCAGCAAGCTTTATTCAAATGTGAAAGAATCATTTTGTAAGTGAAACCATCACAGTATGAGAAGGTAGGCTTCCGTTACAGAAGTAAGGGGAATTATAAAAATTGTAAATGCTTTATTGTTGTTGCTTTACAGAGGACAATGTACATAGGGAGGAAAAGGGCTGTGAAGTTGAAGAATACATTAGAGAAACCTGTTGTACTCCTTTAAACCAATTTGTGATTGTCCTTATGTTCAAAATGCTGTCAATTCACAACCTGTCACCTGTTCTTCCTCATTTGTTTTCTTGTAACACTAGATTTAAAAGATGATTATCATTATCTCTCTATTCATTCAGATTTCAGGTATTTTATAAGATTTTGTGAGTCTGGATCACATTATTAGATCTCTTCCCTACCTTTAGACTATCCACTGCACCAGCAATGTTGGCAAAGTGTCTAGCTCCACATATGGTTAATTGCAAGCTACAGTGTATCCACATTTTCTATATTTAGATGACTTACTTATCTTTACAGAGCATTTTTCAAAGTGTCAGGCCTCTCCCTTGCACAAGCTAGGACCCCAAGAGAACATTCAAAAGTCTTTTTTGACTCCATCACACAGGATTGTGTTTCTGGAGTTTCTGTTAGGCACCTCAGTCCAAAGAACTTTTCTCCCACAGGGGAAAATTATATCTATATCTAGATCTATTTTACAGATATTACATTCAGCCTTCATTCAGTCTCTGCAAACTAATACTTCAGGATTTTGGGTCTCAGGATATCTGTGGTTCTCTTGCTATTCATGGCAAAACTCCACATGAGGAAAATACAATGGCATCTCAAATCTCTTTAGTCCCAGCACCAACACCCATTATCCTTTGAAATCCCAGTACTGGGATTTGCCAGAAGAGAAATCTTTTGGTGGCGACAGCAAATATCCCTAAATTGAGGACTTCACTTTTCCCCCCTTCCTCCTCCAAAGCAGCCAGTCATCCCAGATGTATTGGGCTTTGCTTGGGATACAGTATCAGGAGAGATAAAAGTGCATGGTGTTTGGGACACCAACAGCAGATGCAGGCACATAAATATAAAAAAAGTTGCTTGCTCTAATCAAGGCAGTAGATTCACTGTAATCATATTTGGTCTGCTGGAACTCTTCAAGTTGTTACAGAAAAATACTACAGTCATATGGTATTTCAACAAGAAAGGAGGAACCAGGTCTTGCCACTTTCCAGACAAATCATGTTAGTTTACTATATTGCTTTACAGCAGTCTTGCTCTATACTCATCCTGCATGCCATCAGAACAAAACTGCTGCATACAAGCTGAGCAGAACAAAGGCAAGCACTCACAAATGGAAGCTAGATCTAGGGGTCTTTCAAGATTTGATCCATCTGTGGGAAGCTCCTCAACTAGAACTTGTTGCCTCTTCTCTGAGCAATCAGCTGGCAAATTTCTGCTGCACAATTCTATGCAAGAAGACCTGGAAGACAGATGTCTTTTCCTTTCCATAGACAGGAATGTTCCCATATGCTTTTCCACCCTTTTCAGTGATATTCCCAGAACCTTTGAAGATTCAGAAGGAATCAGCTAAGATCATTGCAGTGACTCTCTTCTGGCCCAAACAACGGTAGATGTCCCACATTTGGAAATGGCCAGGGGTAATTACCACAAGATACCTCAAAGAAGAGATCTTTTCGTACAAGAGCAAAGTGTTTTATACATCACAACTCCAATCATCTTTAACTGGCTACCTGGCTAACAGGGTCATATTTCCCTTTAGATGCCTATTTACTGTGCAGGAAGTACTAATAGAGACCATAAAGTCTGCTACTAGAAAATTATATATTAGCAAATGGAAAATGTTTTCTAGTTGTTGTCAACAACATAACCAGCACCCATTCATGACTAGTATTTCTCTCTCTCTCTTTTTTTTTTTTACAATATTTGTGTGAGTTACTATCCTATAGTCTTTCTAGCCCCAACATAAGGATGCAATTGTCAGCCAGTTCTACATGCCTGCTCATGGATCACCCTCTTTCAGTGCATTTTCTTTTGAAAGGGGTTATGCACAAGAGGTCTCCAACAAAAACAGTGACCCTTCCTTGAGATCTTGATTTTGTGTTAGAAAAGCTAACCAGCTTTTGAACCAGCTCATAAGGCTGACTTGAGGTTCTTAACATGGAAAGCTGTTTTACTGATTGCTCTGGCCTCTGCAAGAAGGGTATCCAAGATGCTGTTAACCGTAACTCATTTCTACAGACACAGGATGCATTTGAGAACTAATCCTTTTATGCCTAAAGTGGTATCCCAGTATACTTTACGCCAAACTATATAGCTTCTGTTTTTTCCCGAATACAAAAATCAGGGAGAAAGGATACTCCATACCCTGGATATCCATAGACAACTCAGGTATTATCTTGACAGAACAACATCTTTCAGCTCTTTAAATTACTTCATAGGTTCATAGGTTCATAGGTTTATACTAGGCTATCTGCCCTAAGGCATTTATAAGCCTAGCCCAAAGTTTTGTGGCTTACGCCACCCCTTATGTTAAAAAATACTGTGCCCATTAGTTTGTTGTGCCTCTATCCAGCAGTGACACAGAGATGATTCCCGGGGTAAACCTACGATCTCCCATCCACCGGTCAAGATTTCTCCTGAACAGAGCCAGCGAGGTGCTCTGCCTCACATGGACCGGGATTTTATTCCACAGCATAGGGAGTCTCTGGGTGACAAATCTATCCCTCCAGCATGTCCTATTTATATCCATGCTAAGGTTTAAGTCGCTTGCACTAGTGGATCTGGTAGATTTGGATTTTTTGAGGTGGAGCATGTCCATTAATTCCAGGTTGGACATGGCCTTGTATGTCAGGCACAGGTCACCTCTGAGTAGGCAGTATGCGACTGAATAGAGCTGGAGTTTCTTCAGTCTGGCAGCATATGACAGATTTTGGAGTCCCTTTATCCTTTTGGTGAGGAACTTTTGGGGTCTCTCCAATTGCTGCAGGTGTCGGGTGAGATACATCCCGAATGGGGCATTGTACTCGATCATTGGTCTGATAAGTGAAGAGTACAGGGGAACAATGACCTCACTTGATCTGGATGTGAATCCCTTCATGATCAGGTGGGCAATGTAGAAGGTCTTTCTAACCACCTTAGCAATGTGAGTGTCAAAAGAAAGGCCACTGTCAACCTGGGTCCTCAGGTCCCTGATAACCTCTTCTGTGCTTAATGGATTGCCACCTATATGGTAGATTGGGGTTACCTTGTTTTTCCCGAAGGGTTTGACTATACATTTTTTGGCATTTAACTTCAGGCCATGGCTCTGGCACCAGCTATCAGTTTCCGTGAGACCCCTCTGAAGGATATCTGTGTCCGATGTACTTTCCACTATGGCGCCCAGTTTGCAGTCATCTGCAAACTTTGTCAGCCATAGTCCTCCTATGTTTGCCTGTACTTCTGAGAAGTAGATGCCGAACAACAGGGGGCCAATGACTGAGCCCTGTGGGACACCACTTGTGACCGGCTTGGAGTCAGACATGGCGCCAGCAACTCTAACCCTGTGGGTTCTGTCCTTTAGCCAGTTTGCAACCTATCTTGTAACATATGGGTTTACATTTAAGCTGGTAAGTTTCTCTATAATACCCGAGTGGGGTATTGTGTCGAAAGCTTTTGCAAGGTCAAGGTAGGCTGTATGGACTGCCTTTCCCTCATCAATGGCCTTGATGACTGTTTTGAAGAAGTCGACCAAGTTCAAACTTGCTCATTCTTTTGAAGGTAAGAAGGAGGGACAGCCTGTGCCTAAATAGACTGCTTCTAAATGATTGTCTCAGACCATTACATTTTGTTATTCTTACCACAATGACACTAATTCAGGCAGGTTAAAGGCTCACTTTACTAGGGTCTTGGCTTCATCTGTGGCTTTTTTGAAATGGTTGGATTTTAGAAGTATTCCAGAAGCTGCAGCACAGTCCTCTGTACATATGAGACCATATGAGACACTGCAAACTTGATTCCTTCTCCAGGACTAGACTAGGCTTTGCTAAGAAAATTCTTCAGGGTTACCGAGAATCTTCCCCTTCCACTTCCCAAATCTTGTAAGCTAGGGTAAACTACACATATAGCTAAGGCTACTGCAGCACTGATCAATATAATGAACATAGTACAATTGTGTAAGTACACTTACCATAATAGTAGATATTTGAATGATCATTGCTGCAGTAGCCGCTGCCCCCATCCCCTCCTAGGTTTTGAGTATGTTGCTTTGCCTGCTAGTATGTAGATATATATATATATATATATATATATATATATATATATATATATATATATATATATATATGGGTCTAGGACTATTCCCTGAAAGCACATTTCACTGAAAGTCAAATGCTCGTGCACAAATCATTGAAAGCGCAATTCACTAAAACTCAATTCACTGAAACACATTTCACTGAAAGTTATATATGGCCTTTTCCCCTCCGTTGTGCGACCCTGGAGTTAGTATATATAATAAAGGGAGGGGGGCACTGCCCCCCACATATTTCTGGATATATATTAAGTTCAGAAAACAGTCATTTATTGGAACTGCAAGTAACCATGTACATAGTTTAAAATATTCAAAATAGGTGGAGGCTACAACCCCCACACCCCCCTTTACTATATATACTAACTCCAGGGTTGCACAACAGTGTGGAAAAAGCCATATATAACTTTCAGTGAAATGTGTTTCAGTGAATTGTGTTTTCAGTGAGTTGAGCTTTCACTGAATTGTGCACAGTCAAATGTGTTTCATTGAAATGTTCTTTCAGGGAATAGTCCTAGACCCATATATATATATATATATATATATATATATATATATATATATATATATATATATATGTGCATATCTACACACACACACACACACACACACACACACATATATATATATATATATATATATATATATATATATATATATATATATGGATCTACCTGAAAAGAACGAAAGCTGAAAATGCCAACAACGAGAAGACCAACACCGGAAGACCAACAATGTAAATGATCGATAGTTCAGAATCCCGACGCTGAAAACACTGACATGTGAAATGAGCACGACTGTGTAAGTATGCATTACTGATGGACTTTTGGGTTTGGGTGCGGGTAAGGTAAGTGTGCGTTAGTGATGGACTTTAGGGTTAGGGTACAGGTAAGGTAAGTGTGTGATAGTGACGGACCTTAGGGTTAGGGTTTGGGTTAAGGTTAATGCATAGATAGTTGTGTATGTAAGGTTTAGTGTAGGTTTGTAAGGTTTTTGGTGTGCTTGTGTTGTGTGTGTGTTTTTCTGAAATGGATTTGTTTTGTTTTGTTGAGTTTCAGGATTGCGGTTTGTCAGGCATTTACACTTTTGGGTATTTAAACTTTCTTTCTTTTTGTGTCAGTGTTCTCGTTGTCATGCTTTTAGCTTGTCGATCATTTCAGGTACACACACATATATATATATATATATATATATATATATATATATATATATATATATATATATATATAAACTCCTAGCTATGTGCTTTCAGGGTTCAGCTTCCCTCCCTCAGTTAGCTTAAAAGCTCTGAAAGACTTAGATATTGAACCTCTGTTTAGGCAGCTCATGTTGTTTAATGGTGTAAGCTTTGAAAGCTAGTCAGCTGCTACATCAATGGCAATATAACCCATATAGCTAATGTTTCTGCAGCAGTGATCATTTGAACATCTACTGGTATGGTCAGTTTGCTTGCCCAACTTTACTCTCATGCATCTATATTTGGTCCTCTGGCCTTACAAGCTGAAGAATCAGATGGGTGCCTGAATCAGCATGCACATGCCCAACACATGCACAGTAGCATTAAGTTACTGAAGTATCTCAGGGTTAGTATTTTCAGTGTATATTAAATCTGTAAGACACAAAACAAGTATAATGTTAAATATGACAGAAATGTTAATTATAACCTGAACATAGTATACATCGAAAACAAAACATTCTTTTGTACAAGTTAAAATGCTGTTGTTATTAAGTGCATGCAACTGTAGTTAGCTTTCAATGAGATAATCCAAAGTTCCCATCCTGCAATAGTAAATTGTTTCATATAGTTAATAGCTTGGGGTTTCACAATGATTCTTTCATGACACTTTGTATATTGCTTCAAAATAGTGATTCCAACCCACTCATAGAAATCAATTGAACTTGGCAAATACTTCTTATGCACTCAGAACAGCATTTCAATTTTCTTGTAGGACTTGTCTTAATGTCCTGGATTAACCTGCTTTGTTCATAGGTTCATAGGTTCATAGGTTCATACTAGGCTATCTGCCCAAGGGCATTTATAAGCCTAGCCAGAATGTGTTTGGCTTTCGCCACCCATTTTAAATTTATTTTGCTATGCCCTTTTTCGAGGTTAGTATACTGTGCCTCTGTCTAACAGTGACACAGAAGTGATACCCGGGGTAAACCTACGATCTCCCATCCACTCATCAAGATTCCTCTTGAAGAGAGTCAATGAGGGACTCTGCCTAACCTGGACTGGGATTTTATTCCAGAGTGAAGGGAGCCTCTGGGTTATGAATCTGTCCCTCCAGCATGTCCTATTTATTTCAGTGCTGAGGATCAAGTCTCTCGAGCGCATAGCTCGATGGGATTTGGATTTTCTGAGGTGCAGCATGTCCAGTAATTCCGGGTTGGACATGGCTTTATACGTCAGGCACAGATCGCCTCTGAACAGGCGGTATGCCACTGAGTAGAGCTGGAATTTCTTTAACCGGGCAGCATATGGCATCTGTTTGAGCCCTTTGATCCTCTTGGTGAGGTACTTTTGGGGTCTTTCCAGTTGCTGCAGGTGTCTGGTAAGGTACATCCCAAAAGGTGCATTGTACTCAATTATGGGCCTGATGAGGGATGAGTAAAGAGGCACGATGACCTCCCCTGATCTAGATGTGAATCCCTTCATGATTAGGTGGGCTATATAACATGTTTTTCTAACCACTTTGGCCACGTGGTTGTCAAATGAGAGATTGCTATCAACTTGGGTCCCCATGTCCCTAATTACTTCTCCTGTACTTAATGGATTACCACCTATGTGGTAATTTGTGGGCACTTTGTTTTTGCCAAATGGGATGACTATACACTTTTTGGCATTTAGCTTGAGGGCATGGCTCTGGCACCAGTTGTCTGTTTCTATGAGGCCCTTTTGGAGGATGCTTGTGTCGGCTGGAGAGTCGATTATGGCGCCCAGTTTGCAGTCATCTGCGAACTTGGTCAGCCACAGTCCTTCCATGTTGGCCTGTATCTCCGAGAAATATATACCGAACAAGAGAGGTCCCAGGACTGAGCCTTGTGGGACACCACTTGTAACTGGTTTGGAGTCTGACATGGCTCCAGCAATTCTAACCATGTGGGTTCTATCCTTGAGCCAGTTTGCAATCCATCTAGTGACATAGGGGTTTATATTTAAGCTGGTGAGCTTATCTATAATGCCCGAGTGGGGTATTGTATCGAACTCTTTTGCGAGGTCCAGGTAGGCTGTGTGGACCACCTTCCCATCGTCAATGACCTTGGTGACTGTTTCAAAGAAATCAACCAGGTTTAAGAGGCAGGATCTGCCTCCTTTCTAAATAAAGTCCACCTACTTTGCTATAAATATACTAGCCATCTTCTTAGTATGATCATGGTGTCTATTGTTTATGTGGAGGCATGTCATGAGTCATCCATCATGGTAAATAATTTAGTCATCCCTTATTCTAGATATATGGCACTGGGCAAACAGTCCTCTGGATGTAAGTTCAGGAATACAAAGCTTACAAGCATTTATCTTGTAATTGACCTATCTGTAACTATTAGTCTCCTCATTCATTCAGCTGTTAGCATTGGCCAAATGATTCATGTATGAGTGTCTTTGTGGTCTGCCATCTATCTGTGGGGCCACATGTGGACACCTGTTCTTCAGCTGTCCTGCTCAGACCTAATATTCCATTTCATTACTAGTATTTCTGATCCTGCTTTGCTAGCCATAGTTGTCCACTTATGTCCACATAGATGGATGAATGGTCAGCTCTATAAATTACTTTCACAGACCTAAAGCTGTTCTTGGTGACACCCTTTTCTTCTGGGCATGAGTATTGTCAGTGATATTGAAGCAACAATGCTGTATCTCTCCATGCCCGGAAGTATAGCACAGTACATAATATTATTTTCATATAGTGAAAGGTGTGATGTCATGCTCCTCAACTGTCTGGATTTTCACAAAATGTTAAGAATTTTGCCCGATATTTTTGGTCTGTTCCTCTTAAGTTTATTTTTCTGTCAAATCACTGAAGATGATATCAATAAATAATGACATCTATTTGAGTTTCAGACTTTATATCCTTCAGAAAATACATATTAATGCAAAACCTGCCATTCAAGCAACTTTCTAAGAATAAAACAACAATATTTAAAATTTCTCCCTGATTTTAGGCCTTTGCCTCCCATTATTTTGGCTTTACCAAAATTTCATGTTTTTAGCGGTTGAGAGGTATGCCTGATGTTACCATGTATTTGGTCACTGAGAAGGCTTTCTCAATAGTTCTATACTATAGCTTACAAAATTTGATACTTTGTAAATCCACTATGTCTATTTTACTGTGGCATAACACGTAACACCTTATTTTATTATAAACATTAACTTTTCATCAATATGTGTCTATAATAATGACTCATTTCTTCAGACATACATGTTGAAATAGCTTTTTATTGTCAACCATGAAAATGGCAAATATTGTTGCAGTAATAACAAATTCCATTCAGTCTCTCTCCTGTTAATTCTGGGGAGATCAAAAGACAAAATACATTTTGCTCACACTGCACTTTATCAACAAACTATACTCCTTGCAATAATTATTCTGCACTGATTTCTTCTTTGACCTTCTCAAGCATCCAATCTCAGTTGCCACTTCATGTACAGAGAAGATGTATTGATACATCCCCTATACCTTATAGTTGCTACACAAATCAATACAGCCTTCCATCAAGAGTTTCTTGTAGTTGTTTTAGCTGAATGAACAATCACTGTTATATGTTTTGCAAGTACAAAAAAATGCTTCCTTGTGGTATGTCTCATGTTAGTTTTCTAATGGTGCAGTAAACCACAACTTGTAGGTCAAACATAATTTGAATACTTATCACTAACACTGGTAGGTCTTGTATAATTGTAGGTTTTCCTTACACAATAACTTTCTAATATAGGTTCACAGGTGTTAACTACCACAAGCACCTTTTTAAGCCTAAGGCTAAGCATAACCATGCATCCAAAATCACTGACAAGTTCTGATACCCTTGATAAGTGTAAGTAGGGGCTCGGGAAATGAAACATTTACAAGCAGGTCCTAGGAGATAAATCATTTATACATTGCCTATCTCCGTGAGAGACATAGGTGCCCAACCAGGGATGAATTTCCAACTCTCCATTCAATTGTCCAAGTTGCACTTGAATTGGGTTAGGAAGGAACTCTGCTTCACATGGATGGGGAGCATATTCCAGAGACAGGGTAGTCTCTGGGATACATACCCATCTCCCCGACAGGTCTTATTTATATTACAAGCAAGGTTTAAGTTTTCAGAATGGGTAATGCTAGTGCTGTTTGTTTTGTGGATATGCAGGAGGTTTATCAGAGTGGGAACTGACAATGCCCTGTATGCCAGGCATAGACCTCCCCTCAAAAGCCTGTAGGGGACAGAATACATGGAAGGAGCCTTGAGTCAGTCTGCATAGGACATTTTACATATGCCCTGTATTCTTTTCTGATGAACCTGTGTGGGTGTTCCAACTGTTGAATATGCCTGGTTAGGTACACACCAAAGGGGGCATTGTACTGAGTGGTAGGTCTGATGAATGCTGAACACACTGGAACAATAACTTTCTTGGACTTAGATGCCATACCTTCATTTATACGTTGTGCAACATAGAATGATTTCTTCACTACTGTAGACATGTGATGGTCAAAGGCTAGATTACTGTCTGTGTGTGCCCCTAAGTCCCTGACTACTTGGTCTGCTGTAAGGGGTGTGTTGTCAATATGATAGTTACCAGGATGGATGATTTCCTAAATGATGCTATTACACATTTCTTGGCATTTAGTTTTAGTCCATGGCTCTGACACCAGTTGTTTGTTTGTGTCACTCCTTCCTGGAGAATATTTGTGTCAGTGTTGGATTCAATGACAACTCCTAATTTGCAGTCATCTCCAAATTTAGTCAGCTGGACTCCACTGACATTGGCCTTGACTTCAGAGAAGTAAATGTCAAAATGGAGCAGTCCAAGGACCAATCCCTTGCATATTACCTGACCCTGCTTCACTACAATTTCATACAAAAAACTGATGCAAAAACTCCACTGAAAAGACCATTCACTCATATGAGTGTTAGCTCTTATTTACAACTGCAAAAAAACATTTGCTCTTATGAGCATTTGCTGTATTATCCTGCAACGATACACATCTACATATATATCTATATGGGTCTACTTTGATTCATTGAAAACTCATTTCACTGAATTTCAATTCACCCCCAAAAAATCGCTTAAAGCTCAAATCACTGAAAACTCATCTCACTGAATCACATTTCACTTAATGTAAGTACTGTTCGGCAAATAAAACATATATGCCCTTTTCTCCACTGTAGTGTGATCCTGAAGTAAGTATATAAAGTTATGGGGAGTGTGGGGGAATAGCCCCTACCCACTTAGGGTTTATATTTATGAATCTCATTTCACTGAAAGCTAACAATATAAAATCAAAAGTAGGTGGGGGCTGTGCCCCCAAATCCCCTGTAAGTATATATAATAACTCCAGGATCACACTACAGTGGAGAAAAGGGCATATACATTTTATTTGCCCAACAGTACTTACATTCAGTGAAATGAGTTTTCTGTGATTTGAGCTTCCAGCGATTTGGTGTGAGCGTTTTGAAATTCAGTGAAATGAGTTTTCAGTGAGTCAAAGTAGACCTATATATATATATATATATATATATATATATATATATATATATATATATATATATATACACACACACACACACACACACACACACACACACACACACACACACACACACACATATATGCAAGTGTGTGTGTGTGTGTGTGTGTGTGTGTGTGTGTGTGTGTTTACATATATACATAGCTAGATAAACAAAAAGAACAAATCCTTACAGTGAGGTGCAAAAGTATTCCAGCCTTAGGAGTAAGATGCCTCCCATCCTTAATGAAAAATATTAATCTACAGGGAAAACTTACTTCTTCAGTAACCAAGATGATGGCCAGGCCTCCTCAAAACCAAGAAACCCCCCCCCCACAAATTTTAGTCAATTTCATTTGAGACTTCAAAGCAATCAGGCCCTTATAACTTGTTTATAAATCAATACTTCTTTATTGAAAAATAAAAATATTAAATCGTTGAGCTCTTTCTCCCTTAAGACAACTTCATTATATCTAACTTCCAGTTTACATGACAAGCATTATTTATATATATATACTGTAAGACATAGTTCCTTACAAATTCAGTTAAGCTGGTTGTCATAAATGTATGCTGTAGGCTGTTGGGCCAAGCTAAAGTAGGATAGGTCTCATCATTCATCTGTATTTTGCATATCTAATCCTACTGATGGCTAATAGTTGATGGTGATTCCTCATTAGTATAGTGGTGAGTATCCCCACCTGTCACACAGGAGACTGGGCTTTGATTCCCCGATGGGGAAGATGTAGTATTTTGGTGGCAAAGCAGTTAGAGTTGCTGCTTCACAGCAAGAGGTTTTCCAGTTCAATTCTTGGCTGGCGCACCTTCTGTGCACAGTCTGCATGTCCTCCCTACATTTGCATGGGTTTCTTCTAGGTGCTCCAGTTTCCTCCCACATTCCAAAGACATGCATCTGGAGTGTCTCTCTCTGGGCCTCTGCTGAAAATGGCCTCTGTCCCATTTGGACTTTCCTAATAAAGGAATGTTAAATAAATAAATAATAGGTTATAAATTCTGTGCTGCATTTCCAACTTATTTACCTGTAGATATATATCTATATCTATCCACAGATATATATTTTATATATATATATATATATATATATATATATATATATATATATATATACATAGAAACACTTTATATGCTTGAAATCCTGAAATATTGAATTTCAGAATCTTGAGCCTATAAAGCCGAACGGACGAAAATCGCGAACCCGGAAATGTCGAATCTGATAATGTCAAACCCTTGGTATGGATAGTGCATTAAGTGAGTGTTGTTTATTTTCAGGGTTTTGTGGACTGATTATGTGTTTGTGAGTGTGCTGGGACATTTTATGTGTGGGTTAGGGTAGGTAGGTCAGCATGTGAGTGTGTTAGTGTTGGGAGTGGTTTGTATCCCGCCTTACTGAAGTAGAATAGTCCAGTCTTCAGAGTTTGCTGATCTCTGGGCTTTGGCTTGGTTCCTGTGCTATTCTGTATCCTTATTTGGATAAAGGGAAGTTTCTTTGTTCACCAGTGGGAGTGGGGAGCACTGAGCAGCCTATTTGTCCCTAGAGCAGTGGTTCCAGCCAGAAACTTGTAGTCTATTGGCCATTTTGGGTCAATTCCTAGCTCTTTTCAACCCCCCTGCTATAAAGCCCACTTTAGCGTGATTTAGCGTGGAGTTGCCCATAGAGCACCATCGGGCAGCGCCGGTTAAACAAGGTTAAACTATTTCTGGCTCCGTAAAGTCTGCTCTTCAATTTTTCCCTTAGAACTTCTCTACTTGCAATCTAAACAGTCTATTCTCTATCTCAAAAGCTCAGCACTTGCTCCTAAAGCATTTTTATATAGGTAAAGTACTTATATACTAAACAAAGTACTACATTAGCCTAGAATCCCCTTGAGTACCCTTTCCCTATAGGTCCCTTCTGACTCAGTTACACAGCAAACTTTTTCACTTTTTCTAGCATGTCGAAGGGTCAGTTGCTAGCGTCCTCTCCTGTTCAGCTGGTGAATCTGGGCATCTTGAGGCAATGTTACAATTGCCTCATGTACACAGACACCCCACTCCTTCTCCCACAAAACACAAATACATGTGAGAGATGCAACTATATAGCCAAACTGGAGGCTGAGCTCTCTCAACTCAGGACTGGCAAGACCAGACAGGAGGAGAAGGAAACCACTCACACCACAAACCCAGTTTCACATAGAACTATCACAACTGCAAAACAAACACATAAACACACAAAGACATACTCGGAGGCACTGATCAAAAATCTACCAAAACTACAGAGGCCTCCAAAGCAGACACCCAAGCAACTGCCACCTCAAGACATAAGACATGCAACACATAGTTCTCAAAGTCAGTGTGCTAAACAGTTACAGCCCTTAAGGCCAAACACAATGCCAGACACACTTGTTATAGGTGACTCCATAGTCAGACACACTGACGTCCCACTCACCAGACTGAACAAGGAAAAGATCACAGTAAGCTGCCTGTCAGGTGCTAGAATCCGCCACATAACACAAGCACTCAGGTCACTCCACAGCAAGTACAAGTATGACTCAGTCATTGTCCATGCCGGTGTGAGCGACCTGAGACGTACCTCCCTGGACTACATGAAAAGAGACATAGAGGAGCTCTCAGATTATGTAGCCCAGGCCGGTATGACCCTGACCCTGAGCAGTATCCTACCCTCATCAAGAATGATGCCACAATACAGAGACAAAATGATCAGCTTTAATAATTGGCTTAATTACTGGTGTCATTCTAAGGGGATCCAATGTCTGTCTGCCAGGGATGACATGCTTGAAAAGCCACGCTGCTTCGCAAGGGACGGCTTGCACCTGTCACCCCTGGGCTTCCGGATATTGGCAAAGGCTCTTGCCACCCCCATAGTGCCTTTTTTAGGCAAGGCTCAAATGATAAACCTACCACCCTAGAAAACAAAAATGGAGAAAAACTAAGGGTAATACTGCTCAATGCCAGAATTCTAAACCTCAAGATGCACGCCCTCGAAGCCCTCCTCAGTATGGAGAACATCGATGTCTGTGCTGTGACTGAAACCTGGTTCATGGCTCCTGAGAGCACCCCAGCACTATCAGGTTATACCTCATATCATGCGTTCCAGCCCCAAAATCCGGACAATACCACAAAAGGAGGGGGAGTATCCATATTCATAAAGGATACCCACACCTCCAGGTTAGTGGCAACACACGAAGCATCGGAGACCATCCGGGTGCAATTAACCATAGGTAAAATTGCCGTACAGTTTGTAGCATGCTACAGACCACCCTCTCAAACTCAGGAAACCCACACAGCCTTCCTGAAGACACTGGAGAGTATGAATGTCTCTCCAAACACCATCATATTGGGTGACTTCAACTACCCAAACATAGACTGGGAACATTACTCAAGCCCCAACACCCTAGCCCAAAGGTTCCTGGAGTTCATAAACTCAAATGCTATGGAACAACTAGTCACCATTCCCACAAGAGGAGAAAATATACTAGACCTGATCATCACAAACATGGGGACAAAATGCTCCACACTGGAAGTATATCCCTCATTGGTGAGATCAGACCATAAATTAATCTCACTGGAGATCCACATCCCGCCCCCAACCCCAGCAAAAAAGACCACAGTGAAGAACTTCTCAAAAGCAAATTTCACACTTCTTAAGACTGGAGTGGTATCCTTCAAGGCCCCCGAGCCAGTGGAAACCACAACCCACGCTGCTGAAACCCTTACAAATGCCTTCTACGAGCACCTCCAGGAATGTATGGATCAAGCAATCCCTAATAAAATCAAGACCCTTTCCACCAAAGGCAGGCGCCCAGTCTGGTGGACCCCAGCCATAAACAAATTCTACAATAAGAGGAGAAAGCTACTACATGACAGAGCAAAATCCCTAAAAGGGAAGGCATCTCTGATCAATACTAGCAAAAAACTACGATCACTCATAAAATCATTCAAGGCCAACTTTGAGAGAAAAATCGCTAATGACACAAAAGACAATCATAAGGCCTTCTTTAGCTATGTTAGAAACCTGGGTGAAAACTCCCAGATATGCTCAGAATTAGTCCAAAATGATACAAAAATCACTGAACCCACAGACATTGCCAACATACTGGCAGACAGGTTCAGTGCAAATTTCTCCCTTCCCTCCCCCCCAAAAGGAGAAATATCTATCCCACCAGAGTCTAGCCTCCCAAACATCTCAGATGCCCAGGTGAGAGCTGCTCTCTCTAAAGCAAAAAACACAGCATCAATGGGACCGGACGGTGTCCCCAGCTGTGTGCTACACGAACTCAATGAGGAACTAAACCCACACATAAGGCTGCTGTTTAATTTTAGCCTTACTACAGGATACGTACCCAAAGAATGGCGTACGGCAACTGTGGTCCCACTCCACAAAGGCGGTGCTTCTACGGACCCTGAAAATTACCGCCCCATAAGCTTGACGAGCCTTGTCTGCAAAGCTATGGAGAGGATCATAATGGAACTCATAAATAAAGACATTGGGGACCTACAGACACTGGATCCTACCCAATTTGGCTTTGTCAAGGGCAGATCCTGCCTCTTGAACTTGGTCTACTTTTTCGAAACAGTCACTAAGGCCATTGATGAGGGTAAGGCAATTCACACAGCCTACCTTGACCTAGCAAAAGCGTTTGAAACAATACCACACTCGGGCATCATAGAAAAGCTCACCAGCTTAGATGTAACCCATATGTCACAAGATGGGTTGCAAACTGGCTCAAGGACAGAACCCACAGGGTTAGAGTTGCTGGTGCCATGTCAGACTCTAATCCGGTCACGAGCGGTGTCCCACAGGGCTCAGTCCTGGGCCCCCTCTTGTTCGGCATTTATTTTTCTGAAGTGCAGGCAAACATAGGGGATTGTGGCTGACAAAATTTGCAGATGACTGCAAACTGGGCTCCATAACTGACACTCCATCAGACACAGACATCCTCCAGAGAGGTCTCATAGAAATGGATAACTGGTGCCAGAGCCATGGCCTTAAGCTAAATGCCAAAAAATGTATAGTCATACCCTTGGGAAAAACAAGGTAACCCCTAATTACCACATAGGTGGTAATCCATTAAACACGGAAGAAGTTATCAGGGACCTGGGGACCCAAGTTGACAGTAACCTCTCTTTTGACACTCACATTGCCAAAGTGGTTAGGAAGACCTTCTACATTGCCCACCTGATCATGAAGGGATTCACATCCAGATCAGGAGAGGTCATTGTACCCCTGTACTCTTCACTTATCAGACCAATGATTGAGTACAACGCCCCATTCGGAATGTACCTTACCCAACACCTGCAGCAGTTGGAAAGACCCCAAAAGTTCCTCACCAAAAGGATAAAGGGGCTCAAACATATGTCTTACGCTGCCTGACTGAAGAAACTCCAGCTCTATTCAGTCGCATACCATCTGCTCAGAGGTGATCTGTGCCTGACATACAAGGCCATGTCCAACCCGGAATTAATGGACATGCTCCACCTCAAAAAATCCAAATCCACCAGAGCCATGAGAG
>NC_056728.1:1498677633-1498682633 GCF_019279795.1 Protopterus annectens
GTAAATAGTACTGACAGTGTATATGTCCTTTTCCCCAACTGTAGTGCAATCTCGGAGTGAGAATATTAATATAGGGGGGTGTGTGGGAGGTAGCCCCCCACATACTCAGGTTATAAAGTACTTACTTACTCTTGTCATAGGCACTGGACAATATAAAACAGTACTAGACAATATTAAACTGTACTGGGTGGAGGGGCTAGGCCCACACACACCCCGTTGTGGGGGGCTGTGCCCCCCAAACCCCCTATTTAATATTCTCACACCGAGATCGCACTACAGTGGGGGAAAAGGGCATATACACTGTCAGTACTATTTTCGGTGATTTGGACCCTATGTCAAACTTTTTTGAAAAATGGATTTTTGGTGGAATGACACTGATCTCTACACATTTATGTTTATATCTGTTAAAAGATTACAATAGCGAACGGCCACATCATCAAATTCTTTCCTCGGGAAAGAAGTCACGTGGCCATTATCAGGGATCTGCCTTTTCCCCAATGTAGAGTGATCTTGGAGTTGGTATATTTAGTTAGTGGTGGTGTGGGGGCCACAGCGCCCCACATTGGGGGGGGGCAAAGCCCCCCACTATGTTTAGGTGTGTTTGTTTACTTTGTTTATGGAATGCCACCCAAATTCTTTTCCGAGGAAAGAATTTGATGATGTGGCCATTTGCTATTGTTAGATTTCGACGCTTAGGTATCGATGTTTTAGGATTCGGCAACCTAAGCTGCTGATATTATGATATAGACGCTACATACATATATATATATATATATATATATATATATATATATATATATATATATATGTGTCTATATATATATATATATATATATAAATATGTGTGTGTGTGTGTGTGTGTGTGTGTGTGTGTGTGTATATATATATATATATATATATAGGTTTATTATCAAAATTCCGCAGCTGGCAAATGTAAGTGTTCCTATTTCCCACCCAACATGTTGGAAATCAAATATGCAATTGTGCACATAACTGTCAGAAGTATTTAGGAAAAGTCGACAACTCAGCAATAGTGACTTTACTGAAAATACCACATTTCTGGTTATGAGCTACGAATCTTCACCAACATCTATTCTGCTACTGATAGCCTCCAAATTTATTGACATAGTAGAGTTATGTGTTTCTGATGCTGACCCCGCAAATAATTATCTGAAATCATTATTAATAATGAAATAGCATACACTACCTTATGCTTATAAAGGAGTACATCCAAATGTCTTTCCCAGCAGATTTAAAGATAAAGTATGTCTAAAAAATAACAATAACATTAATACATACACATAATAATAATGAAATTCAAAAGAGACTTACAAAAAGACAATTGTATAAAAATTGTGGTAAAAATTCCATTGAAGGATTCAATTTAATTAATTGGTTTATAGGTTTGTGGACATTGTTGTTGCATTATTGCTAAGTTTATAAATAGGGTTGTGTGTAATAGTTTTAGTTATTCTGATGAAGTTCTGTAGTATCCAAATGAAAGTGCTTAATTTTATGATATTTGATGTAATTAAACTTCTTGACATGTCTTGGCAGTATTTTTATTCCAATAGTGTTTACTTTAAGCTGCGGTGGATTTCTTAACTTTAGCTCACTAATTCTCCATATCTTAAGTTGTTCATATTAAATTATAATATTTAAGTAGTTGCTTACTTTAAGAAGTCTGCAGTATGGAAAAAAATTGCCACCGATCTAGAAAATTGGTAAATTGATGTGCTGATGGTCAAGTTTCCATGTAAATTCAGAGCTATTTACATGGGATTTTTGCAAATGTGGTAGTTTTTCATTTATCTCTATGAATCATAGCAATATGCAAACATTTGCAGCCATATACAGGCATACTTGGATAATGATGAAAATGAGCCCAAATGACATGAATGCACTGCCAGACTGACATGAATACACCATGGACAGCTCTGCAGTCTGCAACATACCCCAGCAGCTCCCAGGTTGCTGTGGTAACAAGCCAATGGCTCTAGACTAACGTAAATTAGAATATAGTTAAAAAAAATAAAAAACAAAACAAAAAAAAAAAATGGATTCATCTGAATGACATTTTGCACTAACATGAAGTGTAATCCCTGTCCAGCTAATGTCATCTGTCACACATTAGCATGTCAAGCAACTCATCAGATCCTAAAACCTTTACGTAACATACATAGTAATAATATACTTCCACTCCCCCAAAATATTATAACACATGCTGTACTGCATGTGGCATGTGTAAATGGCATTTGGGTGTAACACTGAAAAAATGCATCGTATGCAATGGCTAGAAGCAGTAGCAATTGTAAATCATACACATAACATTTATTGAAGCATTTAAGTTTTTTTCCAACATGGAAGTGACATGTGAATGGGTTCCTTAAAAAAATAAGTGACAAAGCATTTTGGTTAAGGTGATATCACACCACAGAAGGAGTGGTTCTGAACCTCTGTGCTCTAGCACTCTTCTTTCTTTCTCTCTAAATTCTGGTTCTGGGGTTCTGGCACTTCACATCATGGCATCACCTGTGAAGGCACAAGGATGCACCCCAAGTAAGTCCAACAATGAGACCCTTATTATGCTCTGTGTTCTCAAGGATTCCTAGTAGCAAAATATTGAATCATGCACAAAAACTACTATGTGGAAAAAAATTGATATATGTCATGAGTTGGATGATCACCTTTCATCATCCCTAACAAGTATCACCCATTCCATCTAACAGTGCTGTCATTGATATGATTAGGTAGTCCAGGTAGAGGAGACAAGGGCAGAGTTCCACATTAAGTACAATTATTTTTATTTTCAATTTTATTTTTTTTTTATTGGTGACTATTATATTGGACAATATTCAACATAAAAACAAGTTTGCATATGGGAAGCATTTGCTGAAAAAGATATGTGCAACTGGAAATATTATCTGTAATGCAATCAAGATACTCAAAGGAAGTCAAAAACATATGTGTACACGTATATGCTTCGGTTTAAAAAGATATGATGGTTATTAATGTTCAGAATAAATGCAAATGTAACATTTATGCTTAATTAATACTGCATATATAGCACTGTAACTCAAATACATACATGTGCAGGGTTACAAGAAATACTTGTTTGTGTATTAATATAGATTGAAAAATTGCAATTACACATAATAATTTAATGTATCATTGCATAAAATGAGTTACTATGTAGATTACATACCGTCAGTTTTGGTAAGTTAATTATTGCTTGTGTGAGACACAGAGATATTACTATAACAATTGTTTAACACAGTTTTTAGTTTGAAAGTAATGTAAGTGCATGTACAACATATTGCTGAAGTCTCAGTCAGACACACCCTAGCAAAGGGGTGGTTGGAGGAGGCTGCTGGGGGTTGTTGTGCTAAGTGAATGACCAAGGCATACATTACTCTGTATTTGTTATTGCTACATGCATTTCATTGCATGGTCTAACAGTGGTGATTTCGGTCATTGGTACGGTTTGTCAAATTATGTAATGGTTAAAGTTCATTATATTCACCATTACAAAGTTAAAGGGTTTTTGCCCTTTTTTGAGTTTGTGAAACCCTGCAGTAAGTATATTTGATTTCTAGTTGTATTGGGGTTGAGCCCCCATATCCAAAGACAGATCATGGTCAAAATGGGCCCTAGGCCGGGTAATGGGTTGGTACTCAGTGCAACAGCCCTCCCCCTCTTCTGCAGCCATTTCAGTGACCCATTACTTGGGTATTGCTCTCCAATTACTATAAACACTGTTCAAACCTATCAGTATGCATATTATTTTCTCATCTATGCCTACAATGATTGCAGATATTTCAATTTAAATTTACAACTTTTATTTCAAACTTTATAGCGCAAACATTGATAGCCATTTGCTAAGTAAGCCAATGCAGTTTCACAGTGGAACAGACTTAGCATGAGCAACAGTAAACTGCTCTGCCCTTGAAACTCACATTCATTGAAACGGCTTTGAACAACATTCAAAGAAAATGCATCTGGTCAGTGGTGGATTAATAACTTTGGGTTGTTTTCAAACCATAGGCCCTGTGCACACATTTTAGGACCATGCAGGTGCTATTTGATTCACCTTTCTGATTGTATTAAATTATCCATCTATCCACAACCCCTTTTTCCACATGGGGTCAGTGTGTCACTTCTTCAGTGAGAATCATCTAGAACCAAGGTATATACTGCTGGCTGGCCCTGTTGCAGTGGTTCTTCCACACCGCACACTCACAGCTGAGAATATCCAATCCACCTACTTTGCAATGTGGGAGAGAAAACACACATGAACAAAATGACAAAATGCATTCTCTGCACAGTAGGCACCACAGCAGAGAATCAGACCAATGAACTTGTGACTGAGAAGTTATAACAATATCCACTGCAACACTGTGCAACCCTTGCATTAATATTAAAATATATTCCTTGCATAATACGGCACCACTTCTTCTACTGGGATTTGAATGTGTAGTTTTAAATCCTTTTCCATAGAGCAATGAATCAAAACATGTAAACTGATAATAGCAAAACTACCCATTTCAGAACAATTCAAAGGCCACTCAAACTTCTGTCATTACAAACCACCAATATCAATTAATGCACATAATCTGTGTAGAAGTAAGTTGTCTGAATAATTCCGCATTAAAGAGATCTGTAACTAATGAAGAGAGTGCTGCTAGCAAAAAAAATTACATTTCAGTAATTCTTTTCTAAATTAAGTGCCTGCTACCATTAAAGAATAAATTGCCTATGTTACATAAAAAATATATTAAGTTGTTAATATTGCAATATGGAGTAGCTAGCAAAACAACAACAGGTTCATAGCTACTATGCATCGCATCCAAAGCAAAGGATGACACATTCAGGAGTGGAACACCCCGATCCCTTCTAAAAGTGCTGCACAGTACCAACAATACATCACCATGGTGGGTTAGTAGAACCTACAGCCTTCTGTACCAAAGATAAACATGTTACCTGTTGTGCGACTAATATGG
>NC_056728.1:1498687633-1498792633 GCF_019279795.1 Protopterus annectens
AAAAAGATCTTTGCTTATGATGATTCATCAGAAATGACCTACGCTGAGCTTAATTACATATATATCTAGTGGTGCTACTCACAGAAAACCATTAGGCATGTGAAGTCCTGGAATGTGAATACTAGTCGATGTCTTAGTAGACATTCATGCGAAAGTACAAAAATGAAAAAAGCTGACATTCTCAATCAAATGGCAGATAAACAAAACAGACTTAACTGATCCATTCCTCACTGCCTAGAGGCCTCTATACAACAGGCTAGAAGGCACACTGCTCACTCTATCTCCTAAAAGATCTACAAATATATTCACCAGTTTCATTTCATCCTCAAATGACTTCGCACTCCCTCACCTGCCTCAGTCTACAAAAACTACATTCTCTTTCACCAACTTTTCTTTTCAAACCTGCTTAAGTAATACCACTGCTTGACCTATTGTCTATGTAAACCAAAAAAATAAAAAAAAAGATTTACTTACCAAAACCTACCAGTGATGTAGGCAAAGGTTGGCAGATAGGATTACTTGCTTCTTCCATCCAGCTGGACCTAGTACTTATTCCTTAGCAGTCTTCCCTGCCAATCATCCCTTTGTGTCCTTGTATCATTATTTTTTCACTGTGTCTTTTCCCATACAAAACCAAAGGTCCAAATTATTTGGTCCAAACAAAGATTTTCCACATGGAAACATCTCATGACTGTTCCGGAGCATCATACTGGTAAGCCACAGATAGGATCTATAGTGCTAAAAAGCAGTGTTAATGAGAGGTAAAACTCTCTACATGAACAAGTTTAGCTTGTTTTTTAGCTCCACTTTTTAAGGACATCACAAGAGAGCATCCCTCATTGCATGATTTGAAGGATCTGTTTGATTTCACAAAGTTTTATCTCAGGTGGGTATTGTATGACAACCTTTCCCTTATGCAGCAGCTATTGCAGTCCTGCTGCTCATGCAGGTATGTCAATAGCAGAGCTGCATTTACCATGACTGCCTCCTACTTCTGCAGGTGGAGCTGCTGCTGTTGACTGAACAGTTCCTATTAGTATGCTTCCTACTTTCTCATCCTGTGTGTACCTTCTGCTGTGAAACTGCATAAAGATCTCTGTGGCAAATCACTGTGTGATATACTGGCACAATATGCCAATAATGGCATCTACTGCAAATCTGCAGCTGTCATGTTTTGCTCTGTCAGAAGTCACTGCAGCAACAATTCTTAAAAAAAGACATGGAGCACACTATCATTCTATATAATTGCGATTGTTATACCTTTGGGTAAAAATGGATGTGTGGACATCTTTATGTCCGATTCTACAAAAGAACATTAGCTGTCCACCTCGACGTTACAGGAGAAATGAGAAACATTTTAAATGCTATGACTACAAAAACTGTGAAAAGTGCATATATTTCCACAAGCACACAAAAGTGACACTAACATTATCATGCTCAGCCTGTCTCACCTTGATATGGACTATCACAGCACGATGCTCTGCTTCACTGTGAAAGAGGACAAAAAAGAAGAAAATAAATGATTGGCAGTGAAGGGTAGGAAATTTAGGAAAAATGATTGTGACAAAGAAGGACACTACCAGCACAGCTATCTGGAATTTTGTAAATAATTATATGTCATTTGTGAATATCAACATGATCTATATAAATGCTTGTGTTACAAATGTATTAGAACTCTATGTCATGTATATATCAATCTGGTCTGTACAGGCATGTGTGTCAAAAATAAATTTTATAAAGTGCTTCTGCTTAAAATTTAACCACAGTGTGGTCTACTGGAATAGAACAGAAATGTACATACACTATTATAACTCTTTAAACATATATATTTTAACAGTGGAAACTGGAATACAGGAAGTTAACTTCGGAAAAATAGCTGAAATTAAATTGCTTTATGGCTATGCAATAAAAGATAGAGAGGGAAATTTAATAAAGTCTACATGGACTTTTTTTCCATATAGGCATAGGAGCGGAGTGATCTAGTAAACAGTGCTAAGTGGCTCGCACGAGCGTGCCAACACAGAAGTATCTGTGACATGCAAATCACCTGATAAGAAGGTGATCTGCATGTAAATGAGGGAGGTAGAGTGATCCAGGAAGCAGACAGGCAGTCCTGCAGACCCCATATTAGTGTCCGTGGTGTACATGGAAAAATTTTGTGTACAGGATGTAAAAAGAAAAACAGGGACCGTAAAAGGAGAGGTAAATGGGCAGAAATAGCATAGCAGAAACAGATATGTGCAAAACTATCCACCATGTGTCCAAAACCATATGGAAATTAATTTACATTTTTTTTTTTTATAATCAGAGTATGTTTGCATGGTATGGCGCAGTGTGCAAACAAGCTGATATGAAAAAAATATATAAAATAGTATAAAAAAACAAAGTTATTAGTATGTGACAGTAATGTGTTATAGGACCCTGCATGGAGTATCTAGAATGGTGGAGTGGCTCTGCTACTATAGAGACAGTGCCTAGAACCATGTTCTTTCCAGGTTGTGTGCACAGATCCCTATGCAAATGAGCTGTGGTTACTGAATAGCACAAATGGGTATCCCTGTCTGCAGATCTTATACGTATAGGCCCAGAACCATGTTGGTGTCCACAGAAGTAGTAGCTGACATCAATAGGGTGGGTGTGTCTGAAGACTTGAAAGCTCATTGGAGCTCAGTGGTGCCTGTCTGTGTGGTGCAGTGCTGTGTTCAGCAGGGGAAAATGTACAGTATTTGCCATGCTTTGTTTACCTTCGGGGCACATATTTCATCAGGTTTGAGTGTGTTTGCACATCTCGCCACCATGCTGAGTGTGACCCTTCATGGGTCCATGTACACTGATTAATGAGCATTGTTTACTTTTGTGACACATGTTTGTGCAGGCTGTTGCAAAAAAAAAAAAAACTGTCTGAGAAAGGCAAGGATATCTTAATTACTGATGACCCGTCTTTCACTTAAACTAGGGCCATTAACAGTCCCTAATGATGTACTTGGCAGGTGGGATGCATCATAGGTAGCCAACCACACAGGCTGCACCAGCAGCAGAGCACTATAATTGTTGTATATACCCTACAATCGGATTTCACCCCCATTACTTTACACCAGTGGAGTACACACTTGGGAATTTTAACTGAAGGAATGCGAGGGGCTGCTGTAGGTCTGCTACATATGCATGTGCTAAATGTTGAGGTCAATGTTGTTGCTGCTGTCTATAGGCCTAGACTGAGAAGGAGAAGCATGTTCAGGCTCAGGGTAACCTTCCAGGAGCTACATGAGCTGGAGATTGTAGAGCACTGCAGGGTGGACTGGGACATACTACATGAACTCACCGAGCTCTGCTGACCCCAACTGAGACCCAGAGCCAACAGAGGAGAACCCATCCCAGTGGAAACAAAGGTATGTGTAGCTCTTAGGATACTAGCTACAGGTACTTTCCGAAGACCAACTGGGGACATGATGGAGGTCTCACAGGCATCAGCATCCAGGGTATTCCACCAGTTCCTGGATGAGCTGCTACCACATGCCAGTGAGCATGTTTATTTTCCCCTCAACCCTGAGACAAGGGCCAGACGTATGCAACACTACTACCATGTAGCACACTACCCTGAGGTACTGAGTGCCATAGATTGCACTCATGTACACATCAAAGCACTACCCGGTGAGGAGGGTAGACTCTATGTCAACCGCAAGGGGTATCACTCCATCAAATGCCAGGTTGTGTGCAATGCCCAGGGTATTATCATGAATGTGTGTGCTTGCAGCCCTGGCAGTTATCACAACTCCCATATCTGGCATGCATCACAGTTGTACCAGATGTGCGCTGGGGGGACATCCCACACGGCCATTTACTAGGGGATGCTGGCTATGCACTGGACCCATGAATAATGACACCCATGAGAAATGCACATACCCAATGAAGAATGCCAAAATTAGGTACACACACAAACTAGGAACATCATAGAGCATGTGTTTGGGCTGCTGAAATCATGGTTCTGGTGCCTCAATATATCTTGTGGAGGCTTGCATTACTCTCTAGCCACATGTGCACACATGTTCACAGTATGTGCTATGCTACACAATACAATCCTGTGGAAACAGCTGCAGCAGGATCAGCAAAGGAAAGGGATACACAGCCCCCCACCAGTGCCTAGGTCTCCACAGCCACACCCACAGAGGGACTCTGATAAAGAAACTCCTGAGGTTGTCCCTGTAAGCAGATGTAGGCATGCCCATTATACCCTGGCTTTGGCCAAGAGACAATGCATAGCACATGCACTGACAACCTAGGGCCCTAGGGACTAACCTTACTCTGATTCACATACATATTGGTAAAGATTATGCCAGTCAGCCCACACAACCTGTACCTAACCATGTATTGGCCGTGTACTGTGTGCATCAGACAGAGTCATCCCTGAACTACAGGTATGCCAACTGCTGTATTTGCAAGGTAAGTCACATACCTATTCACCACTTGTAAGGGATATTAGCATATGGCAGCATATGTATGGACCTGCACCATGTATGCAAGGGAATATAGTGGGCTACTGCTCTACTTGGGAAGATCTAATAGCCACTTGGGACAACAGGTAATCTGTCCAACAGTATGTGCTCCAAAATATGCACTAGGCCACATGGCTGACAAGTCCACTACATTATGCAAGGGAGATAGCAAACAGTAGGGTCACATGACAGTTGCACAACTGTCCATGCTAGCAGAGCATGGGCTGCTTGTCCTGCACCCCCAACACATCAGTGTATCCATACAACTGCTGTAACAGTAAATTTGCAATGATATATCAACAGACCAGCCAATTCCAGGGCTGTGGCATAGAACCTGGCTGCACGTTCTATGTTCCACATAATGAAAGAGTGACAATGTATATCTCTATGCTGTTGATTGTGTGATGAATGACATATCCCTGTCTGGCAGCCTGTATGGCTCAGTAGGTTAGGGCCATTAGCATGGATGATGGTGTTTATGGTTTGAATTGGGCAGTATCCACAGCTTTTGCATGTGAGATAGTAATATAGTGGTGTCCCCACAGACTGTCATACTCCTCAATCTATTACTGCATGAAAGCTGGACAAAGACAGAGAGAATGGGGGGCACAGGGCCAAAACTAGAGACAGACATTCAGATGCTCTGATTCACCTAGATGGCAGCTAGTATGAAAGCAGCTTGCATCAGTACAGCATATCTAAAGGATATAAAGTCCAACACTCAAATGTTTATCTTTAGTTAATACTATTCACTGACTGCCTCATACAACCTTTTACTGGAACATCACAAATGTATGAGGAACATGCCAGACATATGGGGTGAAATGCTGGGCATGATGAAAAAACATGTACAGTGAGAGGCATAAATTTGGTGTTCTGGCAAATTAAAATAATTATAGACTGAAGTTAGAAAATAATGGCAGGCATTTGAGTGTCAGACATCATACCCTTCAGAAAATTCATGCTAAAGCAAAACCTGTTATTCTATCAACTTTCTAAGTTTGCAAGTGCAATATGAAACAATTGTCCCTATGTTTGACACTTTGTCTCACCTTTACTAATGCCTTTGTCCAGATTCCTTGCTGTATGATGTTGAGAGGTATGTAGACTGTCACCCTGTTGGAGGTGTTACATCATGTACCCCTGTCACATATTAATTACATCACACAGCTGTGGAATGCTGTGAACAATGTTAGGGAAGAGCTGTACTGCAGAAACAGGTGCCAATGTCTGTAGGGCACAAAATCCTAGCCTGGAGTGCAGGTAGCTCTGGCCTTTAGTCACCTTGTAAGTACTGACAGTCCCTCTGGACATGCTCCTACACTTAGCCAACTTCAGTTGCCTCTTCCTCACAAAGACCTGCTATGTGGTGATACATCTGTGCATACAGACAGCTACCTCTACATATCTGTCTGACCCTGTACCTCCTCTCACATGCCTATGCTTTTAATCAATATGTACCCCATATACATATAATACATATATAAATATATATATATATATATATATATATATATATATATATATATATATATATATAAAAGTGGGGATGTATGGATTTCCCCACATACCCTCAGAATGCTGAGGTTATCTGCACTGACACATCAAAACAGTTGCCCAAAGGAACCAAACCAAGGCTGCGACAGTACATGAACTACACACCCACAGACCCCTGTGCCTATGGAATGTCACCTTGTAAACAGACACAGATGAGAAGGTGTTGTACTCTACAATGGTTCAACGCATGCTGTGGGCAGGCCATCTTGTTCCTGGCCACGTGTGCCTATCTAACTGCAACCAGCCACATATGGCCATGCTGCTAACTGTACACACATAGCAGGGATAGTGACAGGTACCACACTCCTAGGACACTAGATACAATAGCAGTACCTAGCAATATCACTCTGCAGGGCACACATGCTGTCTAACACAAGGCTACCTTGTGTACTCCACAAGTACTGTGCCTGCAACAACATATACAGTTGATGTACTCAGTGGTGCATGTGATAAGTGCTGTATGCTATAGTGTGTAATAGTAGATAGGTAGAAGTTCTAATTTCACATCAGCCAACTCTGTGTGTTTGTCTGTTTATAAATATATCCCCATGCAGCACTATCCTGTATGGGCTATGTCGGTGCAATGTTTATGCATTGTTATGGCCCTGTGACTAGCTGCTGGCCTCTATAATGTCTCCCTTAACAAGGCCTGCTGATGTCATCCTCCTTAAGAGCATTGGCTAACACCGTCACATCAGATAAACTCTGTGGTACATGCATACTGTGAGCTGTAGTGTTTAATAGTAGAGCTGTAGGGGTTCTAATCCACATTCAGCCAACTCTGTGTGTCTGTTTGTAAATATATCCCCATGCAGCACTAGGGACAACCCATATGGGTTATTTCTGTGCAAAGGTTATGCATTTTATGGTTCTGTGTCTAGCTGCTGTCCCTAAACTACCCCCTATACATTATCATAACTGATATCCACCTCCTGACTGACCTGGATACAGGCTAGTTGTAAACATGTCAATGCCATCACCACACCATCTAGATTTGTAAGTTAAGATAACCCAGGTGACATGTGGTCAGGTTAGCAGACCTTATCACAAACTATGAATGCATGAATATGCTGACTGCCCCCATTATCCCTGACAGACTCTTCTACGCAAATGCATCCAGGGTGCCATGCACGTATACTGCCGTACCTTGCTGATGTCATATTTCTGCTGTGCTGTCATGTCATCCTGTGCTGCTATATTACCACCATGTGTCCATAGTGTATCCCCTTTGACTCCTGAAACAGAAACATACACATGTCTGTGACACACCTGTCATTCTCTAACACTACCGCCACTCCAACATCATGCAACAAAGATATACAAAGTTTCCTGTGTAGTCATGACACATGCCAGCATACAGTACCTGTAGTGGCCCACAGCAAGTGGTATGGCATAACAATACTGCATTACACAAGTACATGTCAAGTGACATAGACACCCTGTGCATCAGACACATTGTAGCATTGCCTTGCATAGCTGGCATGGATGGCAGGGATGTGGCACAGTCATCATCACATGCACAGGGTGTGGTGTGGGGGTGCCATAGGCCTAGGCTGTGCCAAACGGTTTGACAGCATGTGTATGAGTCAGGAGGAGTGCAGGTTAGATGGGCCATGGAGAGGTGCCGTGACCTGCATGTGACATTGGTGTTTGAGGAGTGTGTTTTTGTGTGTGTGTGTGTGTGTGTGTGTGTGTGTGCATGTGTGTGTGTGTGTGTGTGTGTGTGTGTGTGTGTGTGTGTGTGTATACAGAGCCAAGTGCAGTGCTAGCCCTACATATGTGTATTTTGGTAAGCTGTGGTCTGTACATGGTAGAGAGGCAATTCACCGTCTCCAGCCATGAACACAGGAACTGGCTCTGCTAGGAGTAGCACTGGCTCCACCATGCCCAATGTCAAATGCAGTGCTAGTACCTGACGGTGACTGCAAACCCTCAAAATGCTTTGTCAGAGAAGGCCTGCACCTGTCGACCTTTGGATCCCGGATACTGGCTAAGGCTCTTGCCAACCCTCTAGTGCCTTTTTTAGGCAAGGTTCAAATGACAAATTCACCATCATAACCGGCACAAGCAAGCAAAATCTGAGGGTAATGCTACTCAATGCTAGAAGTCTAAACCTCAAAATGCATTCACTCGACGCACTCCTTAAAATGGAGAACATCGACATCTGTGCAGTGACAGAGATCTGGTTCAATGCTCCAGAGAGCACCCCTGCATTACTAGGCTATAATTCATACCACACATTTTGGCCACCTAACCTGGAATGAAACAATAAAGGTGGAGGCGTGTCCATATTCATTAAGGATATCCACACCTCCAGGCTAGTTGCTCAGCATAATACTTCTGAGATTACCCAAGTGCAACAAACTCTGGGCAAGATTGCAATCCAAATTGTAACTTGCTGCAGATTTCCCACCATGCCCCAAGATTCCCACTCCTCATTTCTTGGTACACTGGAAAATATTAGGGTACAACCCAACACCCTAATAATGGGTGATTTCAACTACCCCACCATTAACTGGGAAAACTACTCATGTACCAACTCTTTTGCTCAATGTTTTCTGGAATTCATAAGTTCCAACACCTTGGATCAACTTATCCACACCCCCACCAGGGGCAGCAATATTCTAGACCTAGTCATTACCAACATGGGCGACTGGTGTTCCACACCAGAGGTCAATTCCTCATTGGTCAGATCTGACCACAATCTAATTAGCCTAGACAGCCACATCCCCCCATTAGGGAAACCACTGTAAAAAATTTCTCCAAAGCCAACTTCACGCTTCTTAAGACAGAAGTGGCAAACTTCACGACACCCATGCACATGGACAATAGAGGTATGACTGCTGAATCCTACACAAATGCACATTATAACCACTTACACATACTATCCCTAACAGAACAAAGATGCTATCCTCCAAAAAAGGAAGCCAATCTGGTGGTCCCCTGCCATAAACAAACTCTACAACAGAAGAAAGAAACTGTTGCAAAAAAGAGTAAAATCCCATGACTGGAAAAACTCCCTGGTCAGCCTCAATAAGAAGCTGAGATCCCTCATAAAATCCTCCAAAGCTAGAGATGAAAACAAAATTGCCACTGATTCTTAAGACAACCACAAAGCATTCTATAGCTATGTCAAGAATCTCAATGGCAACATTCAGATCTGCTCTGAGTTACAGCACAATGGCACTAAATATACAGAACCAGCTGATATTGCCAACATCCTGGCAGTTAGGTTCAGTGCTAACTTTACCCCCCCCCCCACCCATCTCTATACTAGAAGAATGCAAAGTTCCTGTAATCATGGCTGCACAGGTAAAAAACACACTCTCCAAAGCCAATAACACAGCATCCATGGGACCTGACAAAATCACAGGCTGTGATCTACATGAACTACAGAATGAACTGGCACCCCACCTAAGCACCATGTTTAATCATTGCCTCAACTCAAGCTTTGTGCCCACTGAATGGCACACAGTGATGGTTATCCCACTCCACAAAGGTGGAGCCAACAAGGACCCCAGGAACTACTGTCCCATTAGCCTAACGAGCCTAGTCTGCAAGACCATTGAATGGATCATAATGGAACTTATAAACAAAGACATTGGTAATCTCCAAACTCTGCACTCCAACCAGTTCAGGTTTGTAAAAGGCAGATCATGTCTCCTGAACCTGACTGACCTCTTTGAAGCAGTCACCAAAGCCATAGACGAGGGTAAGGTGGTTCACACAGCCTATCTAGATCTTGCCAAGGCTTTTGACAGCATCCCCCACTCTGGAATTATAGATAAACTCACTAAACTAGGTATAAATCTATATGTCACAAGATGGGTTGCCAACTGGCTCTCTGACAGAACCCACACTGTGAAAGTAGCAAACTCCAAATACAGTGACAAGTGGAGTACCACAGGGTCCTGGGTCTTCTTCTGTTTGGCATCTACTTTTCTGAAGTACAGGCTAGTACAGAAGGTCATTGGCTAATGAAGTTTGCAGATGACTGCAAACGAGGAGCCATAATTGAAACTCCTAATGATGTGGACATCCTACAAAAGGGCCTCAATGAGACAGATGCCTGGTGTCAAAGCCATGGCCTCTCAGTGCCAAAAAGTGCATTGTCATCCCCTTTGGTAAAAACTCTGTACCCATGAGATATCACTTAGGTGGTAGTCTACTTAACACCAAAAGTGTAATAAGACACCTTGGGACACAGGTGGACAGTAGTCACTCCTTTGATAATCACATCACCACAGTAGTCAGGAAATACTTCTATGTGGCACACCTCATCACAAAAGGGTTCTCATCCAGGAAAAAATAGGTCATTGTTCCCCTCTACTCATAACTCATTAGACCCATTATAGAGTACAACGCCCCTTTTGGTATGTACCTCACAAGACATCTGCAACAACTGGAAAGGCCACAGAAATACCTCACAAGGAGGATTACTGGCCTCAAACAAATGCCCTATGCAGACCGTCTCAAAAAACTCCAGCTTTACTTCGTTGCATATTGCCTACTCAGAGGCGATCTCTGCCTAACATACAAAGCTATGTCAAACCCAGAGCTGTTGGACATGCTCCACTTAAAGAAATCCCTCTGAGCTACACACTCTAGGGACCTAAACCTTGTCATCACAATAAACAGAACATGCTGGTGGGAAAGAGTCCTGCCCCAGAGACTTGCCATACTCTGGAACAAACTACCTATCTATATCAAATAAAGCTCCTCATTAGCACTCTTCAAGAAAAATCTTGATGACTGTATGGGAAATAGGAAATTCACCCCAAGGATCACCTCTGTGGCTCTGCTCGACAGGGGCACAGGAAAATAATTTTCTTAGGTGGAGAAAGCCAAGGTACCTTTTTGGCTAGAATTGTATAGGCCCTAGGGCCGATAGCCTAGTACCTACCTATGAACCTATGAATAATTAAATACATCCAGTTTTTATTTTTAGATGTCTGGACATTGTCTGGGCACTGCGCAGCTGCACTACATGCCATGCTGCAAAACATGCTTTTTTATTAAAAAAAATTAAAAAAATTGACATGACACTGGTGGACAGTCTGGGGAGTCTCTTACCCATCTGCAGACATGGTTACCACTACACATCTCCTTACACTGATTCAATACCAGTGTTCCTCAGCTTTCCCTCAGCAATGCACCATCATTAATATGCATGGTGTGCTGCCGAGGGGGAACCATATACATGGACATGGTAATAATCCATGTAGGCTCTACACTGTCCCTACACTGATTTTAATAAATCATGGGGAGTATCTTTCACTTTTTAATGAACAAGAAACATGTTTGCGCTGAGAAGCTTCTTGTATTGTCTTCAGAGTGAACTAATTACTAATTTTGAAATGTGAAGGAATGCAGTTGTTTTATGACTTCCAGCATCTGCCAAAGATCTGCGGTATTTTCATAGTTAAATGCTAAACACTGCCAGATTCCAGCATGGGGTTTCACCTGGGATAGAGTCAGATGACAAGAAATTATGTCATTCTGCATGCTATCCCAGCAATAGTATTTGAGATTTTAATTTGAGAACACTCTGAGAGAAGCAGTGCATTCTGTATTCTGTCTTGGTCCTGACAACAACAGGAATCATTCACTACATATCTACCTTACTCTGATAAAGTAAGTTACTAGGGAATAGTATAATTCTCTTAGATATAGTCAGGAATATAGCAAAGCTTAGTTTAGATATTTGTATTTATTTATTTGAGTCTTGCAATGCTGTTTTAAATATTTCCTGTGATTTTGAACTCTGATGTCACTGTGATTATATACTGAGTATTTTTTTGTTCTATTATTTATTATTAAATATATATTAAACCTTGCATTGTGGCTGATTTGTCTACAGATATTAAAGTCTGAGAGTACTTGCATATTTATTTGGCGACACTGTGTGGGCCAATTCTAATAGCCTTGCTGTTGGTCAAACTACCATTTGTATTAATATTAATATTACACAGAAAGATTGGACACCCTTTATTAAGAACCTTAAAGTAGATGATAAGGAATTGGCTGGTGGTAGTGATAACTACCTTATAGACTGAGCAAAAGGGGGCATAGCTAGTAAACCTGTGCCACCCTTTCCCATGTGTGTGTATGTGTGTGTGTGTGTGTGTGTGTGTGTGTGTGTGTGTGTGTGTGTGTGTGTGTGTGTGTAAATCAAGCCTCAAAGTGTGTGTGTGTGTTAGATACTCGGGCAGGGACACAAAGCACTTGTTGGACAGACAGGGTGCTGGAGGTCCTGTCTTGGCCACTCAGCTGAGATCTCAACTCTATAGCTGTGCCATTAGGCAGTCGTACTGGAGATCTGGAGAAAGAGGTAGAAACCAGCCCCTGACTGTGGTCTCTGTGTGCTCTTAAGGGAAATTGCACTTGAGGCAGAGAGCTGCATCTGGAAATACTGTGTGCGTACCTGTCATTCTCCCAGTGTACATTCTCCACTGATGCCAGCAGTGAGGATTGAAACTCCTTGATTTCTGGTCCAGAGGTGGGACATCACAATGATAATGAAGATAATGCAGAAAGGAAACTCTTCCTTCATTGATTCCTACAGCAGAACCTGTATAAATACAATGGCAGACTATAAACTACCAGTCACTGCAGTGTTCATACAAGCTTATTCGATATTCACACAGCTCTTCTTTCTTCTACCCATTCTGCTTGCAGTCATTGTTGGTGACTTTCATCTAAATGTTAATGTTCTGTAAATTCATCTTCATATTTCACTACTTTCCATTCAGCAGAACTCCAAACGTAAACATAAATACTAACAACATTACTTTACAGCACACAGGTTTTACTGCATGAGTTAATGCTTACATCTATACAGTCTAATATAGTCTGAAAATGATCACAATGCATTTGTAGTTACAAGCCATTCATGTAGGAACCATCCTTGTTACATATGACTCTTATAATGCAGAATTGGCTGTTGATCTTTTTCTCAGTTTGGAATGTGATACACACTGCAGTTTTGCAAAAAAAAATAATTGTAGTGATTACATACACACAACATTTATGATGGAGCTGTCACCCTAAGGCAACAACTGAATCATAGCCTAATCACAGGCTTTGTTCCCATGGAATGGAGAACAGCAAAAGTTATTCAACCCAACAAAGGTGGCCTAGCAACAGACCCAGGGAATTACAGACCCATAAGCCTGACCAGCCTCATCTGTAAGGCCATGGAACGTATCATTATGGACCTTATAAATAAAGACATAGGTGACCTCCAAACTCTGGATCCTATCCAATTCTGTTTCATTAAGAGCAAATCCTGCCTGTTAAATCTGGTGGACTTCTTTGAAAATGTGACCAAGGCCATTGACGAGGACACATTTTTGCACACAGCATTCCTCGACTTGGCAAAAGCTTTCGAAACAATCCCACACTCAGGCATTACAAATAATTTAGCAAACTGAATGTAAACCACTTCTTTGTAAGATGGGCTGCCAACTGGTTGAAAAATCAGGCACAAGCTATCAAAGTGGGTGACTCCACATCAAGCAGCAGACCTGTTACCAGTTGGGTGCCATAGGGGTCAATGCTGGGTCTCCTACTGTTTTGTATATACTTCTCAGAAGTTCAGGTCAAAACTAAGGGGTTGTGGCTGGCTAAGTTTGCAGATGACTGCAAACTAGGTGCAATCACTGAATTCCCAAATAATGTCAATATACTCCAGGAAGGTCTTACACAGACCAACAACTGGTGTATTAGTCACAGTCTTAAACTGAATGCAAAGAAATACATCATCATTCCCTTTGGCACAAACAATGTCCCTTCACACTAGCAAATTAACAACAATAGCCTAAGTACCCACGAAGTGGTAACTGACCTGGGATCACAAGTTGACTGCAACCTTAACTTCGACCAACATATGTCTATTGTAGTAAGGAAGGCTTTCTGTGTAGCACACTTGATTAGTAAAGGCATTGCCTCGAGAGCAACAGAGGTTATAACCCCCTCTATACTTTGCACTAATGCTGCCCTTATTTGAGTATAATGCCCCATTTGACATGTCCCCTACAAAGCACCTGCAGCAACTGGAGAGCCCTCAATGTTTTCTAACAAAGAAGATCAAGCATGTGCCTTACATAGACTGACTAAAGTCCCTGTCACTATACTTCGTGTCATACAGACTTCTTAGTGAGACTTATGCCTGCCCTACAGAGCAATCCAAGACCCAAACCTAATGAACTTGCTGCATGTCAGTAAATCAAACAAGACTAGGACTAACTTTTCCAGGGACCTAAGTATGGCCTGTGACTTAAATAAGACATACTGGAGGGACAGATTTATCTCCTAGCGACAGCCATGTCTTTGGAACAAGCTATCAATTCATGTGAAACAGATCACCTCTAGGAGAGTGGATGGGGCACAGTAAATTCTTACCAGGAATAGCAGCTACAACCCTCCTGGATACGGGCAGTCATCACTGAATACAATCTTGGGTATTGACTAGCATTTTGATGGTATTAGATTGGGATGAAATGACTATGCTTAAAGTGACGTCTGGATCAATAACCTAGCAATCTGCTATGATGCTATGATCTCCTATGATACTATGAAAAGGAGTTCATCAAAACCTTTCCAGCTGAACTTCTCATTGGAGAAGGATTGACAGCAAGTTGTATCTTCAGTCCAGTACTTATATCTCAAGACAGACTAGTTTCAGTTACAAATGGTCTTTATTTAACCAACTCATCTGGTATAGAGGGATTAACCTCTGATTATAGCCAAGCAACATAAGCTTGATTAGTTCAGACTGACTGATTGATTGATTTTGTTTTTATTTATTTGTCTTTGTTGACCAGGAAAATCCTGACTGGGTATTGTCCTTTTCAGCAGAGTCTGGGTAGAAAAGCTCCAGCAGAATACTTTATGTATTTATTATTTGTTTACTGGGAAAGTCTGACTAGGACCGAAGCCAATTTTCAGTAGAAGCCTGGGAAAAAAACACTCCAGACACATCTTTGTAATGTGGGGGGAAACCAGAGCAGCCAGATCAGACCCACATGGACGCAGAGAGGACATGCAGACTAGGCACAGAAGCCACCCACCCCAGCCGAGAATCAAACTGGAAAACCTCTTGCTGTGAGGAAACAATGCAACTGCTGCAACACTGCGCCATCCACATTACCAGAATTGTGCAGCTTTATGTTACAATCAAACAGCTTAAGATACAGAATTGTATATCAATTAGGTTACAGTAGAACACTGCATCATATGTATATATTATTTTGTTCTGTAGACAGTAGAACATAGATCTTTACATTATGCAAGGATGTATTTCATAGACAGTCTTATATCTAAGATATTGTCAATAAATAAAGATACATTGCTCTTAAGACACAAAATTACTTTCTATGGTAAGAGACTGGCTTTGATGAGGAAACTTATTTAGGAGTTTGCTAGTAGCAGGACTAGTAAAGGATAATGTTTAAGTATAGATAGATGAAGCTGTAGAGGAGGAACGGAATGAATAGTTACTACATGCTTGCAAATCCTGTGAGGAGGGATGTGCCTCTGGCTCATGTTCTACTTTGGTGGCACCTAGAAGGAACAGTAGGTATTGTGCCTGTAGGATGTTGGCCAGCCAAGACCACACTGTTCCTATGCATATGTTTTGGCTGGGAAACTTTGTACACAAAAGCTTAAATCACACAAAAAGTCACATTTACATTGGAGAACTGCTACATTTTGAAGGGTAGTCTATGCCACTGGACTTGGAAAATGGCTCACTCTCTATCACCTAACTCTCACCCTAGATGGGAATGAATGGGCTTATTAGACATCCCAAAAAGGAACAAATGAGTCATAAGACTCTCATCTGACCTGGGGATGCTTTGATTTTGCCTGTGACAGAATGAATGTGCAAACTTGCTAAAGGTAATGGAGCTACTGTGGAGGTCTGGTGGAAGAGTGAAAAAATGGATTTGTACAGGAAAATTGTGCCATAATCTAAACACCCAAGAACAAAAATAAACACATAAATAAATAAATAAATAAATATTACACATATTTTAATGACATGGAGTAATATTTAAGGAAGACTTAAATCTGGCTAAATTCATTCTTAGGCACAACTCTTGGCTGGTAAATAAGGCAGAAGACTTGCGAAATCAGCCAAGATAAAAATAATAAAACTGTATGGTGGCCTACCTGAGATAGAGACTATAACAGAGGTCTTAATTACATTGAATCCAACACGTATTCCATTTGCAGGAAGGAATGTCCCTTTGTATTTCAGAAACACATTGGTCTTTGTTGAAACATTCAGCCAAGCCAAATTTGCCATAAGGATTGATAGCAGTGAAGATAAGTTTATTTAAAGAACTGGCTCATCTGTCTGTCCTGTATAGACAGGAAGCAGTATTGTACAATGTGTTAATGATGCATCAAAAGCTATAGAAAGAAGAGAACTTGCTGGACCCTGGCTAATGCCCAAAACCAAAATAACTAAAGTTATCACTCATTATCCTTAAAGACTTCAACTTGTTCTTTATAGTGGTACACAGACCTTCCTTCCTTTGGAAGCATCTCTCTCATTTGTTCAAAATGAACTCATACCAAATGCAAAAATTATGGCCTGGTCTTTGAATATCGGTAGCTTCAAAAATACCATATTTACATGATGGTAACAAGAAATATTCATGTAGTTATGGCTGCAAATCCAGTGCTATTGCAGAAATGATTTATTGATTTCACAACATATTATCTATTTCAAGTAATGCATTGAATATGTACTAGGGTTTCCTTAGTAACAATGAATGGCATGATATAAAAGAACATACATTTGCCTGACCATAAATCAAAAGGTAAGTCAATAAATAAATAAAAAAATCACAGAAATTGTGAAAGCTAATTTATTAGGATATAATTAATATATTAGCAGACAGATTTAATTTTTTTTATTTCTCCTACCCACTTTGCTGTCCCTACTATCCAAGAGAATTTAGTTTCCCCTCTACGCACCTTGGAATAAGTCTTAGCATCCCTGTCAATGAATAACAATAATACTTACGTGGGAGCAGACAGCATACCAGGCTGCATTCTGATCAGTACCAAGTGTGCACTATCTCAGCCTCTACTTACTCTTTTAAATGTCAGCATATCTGCAGGGTATATTCCTGATGCCTGGAGAACAGCCAGTGTGACTGCCCTACACAAAGACCCAGACCCTCTGTACCGCTCTATAGACTGCTCTATAGACTGAGATAATTACAGACCCATCAACCTCACCAGCCTTACATGCAAAGCCATGAAATACATCATAGCAGAACTCATTTATGCAGACGCGGGCACCTTAACTGACCTAGATCAAAATCATTTTTTTTTAATGTAGGTCCTGTATCCTGAATCTAGTAAACTTCTTGGAGAATGTTACAAGGGTTGTGGACCGTGGTCATTTTGTGAATACTGCTTATTTTGACCTTGCTGGTCATTTTGAAAACTTAGATAAGTTTAATATAAATCCCTACATTGTCTGCTGGATTGCAAATTGTTTATCCAGCAGATCCCAAGGTTTGAAAGTTGTTGGTTTCCTCTCTGAATGTAAATTTGTAACTAGTGGGGTGTTACAGGGCTTAGATCTGTACTCTCTCTGGTTTGTCATTTATATTACAGACATCCAAGCAAATATTCCAGACATGTGGTTGACCACGTTTGCTGATGAATGTAAACTGGACACTGTTATCCACTTATCTACTGATAGAAGTTGGCTTGAGCAAGTGCTGGAATATGCCTATGCATGGTGTATCAAAATAGTCTTAAATTAAATGAAAAAAGTCAAGCATAGTTTTGCCCCACTATATGTGTCATAAATGATACTAATCTTCAGTCATAAGAGACCTGAATACTTATCTTGATAGCTTTCTCATTGAATCATCATGTTTCTACCACATTCAGGCACCCCTTCTATCTGGCCCAGTTATTTTCCATGCGAATATGTTCAAGATCCAGGGAAGTCATCCAACTACTGTACTCTTCCCTTAACAGGGACATCACTAAATACAGTGCCTCTTATGGTATGTGCAGATCCAAACATATTGCTAAACTAGAAATACCCCAAAAATATCTAACCAGGAAAATTAAAGGTTTTCAATCTTTCAACTATCTGGAAAATATGATTCTCCTGATATTCAGTAGCCTACAGGTTGCTGTAAGGTGATGTGTGTCTTGCTTTAAGAGCCATGAAAAATCCAGCCCTATTTGATTTATTTATTTATTTTATTTTACATTTTTTGATCGGTATAGTCCAACTGGATACATGTCCATTTTCAGCGGAGGCCCAGGGAAAAAAGCTCCAAAGGTATACACATACAATCATTACCATGTCATGTAGAGCAGGAGTAATCATAACATAATACAAATATAGCATATTTTACAGTCTAGTTAAATTTAGTCTAACAATCTTCTAAACTGTCTTAACAAAGATATTTGAGTACAATTTACAGACGTAGGCTAGATACACCAGTATGCATAAAGATTTAGTCAGGCTTGGAGCAGGGACATAATCATTGAGACTTGAAATACTCCTTGAGAGCTATTTTAAATTGAGATAGGGTGGTATCCAGGGTAATGTTAGCAGGAAGGGAATTCCAAATTTTGCCAGCAGAGTTGGCAAACAGGGAGTCACCAGCTGAGTTGTTGGATTTGATGGTTTGCACTAATAGTCTGTTAGATGACCGGAGTGATCTGGAGTTGGATTGGGGGTAGATGATGTTTTTCAGGGACGGTGTATTATCTGGTTTATTAAGTGCTTTGTGAGCAACAGTGAGTTGATTATACTGAATCTGCCTGGGTAGCTCTAGCCATACAAGATAATTTAGATTTTTACAGTGATGTGTTCTATATGGTAGACCAGTTGCAAATCTAGCTATGTTATTATAGCAGCTTGAAAGTTTATTAAGATCAGATTTAGGTTGACTAGTAAAGGGGAAGCATAGTAGAGTGTAGAGAGTAGATGGGAGCTGGCAATGGAGGTCCTAGCATATGAGGTAAGGAATGGCTGTATCCTATAAATTGAGCACAGTTTTATGTTAATGGTTTGGATTGTTTTGTTGACGTGCACATCAAACTTAAGATTGTTGTCTATAATAACTCCTAGCAGTTTTGTATGGGCATATGGAAAGGTAATGGTATCATTATTAGCCTTAATGGAGGGAGATAACGCCATAGATATTTGAGTGGGGGTGAAAAGTAGGAGCTCTGTTTTATTAGGGTTGAGAATCAAACAGCTAGTGGCAAGCCAGTTCTCTACTAGGTTGAAAGTACTCTGAGTTATTGATAGCAGCTCTGTTTGCCAGGTGCCAGTGCAGATCAACGTTGAATGTGGATGGCTTCAGGAATTACAGTGTGGAGTTCATTGATAAAAATGGAAAACAGAAGTGGTCCCAAGATAGACCCCTGTGGGGGACCTAGAGTGTTGATTTTTGATTTCTTCACAAACCCAGTGGGTCAACAAACAGCCACACTAAGGGCATAAACGTAGCAAAGAAGTAAACAAGGCTCACTGGACAGATAGGTTCTTAACTCAACATATTCCTAGCCTATAGAATAATTTGCCACTATACGTCAAACAAAGTACTGCTTTGGCTACCTTTAGGTCTAGTCTCGATAACTGGATGGTTGCAAACAAATTTACACCCCAGTCATCATGCTCGATTTAGGAGGTGAGCACTGTTAAGTGTTGGAAAAGGATGCCAAGAACTTTTAATGTTGTCTGCCTGTGATCTCTTCCTTTGTATTTCCCTATGTTTCTATGTTGTATTAACTTTGCTTAAGCTCTAAAATAGCATTAAAAAACAAACATAATTATTTGTGTGCAGATCTGCTATTCTGTGATTAAATATTAGCACAGCTTCAGCACAAGAATATTAACAATATGTTAATATAGTCATTTTAATGTGTTTAGTTTGTTTGGATTCTATTATTTTTTTCTGAAGCTATAAAACCTTTAGAAGATGTTGCCAGTGATGGAAGCATCCTTGAACAATTCTGATTTGTCTTCCAGCTTCCATATGTCTGCAGTCTCAGTATTCGTACTTCCAGGAAACATTTGGGAATGAGGGGACTTCTAGTCCTCTGTAGCTCAAATAAATGTAAGGTAAGCTCTACTTCACCTGCATCTTAATGAATTGTTGCAAGACGAACAAGGTATGCATATTGCTTTATTCCATTTCTGGAAATGAAATGGTGGGTACAGTGAGATTCTGTCCTGCATCCTATGAAATGTCATATTGTACTGTTTAGTTATTTAAACATGTGCAAAAGTAAAGAGAAGGAAAATGTAGTGTCTGCAGAGTTTAAATGTCATGCTTTTATCTAATTCAGCCAATGAGCTGTATTTGGAGTTTTACCATGTTCTACATCATACACTATCACATAATATTTCTAGAAAGTAATTAAGATATCTAAAATCATATTAAATCTTTGCCTGTCATGATCCAAGTCAGATGTTTTAGGGGCTTCAAGCTGAATGTATTATTAGTTTTTATAAATAGAGCTGTGCAAGTTAGGGTACATTTATTTATGTCTAATCAGATATTAAGAAGTTTAGACTAATCCAACTTAGGCCTATTTCAGCCAAAGTCTGGGGCCACAAATGAATAATTTCATCTGTAACATCAGTACAAGTAAAGTGGAATACAGCAATGTCCTTAAAAACAGTGCAGTGCAGAACTGATTCAGTGTTGAAGTGTTATTAAAGGTTATTACAAAAGTAGGAAAAGATAATTTATGAAAGAACCATTAGCATAATGATTTATTAGTGTCTGTCATATGCAGCATGTATGGTATACATCATGCTATCAAACTGAGTTAAAGGTAATCAGCATTAGCTAACCAGTGCCTCTTCTCCTAGGTTACTACTACTAAGTTCTCAAGTTTCTCTCCCTCAGCAATTTTCTTAGTAACAGTACAAATAGGAGTTTACATAATATACATGTATTCCCAAAATGCCCTAACCATATGATGCCATCCATTTTTATTGTTTTTGGATCAGAAAATGTGCTACTTTTATAGACAGCTGCATGATATCTGATTTCTAAATTTACTTAGCATAGCATAGTTTTTTCATGAAGTAAGTCACGTGAACAATGAGTGAGAAGTTCACTGAAAAAACAATCAGTAAAAACAAAATGAAAACTCCAGCAAAGCTAGAACTTCCACTGAGTGACCTTCCAAACCTCTTGTATCAGAGGCACATGGGATATATGCAAATGATCCTTATGAACATCAGGTGTTTCAGCTAATTGGCGATTCTGAATGCCTATGACTTGTTTCATTATTTTAATGGACAATTTCAGGCTAATAAAGCCAAACTTCACTAGCTGTGGATATGCATATTTCGGCCTTGTTATGACCTCAACAGCACAGCACAAGCAGAGTGTTTAACTAAGCATTAGAAACACAGGGCTGTTATACAGAGCTGATGTCCATTATCATTAGGGTCTTAGGGTCACTGCAAAAATATCCCAAACAACAAAATAAAACAATGAGTGAGAACGTCACTGAAAAGCCAGTCAGTAAAAACAAAATGAAAACTCCAGCAAAGCTAGAATTTCCACTGAGTGACCTCCCAAACCTCTTGTATAATATTTAAGTAAAAATGCCCGTATTCCCACTAGTTCTGCCTTCAGATTATCCACTTTTACAATGATAAACACTCCCAATCCACGAAAATATCCAACTACTAGCACAACTACACACCCATCTAAGATCTCTACCCTACTATTGATCAATGTAACCTTAAGAAGCATATGACACAAGCTGACAAATGTCCATGCATGGTTTGCCATTGATCTCCAGAAACCATTATGGTTGTAAAACATGGCTGATGGAAGAAGTAAAAGCAGAGATTTTCCCACCAGATTACAATGTCTTAACTTCAAACAGAAAAAATAACAGCAGAGGGTATGGAGAGTAATATTCTACAAAAACACAGTCAAAATGCAGAAATCTTCATATGCGCGCGCACACACACACACACACACACACACACACACACACACACACACACACACACACACACACACACACACACACACAGACACACACACACACACACACACACACACACACACACACACACACACACACACACACACACACACACACACACATACACACACACATATCATTAAATCCCAAACTGTAAGCATAATAGGTATTTGCATATGCCAAAGTAATAACAATGATACAGCTGAGACACTGTTGTTGGGTGTCATCTGCAATTTCACAGAAAACCATAACACTAGGTGATATCAACATTGGTTGGCTATCCATAACAACTGGTTCAGTCAACAATGCCATCAACCTAGCTGATTTCTATCAGCTAATCTCCATCCCCAACTACTAACTAGATACCACAAAAGCAATAGTTTATTTTAGACTGGATCCTTACAACCTCCAAGCAAAATTACATTTACAGGTTTACTTTCTGACACATTAAGTGACCACATCCATTCCTGCAATAACAGAAAATACAACATTACCCAAATGTTCTATCCCTACAGCCAAACATGTGATCTGTCCACCTTCCAAACGGACAGTCTAATCACTAACCTAAGATCTTTCAACTGGACTACTTTACATGCTCACTAATTTCTTGAAGCAGTATCAATATTCAACACAATTTTCTGAATTAACTGACTCATATCAAAATTAAGATATCAAAATTTAATCAAACATAATGTTTATTTTTAGACAAGCAGAACAACTAAGGAATCAATGACATAGAGCGTGGTATAAATGAAAACAGAACAGAAGTGAAACAATCTACTAAAATATAAACAGCTAAAAGCAGCATCACATTGTATATATTAAGTAAAAAAAATAAAATCTGCAAACACTAATATTAAATAGTCCAGAAACCAAAGAAAATATGGCATTCTATCCTCATTGTCCTAGAACAAACCCACAACGTCAAAAACCTTGAAACAATATCTGAAATAAGATAATATAACAACTAATCTTCCTAATGTCATAGTTGTCCACCCATACAAATTATTTCTATTTGGTATGATATACATCGCCCGTCTACTTGCCATCCACAAATTACCTCTGAACCCTCTCTAACCATTCTTGCCATACATTCTCAACCTCCATGCACAGTTTAAACTACTCTGCTTTCTTTCTTATTTATCTCTCCCATTCTTTTTCACTATCTTATGCTTTCCCACTCCATATACCTGGTATCTACATCAGCTCTATACTGCCACCCTACTGAGCTAAACAAACTATCCTGGCATCTCTAACTCCACCTACAGCATGCATGTCTCTCACCTTTCAGCACTGTATATAGTCAAAACCTTGAATGCAAAATAAATAACATTTCCTATATGGTGGTACCAGCACTACATATTTGCTGTTGCTGTTCGCATACATCTTATTTTCTTCTCTATCTCTTGATAATTGATAGATTAATAGTACATTGACAACTGAGAGACATCTGCTGATAATTAATAGTTATCTATAATATAAGACTTGCATTCCTGTTGTTGTAACCACTGAAAATGGAAAAGTCTGTATTTTTGTTTTGTTTTTGTTGTTTCGTGAGAGAGAGTGTGTGTGTGTGTGTGTGTGTGTGTGTGTGTGTGTGTGTGTGTGTGTGTGTGTGTGTGTGTGTGCGCGCGCGCGTGTGTGGAGCTTTTCTTCCTGGAACCACACTATAAAGAGGCCTCATGTCCGGTCAGACTACACTGGTAGAAAAATACTAATCAATAAATAAAACACATTGGTCTCCAGCACGAGCAGGCAGTCAAATTACACAGTACTTGCAGTTCAGAAAAGAACTAAAAGTACACCTAAAAAACACATGCAAGTGTTGCTGCTTTGTGGAAAAAAATATAATTTATAGTCTCTCATTTATACCATTTTATCTTGATCTTACTATTGTGAATATATCTAACTTATAATTTGTATTGTTGTAGTGGTAGTAGTGCACAGTTCTATTCAATAAACATTCGGTTAATCACTAAATCTTCTTTTTCTTGACTTGACTCTTTCATAAGTTTATACTCTCTCTCCATTTCTCACGTTATACTTACAGATGAGTTTAACATACAATAATTGTAGAATCAAAGGGTGTACTTAAGTAACATTCAAAATGTTATGTTTGCTTGTTTTGCTTGTACTTTTAAGCTGGTTGTTAGCCATTTAACAGAGAGAATTACTGTTTTCATTATTTCTTGATGTTGTTGAAAGTGGCTTTGAAAAAAAAGCATAAAAAACCCTTTTGGAATGCCACATGTTTTGATAAAGAGATCTCCATGGAAATGCAATAGTTATTCTTAGTCTCCATATTGGAAGTTCAAGACTTGCTAGTCCAAAGCCATATACTTCAAAAATAAAATGAAATTCAACTACAAAAACAGTCAATTTTTAAATTTGTGTTTTACCTTTCAGGAAATTTCCATCCACCTGCAATCCCTGAGCAGGTAGGTTGAGCCTCCCCCCACTGCTTTATACTGCAACCCTTTTCACATAGGAAGCTGCATACTAACTAGAAGATTGTTACATATTAGAGTAGGAAGTCTAGTCCAGGACACCACTGTTTCAGTCTTAGTATATAGTGCCCTCACTTACAATTAAAGTTATGCATTTTAAAGAAATACTTTTACGTTTCACAGACTTTAAACAGACTTTCTGATGGTGTTATGCTGGGGACTGCAGCTTTTTCTTCACAATTAATAAAATATGTCCCTTAAATGTTGTTCTCCATCACCCACATATCATCAGTCAAACCTCATTTTAAAGGATGGTAGCACCTTTCACTGGTGGAGTACATATTCCAAGACTCCCCAAACAATTAAGGGAGAAGACAAAGACCTAAATAGAGATACCTTGGTGCTCTTGAAAAAGAACTTTGCTACTTGCTGTCTGCTCTTTTGAAACCTGAGTGTACTAAGGAATACAAAGAGTGCTTTCTCCTAATGGGTATCAGTGACCACTGCCTCATATGTCTTCTGGTTTACAGGATGCAATAACCTTGAATCAGTTTTCAAATAAAGCATTATTTTTCTTATTGAATGCATAAAGAGCCTGTTTTTTTGGTTTGGGAAGTCATTTTCATGAATTTGTGTTTTCAAGTCACAGCAGAAATGAAAAGGGGATAAATCCTTCTCCTGACTGATCCTTGTTACCTTGCTTGAAAAGTCCTTAGCATCCTTAGTCACTTTAGGATTATATTAGGTAAAGGATTTTTTCCTTGTCAACCCTTCTCTAGATGTATAGCATGTTTTTTTTTTTTTTTTTTTTTTTTTTTTGTAGAGAAGTGCAATTTGGAACAATTGTAGGAAAGTCACAAATTCATACCTAGGGTAATGCCTATACCCCTTAAGGACAGGGGTAATCTATAAAATACTCAAAACATAGCAAAAACCAATGGCATCTTCTTGCCCCTAGAGGCCATATACCAGGTAAACTGATTTACATTGGCTAGATTTGTAAAGACTCTTATAAACCTATGAACCTACGAATTACATATCCTTGCTCCTGAAAAATAAGTATTGATTCTTCATGAGGAATATTTGCAGTGGTGGGCAGAAATTATATCAGTAAACTAACCTTGTCAAATCTAAGACTATTTATATATACAGTTCCATTCATCTATCTGTCTATCCATCCATCCATCCACAAACCCTTTCCCTATTTGATGTCCAGATGGCTTTGTTTACTGAACCGGTAAATAGCAAACCTGAAAGTGAATATCATATTTAACTGAGTTTTATGTAGTGCTTTAAATGTCCAATTAGCACCAATATGTGGATTACTATAGGTTCATAGGCTCATATTTAAGTATTAGGCTAGCAGCTGCCCTTGTGTGCCATTTTAACCTAGACAGTTTCATTTCTTTGTGCTTGAAATGACCATTTGATAATATATTGTCATTACCCATCACATGGTTGATTATTATATATTACCCCTAATGAGAATAAGTGGGGTCATACTATAGACAATTTGAGGGGACCCACGCATGGGATAGAGCATTTAGGAGCTGGCCATTAGTATCACAGGGGGCATTCCCAGGGTAAATTGTCTATTTCCCAGCCATAGATCTAAGTTGAACTTGAAAACAGACAGGGACAAGCTCTGTTTTAGGTAGATGGAGAGTCTGCTCCATAGCAGCAGTATCCTCTGTGAAATATACCTGTCCCTCCATGCTGTTCTGTTGATGTTCTAGAAGAGGTTTAGATCCCCAGACTGAATATTTCTGATGTCATTTGACTTGCTGATGTGCAGTAAATCCATCAGTAATGAGTCAGAAGATACCTTGTATGCCAGACATAGGTCACTTCTTAGACGTCTGTAGGATACTGAGTATAATGACAGGGCTTTTAGTCAGTCCATGCAGGACATGCTGTTTAGGTCTTGTATCCTTTTAGTAAGGTATCTCTATGGGCAATAGAGTAGTTGCATGTGTCTGTACAGATACATACCAAATGGTGCATTGCCAAACAGGGCATTATATTCAATGAATGGCCTAACAAGGGCTGAGTAAAGGGGGCAACAACATCCATAGATCTAAAGAACATTCCTTTGTTTAAAAGTTGTGCAATATAAAAGGGCTTTCTTACAACAATAGACACATGGACAAAAGCTAGGTCACTGTCCAGATAGGTCTCCAAATCCTGAACAACTGGGTCAACTCTTACGGGAGTATTGTCAATGTATTATTTCCCTGGGGAAGATGACTTCCCAAAGTATACAGTAATGCATTTTTTGGCATTTAGTTTCAGATCATAATTTTGATACTAGTTATCTATTTGACACAAACCTTCCTGCAGCATGGCTAAGTCATTCAGGGATTCAATGACTGCTCCTAGCTTACACACATCTTCAAACTTAGTCAACCAGAGGCCTTTGCATTGACTTTTACTGCAGAAAAGAAGATGCCAAATAAGAGAGGTCCCAGCACAGAATCCTGCGATGCTCCACTGTTGACCGGTCTCTTTGTGCATGTGACTATTTTTGATTATCTGTGTCCTATCTGTCAGTCAGTTGTTGGGTCAGTTAGTGACAAAGAGTTTTTTTCCAGTTTATTTAGCTTTTCTACTATGCCTGAGTGAGGAATTGTGTCAAGAGCTTTGTCCAGATCGGGAAATGCGGTGTGTACAATCATGCCTTCATTCATTGCTTTGGTGACCTTTTCAAAAACAACATCAGGTTGTGTAAGCATGGACTCCCCTTGACAAATCCAAACTGAGATGGCCCTAATGTTTGGAAGTTCCCTGTGTCTTGATTGATTAATTTTATGATAAGTCTTTCCATGGTATTGCATATGAGGCTGGTCAGAGTTATGGTTCTTTAATTGCCAAGGTCTGTGGAAGGTCGTCCCTTATGCAGGGGGGGGGTCACAGTAGCTGTTCTCCACATCAATAAATAGTGTGCTATGTCTCCCCAACGTATGTCCTCTTGAAAGAATTCTGACAATCTGTGGCATGAGATTTCTATTTCTGCTCATCTATTGCATGACTTGCATACTATCTCACTAATTTTTCTTGTGAACATTGCATATTTTTTGTATAAATTCTCAATTTCTGATTTGTCTTGGGATATTCTATACATTACATAACTTCATTTTTACCTCACTTATTATCTTTTTATGTAAACGTTTTGCTATGCCTGTATTCCTTGTGTTAAACTTATAAGATGTTTGCTTTATTTTTTTCTTAAATAATTGTACTTTAACAAATGTCTACTCTTGTGGAGGTTTTCCCCCTGGGTCTCCGCTGAAAACAGATTTCTTCAACCCATTCGGACACTACCCAGTTAACAAGCATAAATAAATAAATAAATAAATAAATAAATATGAAATTAGAAATTAAGGCAGAAGCAAAAACAAAAACCAAGATGAAAGTGAAAAAACAGATAAGTGATCTCACTTTTAAGTCCCATCAAGATTTAAGCTAAACATGTTCAAAGCGATGGTGCTATAAATACGGTATATGTCTAAATATCACTGGTCGATGTGTGCACATGTCTGTATGATCCCATATTAGACGAGGAACTCATTTGAAGTAGTACATGCAACATAATAAGGTAACAAGAACATTGGTTTATAATACGCATGTCAGCACATCGGAAGTAGTCTTCTATGTGTCTGTATTACATGTCCTAATTAAAAGTATGTTTATCTGTAGCAGGTGGTCATTAACTTGAAGCTGCTATGGAGAAAATGTAAGGATACCTATATCAATCTTAGTGAAATATGCCTGCAAAAATGTAGTGATAAAAGACAGTCTCGATAACAGGTGATGTCTATACACTGGCAAGTTAAGGAAATGTCAAAATATGGGGTTTATATTGGAACATCGAAGGCTGATAAGTCCGAAGCTCACAACTTTGTACTTCAAACCCTGAAAGCTGACAACATCAAACCGCACAATGGAGATCGCCATAGAGTGAGGGAAGGAAAGAGTTCCCTTTACTGCACTATAGTGCGATCTCGTAGTTGGTATATTTCAGTAGTGAGGGGTGTGGAGAGCGCAGGGGGGCTTGCTCCACTGCACAGAGCATTTTTTTGGGGGGAGTAGTTATTATTTCTTTTTGTACGTCCAATGTTGTCAGCTTTCGAGGTTTGCAGTTTGATATTGTAAGCTTCAGACTTGTAAGCTTTCGATCATCTGATATAGACCCCAAAATATGAAGTACTTTTCACAGACACACCTGGAATTACATAGAGTATTTAAATACTTGACCCCAGTGATTGCTACCACATTGAAGAAAACAGTTACCAAAGTAAGTGTAACAGCTGAAATGCTCTTAGAAGAAATAATGTAGAATGTAGGAATTGATCTAAAATACTTGGAAGGAAAGAAAGTAACAGAACTGTTAAGTATAATGGAGTTTGTATAACTGTCCGAAATGAAAAACACTGCCATCTGATTTTATCTGTCTACATATTGCTATTTTCTGATAATAGCTCAAACCTTTGTAAAATGGTTATACTTCTCTTCCACTAACATTTGCATGACATTTCAAGCTGAGGCATTGTATTTGATACATGTCCTATCCATGTATGTGTGTCTGCATAACACAGTGCACAGTCTCTTAAACATTTTAATAATAATTCCAAAATGTCATAGTAATTTCTGTACTAAAGTTTTGAAAACTTTAATTGGAACCTATAGCATTTTAGGTCATTGATTAGTTTGATTTACAACTATGGATAAAGCATTGTATCCTTAAAATCAAATAATAAGCATAAGGTGGGAGGTTAGCATAATGGTTAAGGTGTTTACCTTGCAGACACATGGTACTGGGTTTGATATTAAAATGGGGTAATTGGCTAGGCCTAAAATGGCCTATAAGGGCAGTTAGCCTAGTACCAATCTATGAACCTATGAACCTATGAAATGGATGTGTATGAAACAAGATACCTCCCATCCACAAGACCCCAGAGATATAATGTTCATAAGTGACAAAAACTACCAAGAATCTGGTCTGTGTATGTACTGTATGGTGGGGAAGCTTTAAGACGTTGTCATTGATGGAATGAAAATCTAAAATATAAACAAATTGTTACTGAGATCAGGTAGGAAAGTCTAGAAAGTGGCACTGTCAATACTACACATTTACTCATCAATGAAAATCTGTTGCATGGACGGAAAATGTATGGAAACCTAGCAGATCATAGCAGCTGCTCTACCATTCACTGACTGATCTAAGCTCATGGAGTGCTGTCTGCACTGGGCAAACATAAGTTATATATAGTGAGACACAGTACACAGCATGTCAGATTGTGTGAGGAGATATGGCAGTACATAGAAAAGACATATATTATATCAGGGATGCACTAAGGAGTCACAAATAATACCAGATGTTATGCTGTGCTCACCAAACATGCTTAAAAACACACTTTGGTTGAAATAAATGAAATGAAAAGGAAAAGAATATACTTTATATATTTTCTTATTTGATGCTTTTACTACACACACATGATAAATATACGTGTGTGTGTGTGTGTGTGTGTGTGTGTGTGTGTGTGTGTGTGTGTGTGTATCTATACAGAGAGAGATATATAGGTTTGTAAATATACATTGTAAGACAGATTTTATAAATATCAAAACCTGACTAGTCAAAACTACGCAAATTCTGCTTAATGCCTGATTTGAATAAAAATGACAAAAAATGTCAAAATCAGATGTGTTCTTGTTGATTCCATTTTCTAATTTACAATGTAAGAGTAATAATCAGCAACATTTACAAATAAATTTAAATAAAAATAATACATTTAACCAGACAATAAAGATGTAAATATGAATAAGACTCATCAGAAATTAATTGTAGACAACACGCTCAAAAAGCAGTAAAACAAAGCAATAAAATTAAATACAACAGTCCAGTCTACTCCAAAACAAATAGATTTAATACATTCTAGCACCTCGGCATTCATTGCCTTCAATGGAATAAATTAACATACTAAATGCACCCTATATATACAATCAATTACATCAATAAATCAATTAATTACATCAATTCATTAAATAAGTACTTTCTAATTACAATAGGCATTCAAGCCATCTGGATTTAAAGTGCCAAACTTTACAATAATCAGGGCTTCTTTATATAGAAGCCTCTCTTTGACATCCAAATAATTACTTTTATCAAATTTCTCTAAAATAGTGCCCTGCAATCCACTCAGACCACCCTTATGACATTTTAAAAAATGTTGGGCTACAGGGCTTTCAAGCTTGCAATACTATGGCCAACAAGTCCTTTTAGACATACATCCAAAAAGACTACTTGCTTACCACAAGCTGAAATATCAAATGCCAACCCAAATCTGTTGGTATTAAGTTTACTTACAAATGTTTCAACCTGATCTAAACCACCTGTGCATAAAAAAATAAGATTGTCAATGTATCTAGAATAATAAGATACATTATTAATAAAAATTTCATCCTTGTATAAGTATTCATTTTCCAGCAAACCCATCATAATATTAGCATACATCGGTGCATATGGGGCACCCATAGCTTTACCCTGTAGTTGGTGATACAAAGTCCCATTAAATTCAAAGAAATTATGCTGTAAACAAAAATCTAAATGTTCAGTGATATACATTGACACTGGGCTATCTTCCATTGCACATTTTAGTGTCTCCAACCAATACTTATGTTTAATGCTTGTATATAAGCTATTGGCGTCAATCACCAACCAGTACATATTTTGTTCCCAATGAATATTTTTTATCTTCTCAAAAAATCAAATGTATATTGTATGCATGATGACTGTTTCTTCACTATTTTCAACAAATAATTATGGAGAAAAATCCCTATTTTATTCAAGAAATAGTTGCAAGCTGACACTATGGGTCTTCCTGGGGGGTCTATCATGTGTTTGTGTATTTTAGACAAACAATAAAATGTTGCCACTACACACCCCTTTGTATCAAATTTTCTCTCAACATCATTCTTTGAAAAATACCCCAGTCTTTTCCCCTTCAGTAAAAGGTCTTTGTACTGCATAATAGCTTGTTGGTACTGCTCAGCATATATAATTCTATACACATTTTCATCATTCAGATGTTGGTAACACATTTTTAACTATTGCTCATAATTAACAAAACCAATTTATTCCCCTTGTCCGCCGGTTTAAAAATAATCTCCTTCTTATTACTAAGATTGCATAAAGTATCACACTCATTTTTCGTCAAATTAGATTTGACTCTATTTTTTTTTTGTTTTTCAAACTCAGCGGCAAGGTTCTCAGTTGCATAGTTCACCATTACTGAAAACTGTTGAACATCTTTGTGTCTAAATGGTGGTATAAAATGAGACTTAAAAGGAGTAGTATCTGTATTTAACTGACAGTGAGCGTTTATGGCAACCCCTTCATCAACATCTGAACAACAATCATAAAAGCTTATATCTGAGTCATCTATGCTGTCCAAAGAACATTGATAGTCATTATTATTATATACACTATTATGAAACAAGTTCCATATATGCAACTTTCTCACTAAACAAAACACATCTTTCCTAATCATATACAATCGTGGAATAACCGTTGGAACAAACTTAAGGCCCAGATTTAGTACAGCCATCTCGCAATCATTAAGGGCATAGCCTGATAAATTTACAACATAAGCAACGTTATTAACAACATCAGTTTCTTTTAAATTTCTTGTACCTTGATTGTTGTTGCTGGGGGTATGGATTATGTCTCTGTTGTTGTCCATAGTCCTCTTGTTGCATTTCAACAGAGCCCCTGCCCCATTTCTTATTATTCTGGTTTGGCCTGCTGCCACGAAAAGTCTGGTTCATATATTGCAGCTTTTTTGCCGCCGGTAGACCAGGGTAATCATTAGTGTCACTGTCCCAGTCAGTAGATTCCTCTGTAAAATCAGAGGAAGCACCAGCATTTGCCGCCATGTCTTCGGAGTTCTCTGAACCTTGAAAATGAATGCCCTTTGGTCATTACTTCTGATTTATTCTCCATAAGAAGGTGGAACCCATCAGAAATGAATGTCTATGTACAGTATTCTTTTAATGCATTAATTTTGTTTTGTTTACCATGAAAGTCCGTCAAGGCTCAAGATCCCTTTTCAGTGGTGGTCTGGGGAAAAAAGTTCCAAATGTACACATTTAAAAAATAATGTTTTAATAGCACTTCTTCACATTCTGTGCACTTTTAAAACATTATATATACATAACTGTAATGCATAAGATGTTATACATTTATACTTAATAGTAAGACCGCTATACAAAAGGCCTTACAATGCACTTAATACATATTTGGAATTGTACATTGGAGGAGTGCTTAAACAGTGCTACAGTTTCAGTGCTGAGGTAGCTCAATAGAATTATAGGTACATGACCTGTTATTGCAGTAGTGCTAGTTATCAGGTTTAAAGAGTAGAGTGTATAGAAGAGAATTGTGATGGACTTGAAAATGGAATGTCTAGATATAGTAATAGTTTATGGTTTTAGTTTTCTACAGCAAGATTGTTTTATACAAATTATAGATGTACTACCACAACACACGGCTGTAGTTATTGAAATGTCAACTACAGTTTACTTATTTATTTATTTTTTAATCTAATACTAGAGTGTAACAGCAGTATAGCCAAGTGTATGGAATTGCTATGCCATCAACAGATATTCCTGTGTACTGGATGGAGCTTGTTGCTTATGCTCCAATAACTGGAAAAAGATAAATTGGTTAAGCACTTCAATAGTGTGAGACCCAATCTTAACAAATGTTAAGCACCCCCTATTTAACTTGCTATGGTCGAGTCTCATGCTAGACAGTCAAATCTGCCAGTGCTGACCAGCAAACAACAGTGATGAAATAAAAAACAGATTTTTTTCTGCCTGTTGTCTGTCCCTATAGCGTGTCCCTGATTTGTTCTTATAAACATTGAAAGTTGCTAGAATAACAGGATTTCTGTTAGCCTGCATTTTCTGAAGGATACAAAGTCTAAAACTCAAATGTCTGTCATTATCTATTGACGTTAAACCTCTGTGATTTGTCAGAAAACCACTAATTTTATGTGGAACAGACAAAACATATGAGGCAAAAATGTAGACATTTTGTGAAAATGTTGACAGTTGAGAGGCATAACAAGGTGAGTGTAAGTTGCTTCATTGCTGAAACATAAGCGATTGTGTTACACTGCCTTTCTGACAGAGCTCACTAAGTATTCATGGCTTTGAAAGCCAGCAAAACACTTACCAATTTGTTTTCTGTACATAGTAGTACATGGAGCGTAGTACAAAGAATGCTGGTCAGTGCGTTCTCAACATGAATGCCAAGATTCACCTATTGAATGAAGTCTCAAAGACATAAAAAGCAAGTTATGATCAGAAACCTGCTCATAATCCTTAATATTGTAAGGAGAATGTTAACTTTGTTGATAACAAACCATGGACAAATTCAGACTTTCTAAGATACAAATCAGCAGGCCATCCATTAGTTAACATTCTCCAGAAAATGACAGTCTTGCAATGCAGTATGTATATCTGTTTAACTCCTTATTTTGCTTTTTACAGGGCCGCAATATAATCACTAGCAGGTTTAAATGTACTAACAGTAAGTTCACCTTCAGCAGTAGACATTTAGCAATTGGCTTTAAAATGGATGACCAAATGTATAAAGAAAACTTTAAAAGTAGCTTATTTGTCTTCAGTATTAGTTACTAAAATAATGTCTACCTCAAACCAGCTCACTATACTGTGGTAGAGATTAACAGGATCCTTTCAAGAAAAAATTGTGATAAAAATAATTAAATTTTAAGAGAAGATGCAATAACTTTACATATTTAAAACCTTATTACAAATGTACAGCAGTAACATTTCTTTCATATCTGTTTAAAATGCTGTTTAATATTTAGGAGAAAAAAATGAAAATATATAGCAGAGCATGATAGTCTCTACCTGTGGAACTAGAGAGGAGCAACATTTTCACAGAAAAATACCAAAGAACATGCATAAGCCATCTGAAAAATTAAAAATTGTTGCTGTACTGTAAGTAAATAAAAAAATAACAGCTTATTTTTATACAATAAAGCCTTTCAGATTAGATGCTATAAGAATGTAATGGACATTATAAGAATGTAATGGACCTTCAAAGCTTGGGGAAACCTACCATCTACCACCTGTGGGTCTATATCTTACAACCTAGATGGATTGTTATTTTATAATGCGATGCCCACCCTTGTGTGTCTGTGCTTGTGCGTATATGTCTGTCTCTGTGTGTGCATAATGTGTGATGTGCCTGTCTGGTTTGTGTGAGAAGTGCTCACAATGTTACCCCTGATAGTGTTGATAGATTTCCTTCCATAAAAGAGCAATGACCACTGTCTTCTTAGTGCACCTCTGTAATTATGCTGCAGTTTCTGAAGAATGCCCTGGGACACTATAATGCTCTTCTCTGGAATTACATTTCTTATGTTGTTTATACTGTATCTGTGGTGGTGGTGCTGCGGTAGCATTGTTGCCTCACAGTAAGACGTTGTCCTGTTCAATTCTCAGCTAGAGCGTCTTCTGTGTGGAGACATGTGTGAATGGGCGTACCTTCGTTGAAGGTTGTGTGTCAGAGCTGGCAACTAAAATGGCCTTAAGTATGAATGTGTAGTGTGTAGAACTACTGTGGCAGGGCTAGATACTGGTGGTGTAAATCTTGAATCTAGATGATTGCCTCTGTTTTACTGACCTCATGTGCAAACGTGAGAAAGGTCTTGTAGACAGATGGATTCTTGTATAAAAATTCATGTGTATGTATGGATGTACAGCTTTACAGATTTGCATATACTTAAATGCCCTAACAATGACAGTATGAAACACAACAGCATTATCACATTTGATCTTATTTAATTATTACCAGTGCAGTTCCTTTATTTTAAGGTTGTATAAGAAGAAATTTGATATAAAACCATCAAAAATAAATATTTTTTCATGTAAAATGCTCTTCATAGAAAGGCAAGTTATCTTGCCAGTGCTAAGACTGCCAGTGAAGTTCCAGGATTTTAAAGTTGTATAAGGTCAAATGTTATTTGTAAGCATAGAAAATAAATGCATTTGTTTATAAAATGTTCTACACAGAAGGGCGAGGTATCTTTCTTTACTTTCTTTCCAGTATCATTTCATTAACAGAGCACTCTAATGAGTCTGTAAAAGGCCTCACACAAAAAACACATAAAGAAATCCCCCAAAACAGTGTTCAGCTGTCTCAAGCATCGCATTTTATGTCACATAAGCAGCTAAGTTATTTTCTTTACCTACAAATTGAAAACATGTACGGATTTATGTTATAATGATATTCTCCTGCATTATTGCATCAAATTTGAAAACTACATGTGAGAATATACTTGAGTAAGGAACACCTGACTCCTTTAAATATCAAACAGCACAATTAAACTCATTGCTTTGGCAGTCAGGAAATTGACTGCTTGGGTGTTTTCAAGCCATGTGTATAAAATGTGCAGGCACAGTACAGCTGGATTAGGCAAATGTTCTGAATCTTGCCAAAGATGCACCTGATTTCTTTTTACCTCTTCTCTGATAAATTAAAGCCATTACTACTTGCCAGGAATCTGCAACATTTGGCATTTGCAGATTTGTTATGTACCATTTTCCTCCACTTTGTAGATTGCACAGCAGTATTCTATTGCACTGACTTTTTTGTAAACTTTTGTCAGTTGTCATCTGTGCCCACATTTCTTTAGGAGATGGGATTGGTGTTAGGTCATACTGTACTTCTTCAGTTCATTGAATCTTTAGGTCATTTACAGACAGACAGGCAACAGTTTTGGATGGGCTAAGGAAGCCATATGTTCTGAGTGCCACGGATGTGGTAGGATTAAAAAAATGCATATTAGAAAATAATTATTTTAATGATAAGACTGAGTACACAGTAATCACTAAAAGATGTATAGATAAATTTTACTAACAAATTTTGGAACTCTGACATATGATATTATGAAAGAAAACACAAAATAATCTACAGGTTCATTTTCTAGAGATATGCAATAACTTCTTTTCAGTTGTATCCATGTCCTTAAAATAAATGAGAAATTCAGTTCAGAAAATGAAGTAAGCCCTCTACACAGTGTAAATAAGAGAGCTCTGGAGAGCTGTAATCCTGCATCATTCTGTCTTAGTGACAGGTGACACGGAAGAAGTCAGCAGGCCAGTTAGTATAGCTTTCCATTATGTACATTGGAGCGATCGACAGAATCATGTTGTTAGCCTTCCATTAGTACCCTTCTGCAGGTCATTACAGAGCATGCCAAAGGTCAGCACTACACAGTGGAAATGACTTTCTCAGAAGGGCTATGTAGCATCCATGTTTGGAAACTGTTTCAGAGTTTGGCCTGATTTTGTTTTAATATTGCCCCACAGAGGTTGCAGAAAATGTCATTCAGAGATATGTATATTGCTAGAAATTTTCACTGCAAAATAATAGTGAGACAATTTATATTTATAAATGTGTTTAGCTTGTGTCATATAAACAACTGAGTTAGTAAATAAAGAACTAAAAGGCTCATTGTAATGAAACACCAAATTATTCTGTATGCATAAGGTGAAGTCTTCAGCAAATACCTGGTAACAATGCTCAAAACTCTGGAGTTTGAATATAAATCATGACTGCATTACATATAACACAGATGTGCTGTTCCAGTCTTATACTTTGCATAGTGGATATCACAGATAACTTAAAGAATATACTCTTTGGGTACTTCACTGCCTTTGCTCTGAGGATATGCAATATAGCCTTTAATATACAAAGTGGGTACATAAGTGTGACTCTGGCAGTTACTGTCAAAACTCTATCTCTTTTCAGACCTAATATTGCAAGAATGGCTTTCACATGGTCCTTCTGCTGTGTCTGTATTGACAGTAGATATCCACCACTTTTCTGGCACTGCAATACCCCCCCCCCCCACTGCCAGTCTCCACCTCTATACTATACCTGTGATGTGGTCAACCCCACTCCTCTGTGGAATCAGAAATCAGTAAATCCTTTCCCCAGTATTCTAGAACTGTTCAGTGCATCCTTTCTTTTCATGTATATGTCGGAGCACTCAATGTACTCAAAGTTACCTATTGATAAAATGATCACCCTGCTCCATCATCCATCCTGTCAGTAATCAGAAATGTTTTGCTACTTCCCTTCCCTATGGAAACACTTCTTTCCTACCATATAGAGTACCTTACTTCCAATCATTTTCATGCATGGCTGGCATTACATACAGGTGAACTAGGAATTGCCCGGCATGCTGCTCTTGTAGGGTTCATTTTCCAGTATTTATTTTCTTACAGTAAAGAAATGCTGCATTTAAACTTTTAAGAAAATAAATAAATACATGGCACGGACAACACCTATTCCATTAAATATATTAGCTGCATTATACTAGGAAGGAAGTATTTGTAGTTGTTGATCTCCATTTTGTTGGCTTCCTGTTCCTTACTACCCGAGAACTACACGGATAATGAAACAGTGGAATATCTATGGTGCAAAGAAAAAGCTGTTAGATTTTTTTTCTTTTTTTCTTTTTTTTCAATCATAATGAAAGAGAAACAGATATATTTGACAACTGATATGGCTTGTTATACAAAGTTTTCAACTGTTCCTGCTTTCATCATATATGCTTGTCTTGAACCTTGTAAATCATTTGGATTTTTGTGGTAAATACAAAGGATTACAGTCAGTTGAAAATTATAGCTTACCTCTCAGCTATCCAGAATTTTACAGAATGTCCAGAGTTTTGCCCCTCATCCCACACCTCATAAAACTTTGGTTTTCTGACAAGTTAGTGAAAATTAAAGTCACTAATGTAAAAATGTCAAGCTTCAGACTTTATATCCTTTAGAAAACATTAATGTTAACACAAGCCTTGTTGTTCTAGCTATTATACCTATGGACAATTTAAAATGTGTCCATTAGTTTTCTACATTGCCACCCCCCACCCCCACTCTCATACTTGGCTTTGTCTAGAATTCTTGTGTAAAGAGGTTGAGAGGCATGAGTGTCAGACATTGGTGTCCCATACTTCTTGTTTCCCAGAAAATGCATGTTGATGAAAAGATTGCTTTGGAATTGTGACATAGGCAATAACATATACAAATGCTGGCCTGTCTGTGGAAGAATATGTCTAGTGGGTGCTCATGTTTGTTATTTTAATGTTGCAGGATTGCTGTGATTTTGGGGAGCAACTTGGAATGCCATGTTGTGTGCATGGCTTTTCCTTCCATAGAACAAAAGACATTTGAAGTGCTCACAAAATCAGCTATGCATTTTGAATGGGTGGGATCTGTTGGAAGTAACTGATTGTCTTGCTCTTTAGTGAGTTTAAAAATTCTCTATCTGGCTTTACAAGACTAGTTTGCATTTGTATGAAGTAAGATGGGCTATTTAACTGGACATGTGAGATATGCACAGCCAAAGTAGTTATATTTGCTAAGGCTGTCACTGGAAAAAAATTACTAGCTTCCTGCTGTTGCTTACTTATTTTTCTGCATTTGCAGGGCTAAGGTGATTTGTGTCAGGCAACATGGAATACTTTAATATGTGGCAACTGTTTTGTGTGAAGCAAATGTGAAATGCATTATATAGTCATCCTCTTTCATCACCGTCAGGCATCTGAATTGTACACAGATGTGACTGCTTGGTGGGGGCTGACTGGATGAAAGAAACCAACTGTCTTGTCATTTGTTCTGCTTAAACAGATATCTTTGAAATAAATAATGAATACAATCCATTACGGAGCATCTGGACCTTAAGGAGTCTTGTGGCCCCCACATCCCAAGGTTACATAAGTGGACTTTGACACAGGCTAAAAAATGGATATAAAACCAAAGCAAAAAGCCACCAACTGGGTACGATGTAAATTTATTATACAAATAAACGAACTTCAGTTTTAACATTCAACGCCCAAATAATAAATGTCGAACTTCAGTTTTAACATTCAACGAACAAATAATAAATGACATTTATTATTTGTTCGTTAAGGCTCCCTGTAATGTTTCGTGTTACTGGTGAAATATGCTGTGTACTAATAGCTTGTGTATTAAATGCCAACTTGTTCTTATACATAGACAGCTGACTCCTGCCAGACATCTAAAAATTGAAGTTGGATGTAATTAATTATGGTAACTGTTTTTTTTTTTTTTAATGTCTATTTGTGTGTCATGGCATGGAGTGGAGCACAGCAATGCCAAGCTGTGCTTACACATACACAGCAGACTCCTGCCAGACATCTAAATATAGAAACTGGATGTAATTAATTATTTATTTCTGCTTTTGTTTATGCCCATTTAAGCCAATTTGTACAGTGTGCCATGATTGTTACGTAGTGCATGTGAAGGTATACCACTTGTATACTTTCCAAGTAACTAAATGGGTACAATGACAGTCTAAAGATTCATAGGTCCTTGGTTCAAGTCCCAAGCACACATATTTGTTGAATGCAATGTAAAATATCTTTTAAAGGACAGTCAATATCTTTACATTTGGGAGAGCTGCACTGTTGTGCTAGCTTTCACGATGTTCAGCTTTGCTTAGCTGGTTTGCACAAAGCTAAGCATCGCTGCACTTTTTTGAATGTTGCTGAATGATTTGTAAGATGGGAAAACAGCCTATATTAAGGCAAATAGGTGGGAATTCTGCACCATTTTTTGGAGTCTGCTTATCTGCTGATATGCCAGGTGGTGTTGTAGAGGGTGCACACTTTCAAGTGCAGAGATGGGGGATACCGGAGTCCAGGATTTTTGTTGGGCTCCTCACATGCAATTATGAACCTAGGCTGCTGCAGGTTGGTTACCAGGGCTCAGAGTGTAAGGCTGAGGCCTGGGATCATTTGTCCAGGGATCGCACCAATGCTACTGGTATCCCCCACACTGATGAACAGTGTTAACCCCACTTTGATGACCTGAAACAAAGAAAGACGGGAACATTGGAAACCTGGGTCCCAAGAGGCAAGGGGTGGGCATGCCTCACAAATGTGTAAGTATTTTTTCCACTGTTTTACCAAACTGCATGCTGAATGTGTGCAACACTGCTATGCATATTTGTGTACTTCTCTCCCAACAGCTGCAGCTGAGAGGACTTTCAATATTCAGTCCCACGCCGGGCGCCTGGCCAGGTTGAGCCATGAGTGTGGTAACTACAGATATATTATGCTAACTGTAGTTCAATAAGCAGTAAAGGATAAAACAATACACTGCAATAAAGAATAAACAATAAAAACTGTAGTGCAATAAATGGGGAATTAGAGATGTAAAGCAAGAAATGGGCGATTAGAACTGTAGTCAATAAATGAACAATAACAACTGTATTGGAATAAACAAGAGAAATATCAGTAATACTAATAATGTGTTAAGCAGCATTGTCTTTTCCTAAATAAATCTTTCTTAATATTTGCAGCATGGCTGTATTCATTGCATGTGTGTTCTACTGTCACTGCAGTCAAGTGGAAAACTGTAATAGCTTTATGATGCAAAAGGAATGTCCTGTAAAATGTTTCCCTCAACTCATAGTATGGTTCAAGGTTGTCTCCAGGTCAATTTCACTCACATAATGCTCTCATTTTTTCCACTCCAGGAACAAAAGGTATATGGCTGAGGTAGCCCACTTTACGAGCAGATTGTGTGTCTAGATTTCACAGAGAATATCAGCAATACCAATAAATTGTTAAGCAGCATTGTGTTTTCCTAAATAAATCTGTCTTAATATTTGTAATAGGGCTGTAGTCATTGCATGTCTGTTTTTAGTTGCTGCAGTCAATAGTTATATTATTTGCAGATGTCCCCTACAGTCACATCTTTTGGGTTCTACTCCCATACATACCAACTAAAGCATGACCCCTGTCTAGTTTACTTAATGTACAAAAACATGCCTCTCAACTGTCATGATTTTCTGTAATGTAATTACAACTTCCTAATCTGTCTTTTTCATGATTATCTGGAATGCTATATATTTTCAAATCCAGTTACATAACACCTTGGTAGTTATGTAAGTCCACATTATGTGAAACTGTTCTGTGTAGTTGTGTACCTGCATTTGTTACTGCTTGGCCTATACTGTCCCATGCTAACAGCTTCAGAAGTGTGTATGTGCTATGTCAGCTATAGAAAAATTACAGTCACTGTACTCACAACTGACACTGAACACCTGTAAATGTTTGTAGTTGTAATCTGTGTAATAATATTACCTGCATGGTAACGGATGGCATGTTTTTCTCTCCCCACCTTATCTTCATTAATTTAATATTGTTATTTATTATTATAATTTAATATTAACATATTTAGTTACACTAACTGTTTTATTCGCCTTATGGTTTAATTTGTCACACAGCTGTTAATTAAAATCAGTGTTTTAAGCAAAATATAGTGATTGCAGGTTACAGTCAATAAGCATGTTTCAATGGACCTGTGCATTGTGCAGCATCACGCAAACTTGCTTAAAGAGTAATGCAAAAATTGTGATTGCACCTTGGAGTCTGGTGCAAGAGTACATTACTAGAAAACCAAACACTCAAGAATGGATGTAAGTGAGGTCTCTAATAGCAGGTAAATGTCCTCTTTTATCAGCAACATTTACAAGTACACCTGCTAAGGCATTACTGGCAAAATACATTTACAACAATGACCTTGGTGCAGAAATGCATCCATATAAAGCCATGCACATAATGATGGCTGTAAAAATAGTATACCACAGCCTGTATGTGTGTACCTATATCTTGCAAATACACCTGCTGTAACAGTGACTCAGTAGCTCAGTCTGTTAAATGCCTTGCAAGCAATACATTTTGCCACACACAGTCAAATGCAGTGGTGTGTAACATTTAAATAACATTATTGTGAAGCCACTAGTTAATCACTTAGTCATTAACTCTTTATCCACACAATGCATTAAAAATGAAATGTCTGCTTGTTACTGGTGGAAGTCACAGGCCTGCAGATGGGAATGCACTTTACATATCCCTATAGCAAAACTATATGTGCATAAAGTGTCAAGTCATGCATTAATATGCATTCACAGAGGATTTTAACTAAGGTAATGCAAGTGAGGGCCATTGCTATAAGAATGCAGTAGCAATCCTTTCAAACTCACAGTGCAGATTAGCACAGCTGCACAACTAACATACACATTTTCAGCCCTTGCTTATAACAAGGACTGCCAGCATACATGTCCCAAATGAGTAACAGACTGTAACACATGGCCTGACAGTTGTCCAACTGGTGGACATAATGTTATCCCCTATGTTATTCAAGGACACAAAAAACATGAAGCCTAATATTCTGTTAATGATACCATTGCCAAACATACTTACCTTAAACACATGCCTTAATTGGAGTGCAATGGGTACCCTCACTCTGGCTCTGGCTCTACTACAAGGCTGCCACATCTGCCACAGTCACTCCTATAGCTTGTTTCCTCCAAAGTGTTCACGGACTCTGCCTGGGCCTAATACCTGCAGCAGCAGCTGCAGCCTGTACCACACACATCTCTATGTAACAGTAGCTTCTACAGACCTACCTTCTGCAATGATGTAGTCTCCTCACCCCAGTAATGTCCAGCACAACATATTAGACAGGGCTTCTAATTTATATGGAGGCCTTATATCTTGTGCAGTGGTTGCATGTCATTGGCTGATAACAGTGCAAATCAGCTATGTTGCCTGTAATTAGCATTTCAGAACCACAGATTGATTAAGAAGCAATCACCTGCTAATCAGAAGCATGTTAAAAGGCAAACATGCAGGGTATGGGGAACCATTATGTAAGGGACTTTCTGCACACAGAACACGCATTTGCAAAAACTTAAATATCATCACATATAAACAAAGGAGTTTTGCACTCCAGCAGGTATGTAACCTTTTTATTTACAACAGGATGCAGACATGTGAATATACCTACAGGGAATAGAGGTTACAGCATTAAGCCTTTCTTAGAACTGTGATAGTGACATGTCATTGATATTCAGATTTGTTACACCTACAGAGGACATACAATACATCAAGGGTGGAATGCTTTTTGTCAGTGTGGCACATTGGACTGTCCATTTTTAGTGGTTGTAATAGCACACTGCTATTTGTTTGGCTCTGTTGTTTTGGCATACTATTAGGGGTGTTGCCTCTAGGAAACACACTACAATAGACTCCAGTGTTTGATGTGTGATCATACAGCAGTAGCTGTCTTGACACACATGGGGATAGATGACTATTGCTAGTATCTTAGTTGTATCCACACACTTACTATGTTTGCACACTGTGGAATACGGCATGTGTGATCATGTAGTGGATACTGCCAGCCATTCTGTTCTTGCTGTATCTATGCATAGTGTACTTCCACGTATGTGATCCTGACATCTGTTCCCATTCTGTTGTCATTCAGGACACATGTACCCACAGTGCACCTTTCACAGATGCAGAGGATGAGATTACATTTGAATCCCTCCAGCAACACCATGAACTCCTACTGTCCAGGGGAAAGCAAAACAGGGAACAGCAAGCAGTACTGTGGGCTGACCCTGTCCATGTCATGAATGCTACTGGTCATCCGAGCAGGACATATGATCAATTCTGCCTGCAGAAGAGCAGTAGATGTATCCATGGATCATGGCATCACCAGTGGAGGGCCTGCAGCAGAACAACCACTCTCAGCCACTGAGGAATTCCTGGTGAATCTAGACACACACGACAGCTCCTAGGCATCCACCACACTGTACATCATGGATGTGGATGCCACAGTTTCCATGGCAGAAGAGCCTGTAGGTAAGCTCAGTTTGATCATCATTACAATACTGTAGCATTCAGTATGTCAGGGTGTACATACTCTTACATGGGTGTCAGATTTGTGTTCTTTGTGGGGGGAAGGGTTTAACTGCAGTTAGACTCTCCTGCTCAGATGTTGAACGATATAACTATTAACATAGTAGCTACTGCAAATGTGAGATATATGAGCATATTACCTTGTTGTGGTGCAACATGCAATGGTACTGACATTACCCCTACCTCTACTTTTCACAGGTCCATCAGGTATTGGACAAGGCCGTGGTCCTGCGCCTGGTAAGCACAATACCGTTTTCTTATAGATGTCGGTTTACAGCAATGCAATCCCTAAAGTGCCATCCCAGGCCTGCTGCCTGTATTGCTGTATTGTTGGCATGACTGCCAACTGCACAGATATTTTCTGACTGTACACATGTTAGGGTCATGCTAGCTATGCCTTGTAGGTGTGACTGCACTGACAGATGTGACAGTATTGTCAGGGCATTATAGATTGCCATATGTTTCAACTCTGGAGAGTCTTCACAAATGTCAAAAGTGAACCTCATTTTTGCTGATGAGAATGCTGTGTAAACAGCTTTTATTTTCAAGTAACTATAACTGTTTGTGGGAATAGCAATGTCCTGTTGTCCTACTATACAAAGTTGGAGTTTCAACAGATCTGTAAAAGTGCCAACAGCATACAGAGCTGTACATTTATTGCAACATAGTACCGCAGAGCATAATAGTGTAGATATTAATGTACTGCCTTTTCTTCTCTTATCACAGATGACCAGGGAGGATGGTCTCTGTCCCCTAAACAACCTGATGTCAGTGTCTCTTCAGACTCTGATGATGATGGTGGCCACAGTAAGTCACAGGTAGGGGTTTCAGGGGCTGAATATGTCTCAGTAGTTGACATCACTCTTCAACCCTCATTGTCACCACACACAGTCAGTATGCCTACACATACCCAGTCCACAGAGCCCAGATATTAGACAGTCAGAGGGTGGGGGCATTGAACAGGAAAGTGTGGCAATTATGGCTCCAGTGAGTGTAGAGAATGGCCATAGCCAGAGAGCTGATGAGGTTCCACATAGGTGGATTGATAGAGGGTGCTTGTAAGAGGCCTGCTGTCCTTCCACCACCTGTTGCAGGTGTCACATCACAGATCAATTGGTGTATTTTTCGGGCCATCATGAAGGCACAGACATGTTCAGAAAGGAACTCCAGATATATGCTGAGGGTTATGGATGCAGCACAGTCTAACGTCCATGCCTGCCTCCACCCCATTGGTGACACCCTGGATAAGTTCAATGATGTAGTGGACAGAAGGTGGGCTGAGACAGTGTTTGTCTTGGAATGCACAGTGTCTGTGCTGAAACATATGGTTGGAGTTGAGTGCCAGCTTCATGGATGTAGGTTAGCAACCCCTTCTTCGGAGAGTCCATGTGGCCAAGCACAATCACGGTCCCATAATGGCAGTACATCCAGCGCTACTGTGGAGTGTGTGCTGTCCACACCAAGACATAGCAGGCCATGGGCTCATGGTTCTGAGCTTTCCCATGGAGGACATGCTTCCAGTAGACAGCAGTCACCATCAGGCACTAGCACCGCTTTGGCCTTGGGCATGGAGGTACCAGTGCAACTCCTGGCAGAGCCAGTTCCCGTGTTCAGGCCTGGAGACAGTGAACTGTCAGATCTACCATGGATGGTTCAAATCTGTCCAACATAAGCTCATGTAGGGCTAGCACTGAGCCTGACTGTGTACACGCACACACTCACACACCACCATCAAATGCAAATCACCTACAGACACACACAGCACAATTCTATGCCCCATCTTGCCTGTTCCCCTTCCTGACTCACACACACATGCTGTCAACATTTTGGGCCAGACTAGGCCTCCTGCACCCCCACACAACTGTCTGCGCAAGTAATGATACCTATTCCACATCCTTGTCATTCTCATCATAGATGCAGGGAAATGAAGCTATGTGTCTGCTGCACAGGTTGACTATATGAGTTAACATGTACTTATCTAATGCATTGTTTAGCCATGCCACGTGTAGTGGTTACTGACAGATACTGTATAGTGATATTTGTAATGAGTAAGCCACATAATTTTGTGTACCTTATGTTGTATGATGTGGTTATGGCTGTATACTTACACAATGGAAGGTGTGTCATGGACCTGTTTCTGTTTCTGTTTCAGGATTCTGTTGGAGACACCTATGGACACACAGCAGCAAGATGGCCCTAGATGTCACAGCACAGGATAAACTGACAGTAAAGAAGGCATATGTCTTCAACAAGGTACAGCACTATAGGCTCATAGATAGGTACTAGGCTATTGGCCATAGGGCATAATTAAGCCTAGCCAAAAATTTTTTTTTTTTTGCTTACACTTCCCTCCCAAGTGGTTTAGTTTCCTGCACCGCTGCCTAGCAGGGCCATCAAAGTGATTCCAGGGGTGAATTTCCTGTTTCCCATCCACTCATCAAGATTCCTCTTGAAGAACGCTAATGAGGAGCTCTGCCTCACATTTATGGGGACCTTATTCCAGAGCAAGGGAAGTCTCTGGGACACGAATCTGTCCCTTCAACAAGTCCTGTTTATTGTTGATGTCAGGTTTAAGTCCCTTGAGCAAGTAGGTCTGGTGGATTGGGTTTTCATTAGATGGAGCATTTCTAGCAATTCAGGGTTTGACATAGCCGTGTATGTCAGGCAGAGATCACCTCTGAGTAGCCGGTATGCGACCGAGTACAGTCTGAGTTTTTTTAGTCTCATGACATAGGGCAACTGTTTGAGGCCTATTATCCTCTTTGTGAGGTACTTTTGAGGCCTCTCCAGTTGTTGCAGATGTCTTATTAGGTACATCCCAAACAGGGCATTATATTCAATAATGGGTCTAATGAGTGATGAGTAGAGGGGGACAATAACATATTTATTCCCGATGCAAACCCTTTTGTGATAAGGTGGGCCATGTAGAAGAATTTTCTAACCATTTTAGCAATATGCTTGTCGAAGAAGAGGTTACTATCCACCTGAGTCCCTAGGTCTCTTATCAGACTCTCCATGGTAAGTGGGCTACCACCTATATTGTAATTCATATGTACTTTTTTTTTCCCAAAGGGAATGGTGATGCATTTTTTGGCAGTTAGCTTGTGGCCGTGGTTTTTGCACCACGTATCTGTATCCGTAAGACCCTTTTGAAGGATATTTACATCAGCAAGGGTCCTAATTATGGCACCCAGTTTGCAGTCATTTGCAAATTATGTTAGCCATAGTCCCTCCATGTTTGCTTGTACCGCCAAGAAGTAGATACCAAACAGGAGGGGTCCCAGGACTGAGCCCTGTGGTACACCACTAGTCACAGGTTTGGAGTCAGATCTAGTGTTTCCTATTCTCACTGAATTGGTTCTATCCATGAGCCAGTTAGCAACCCATCTTGTAATGTAGGAGTTTATATTTAGGTTGGTGAGTTTGTCAATAATTCCCGAGTGGGGAATGGTATGGAACCCCCTTTGTGAGATCAAGGTATGCTGTGTGAACCACCTTTCCCTCATCTATTGCTTTAGTGACCATTTTGAAAAAGTTAACCAGATTTAGGAGACAAGACCTTTCCTTTATGAACCCAAACTGGGTGGGGTCAAGGGTTTGTCGGGTCCTAATGTCTTTGTTTATGAGTTCCATGATGATGTGTTCCATGGGCTTGCAGACGAGACTCGTCAGACCAATGGAGGCGATAATTCCCAGAGTCAGTGGTGGCACCTCCTTTGCGGAGTGGTATAACTGTTGCCATGTGCCACTTTGTGGGCACATAGCCTGAGGTGAGGCTATGCTTAAGCATGGTATTAAGGTGAGGGAATAATTTGTTTTGGAGTTCATGTAGTACGCAGCCTGGGATGCTGTCTGGTCCCATAGATGCTGTGTTTCTTGCCTTGGAAAGTGCTATTTTCACCTGAGTGTCTGTGATTTTAGGGCAGCACAATCTTCTGGTATGGAAATGGCCCCTTTGTGGGGTGAGGGTGAAGTTTGCTCTGAACCTATCTGCCAGTATATTGGCGATGTCAGCTGGTTCCGTGAATTTTGTACCATTATGCCGTAGCTCAGAGCAGATGTGCGAGCTGTTATTTAAGTTTTTGACATAGCTAAAAAATGCTTTGTGATTGTCTTTGGTATCTGTTGCAATGTTTCTTTCAAAGCTCACCCTAGAGGTTTTTATGAGGGTTCTTAGCTTTTTGCTAAGTTTGGTCAGGGAGCCCCTCCATTCCTGGGTTTTACTCTTTTTTGCAATAATTTCTTCCTTCTATTATAGACCTTATTTATGGCTGGGGTCCACCAGACCAATTTCCTCTTTTTGGAGGAGTGGGTCTTGGTCTTGTTATGGATAGCACAGTCCATGTACTCATGTAGGTGCTTGTAGAGTGCTTTTGTGTATGATATAGCAGATTCAATCATATTGCCTTTCTGCTGGGGAGTAATGAAGTTTGCCACCTCTGTCTTTAGTAGCATAAAGTTTGCCTTGGGGAAGTTTTTCACCATGGTTTTTTTTGGGGTTGGGGGTGAGGGTAGTATATGGATATCTAGGGTGATGAGTTTATGATCTGATCTGACTAATGAGGAATTTACCACAGGTGTGGAGCATTTGTTGGTGATGATCAGGTCCAGTATATTTTACCTCTTGTGGGGGGTGTTAATAAGCTGGTCCAGAGCATTGGAGTTAATGTACTCCAGGAAGTGCTGAGCAAAGGTATTAGTACTTCCGTAGTTTTCCCAGTTGATGTTTGGGTAGTTGAAATCACCCAGTTTAAGGGTGTTCGGTTGGACTCTCATGTTTTCGAGTACCTTGAGGAAAAAAGAATGTGTGTTATGGGGCTGGGAAGGTGATCTGTAGCAAGCTACAATCTGGATTGCAGTTTTGCCAATTGTCAGTTGCGCTTGGATGATTTCTGAGGCATCATACTTTGCAACCAGTCTGGAGGCGTGGTTATCCTTGATGAATATGGATATGCCTCCTCCCTTTGTATTTCAGTCCGGGTTTTGGTATGAATTGTAGCCTGGAATCGCTGGGGTGCTCTCTTGAGCCTTGAACCATGTCTCCGTTACTGCACAAATATCGATGTAATCCATGTTGAGAAGTGCATTTTGATGTTTAAACTCCTAGAATTCAGCAGCATGACCCTCGGTTTTTTGTCATTAGTACTTGTTACGGTGGTGGATTTATTTTTTGAGCCTTGCCTAAAAAAGGCACTATTGGGGTGGCAAGAGCCTTTGCCAGTATCCTGAATCCCTAGGGTGCCAGGTGTAAGCCATCTCTGGTGAAGCATCGAGACTTGTCAAGCATGTCATCCCAGGCAGACAGGTACATGGCTCCATAAGTCCATATGTGTATAACAGGCTAACAAGGACAGTGGCATCATACAGTGTACTCATGCAACCCTAATCTGTGAAAAGGTCTGATACCCTTGATAAGTGTCACCAGGGTGTTGGGAGCTAACACGTCTAAAAGCTGTGGTGCTGGGGATGACCCATCTTCAAATTTCTTGTGTCCAGTACAGATATTTGTCCAACAACAGCTATGACTGTCATGTTTGCATCCCATGGAATAACCTGCACATGATGTGTGTCACAGCAGATGTGTGCTTTGTCTGCATGGGGTGTCTTTTACATATAGGGTGTATTGTCTGCATGACATACCTGTCTCTCCAATGTGTAGTATTTATACCACAGTGGCATTGTAGGTGTGTAGGTCAGGTAAGACATGTGTTAGTCCTGTCATGGATGTGTACAAGGTTTACAGTGGGATCTGACATGTCCCTGTATAGCAGCCATACACATCCCCTATAAAAAGACAGACTACATATATACGGTCTTGACAAGAACTCCATAGGACATGTTATCTGCAATATGTATTTCAGTACCATTGAACCTGTGTGGCTGCTACAGTTGTAAGATATGCCTGTGTAGTAACATAGCAAGGTTGCCACTGTACACAATGATAGGTGTGATGATTGCCACATTCAGTTTGGCAATGAAAGTTTGAGAGTTATATCACAGATCTGTCTGTTTATGATGTACTACATTGTATGCATCCCCACATCTCAGCGACCACTAAAAAGTAATGTCTTTTGGCTTTTCCCAGTTAGGGGTCGCCACAGCGGAACTCTGGTCTGCTAATGATTGGCAGTGGATTTTTATGGTGCTGAGTTGCCAGCCCAAAGCCCAACCTTCAAAGAAGGCACACCCAGAAGGCACACTCATTCATGCATGCACCTACCTGCATGTTTTTAACATCACTTGACTGTGGGGAGGAAATGCAAACTCCACACAGAAGGTGCTCCAGCTGAGAATCAAATGGCAGAACCTCTTGCTGTGAGGTGACAATGCTTACTGCTGCACCACCTTGGCCATACATCTCATCGACCACTAAAACTCAAAAATGAAAAACAAACGAAAAATGAAACAATTGCAACTGGTTCTGGCAAATAAAATGATAGACTCCAGATGAAATAAGTGTATATAATGGATCAAATAAAGCGCCTTTCGTCCAGTATATTAACTTGAACTTCTTCAGGTAAAAAACAAGTACAAATTAGAGTTTTAAATACCCCATCCCATTCTTCCATGTGATTGTTCAGTAACAAGCTCTTAAATGAACATCACTACAATACCATCCAAGGTCATTCTTCACTGTTACATATGTGCAAAACCATTGTAAAAAGTTTCAATTATTTAACCTATCTTCTTCTTCTTTCGGCTGCTCCCGTTAGGGGTCGCCACAGTGGACCATCTGCTTCCATTTCTTCCTGTCCTCTGGATCTTGCTCTGTCACACCAACCAACTGCCTGTCCTCTCTCACCACATCCATAAACCTTATCTTAGGCCTTCCTGTTTTCCTGTTACCTGGCAGCTTCATCCTTAGCATCTTTTTCCCAATATACACTGCATCCCTCCTCAGTACATGTCCAAACCAACGTAATCTTGCCTCTCTGCCTTTGTCTTCAAACCTTCCATCCTGGGCTGACCCTCTAATATACTTTACTTATTCCTAATCCTGTCCACCCTTGTCACACCCAGTGCAAATCTTAACATCTTTAACTCTGCCACGTCCAGCTCTGACTCCTGCCTTTTTGTTAATGCCACTGTCTCCAACCGATATAACATAGCTGGTCTCACTACCCTCTTGAAGACCTTCCCTTTCACTCTTACTGGGACTCGCCTGTCACAAACCACTCCTGACACAAATGACTCTTTTCCACCCACTCCATCCTGCCTGTACTCTCTTCTTCACTTCTCTTCCACACTCACCTTTACTCTGAACTGTTGATCCCAAGTATTTAAACTCATCCACCTTCCCCACCTCTACTCCCTGCATCCTCACCATTCCTCTATTCTCCCTCTCATTCACACACACATATTCTGTCTTAGCCCTGCTGGCCTTCATTCCTCTTCTCTCTAGAGCATATCTCCACCTCTCCAGGGTCTCCTCCACCTATTCCCTACTCTCACTACAGATCACAATGTCATCTGCAAACATCATAGTCCACGAGGACTCCTGTCTGATCTCATCTGTCTATCTGTCCATCACCATTGCAAATAAGAATGGGCTCAGAGATGATCCTTGATGTACTCCCACCTCCACCTTAAATGCATCCGTCACTCCCACCGCAGACCTCACCGCTGTCACACTACCCTTGTACATATCCTGTACCACTCTTACATACTTCTCTGACACAATACCACAACTCCTCTCTAGGCACCCTGTCATATGCTTTCTCTAGACATTTTATAAAGCACATTTATTAAAACATATTTTACAACATATTTTAGAATGTTTATCTCCTCAAGTTTTTCAATTTTAGCATGCAATGAATTGAGCACATGGCATTCAGTCCCGGGATAATATATGTCTTCAAGCGAATTTGCTACAATAATTCTAACTGTTCAAGAATTACTGTTAGGGGTACACCCCTTGGGTCAGTGTAAACTTGTTCTATTACCCAGAATTTAAAAGTGTGGTTAGGGTTTATACTTACATGTCTAGCTAGTGCATTCTCTGTTTTGTTTTTTGAAATGTTGTACGTATGTTCGTAAAGCCTATCTTTTAGTTTATGTTCTGTCTTTCCTACATAGAAGGAAGGACATAGCTGGCATAAAGCAAGATAAACTACCATTTTGGATCAGCAATTATACCTATTACTGCTTTTCAAAACATTGCCATTAATTTCTGCACTTTGTCCTTCCTGTATGTATTTGCAGTATGGGCAGCTAAGACATTTAAACATTCTGGGATTTTTAATTATGGTGGGTCTCCTAACCTTCAATAAGTTTTTCAAGTTATTCCCTTTCCTGAATATAATTTTGGGCCTTGTGCTTAGTTTCCCCATTATTTCCCTGCTGTCCAGTAATAAATTCCAATTTTTATTTAGCATATTTGTGACACTATTGTCTTTAGGGTAAAACATTATGACAAGTCCAGTTTTAAAATTAATGCTAGCAGTGATTTCTGCATCAATATTTTGGGTTGCTTCTCTGGTTTCTAAATTATTTTGTGTTTGTTCACCTCCCAATATAGGTTTATAAAAAACAGTGGATCTTTTGTTTGTAACTTCCTCTATTAACTCATTCAATAAAATTATAGGATAGATTCTCTTTTGAAACGTGCTTTAAATTAATAAAATTATAGGATAGGTCCTCTTTTGAAACATGTGCTTTAAATTAATACACTCATGTTAAAATTTTAAATCAGTGGTTACCATTTCACTGCTCGTACCAGTTGTCATTTCACCACTGATCTTTTTTGGTGAAAAGGATAAGCACTTGAATAATGCAAAAAGATGTTTGAGTATGTGCTTTTTCTGTATATTTTTGCACTATATTCTCTCTTGGTCGCTTTCCTGAGGAGTATAACCAAATAAGGGATTTCTTGGTTATTATAAGTAAATGTGAATTGTAAAAACTTTGTAGTGGTATTAAAGTCATTCACCAATTCACTAGCTACCTTTACATCTTCTTTGATTATCATGACTATATCATCCAGGTAATGGGTAAAGAAAAAGATATGGTTAGCCATTTCAACGTTACCAAAAATATATTCATGCTCCCAGTAAGCCATGACTAAATTAGCAAAACTGGCTTGGCATGGGAAACCTGTGGCCACTCCAATTTTCTGTAAGTAATACTTATTTTTGAAAAACATGAAACTACTTGTCAAGATAATGTCTAATAATTCCTTTACTAGATGTATTTCTGTATTGGGGGCCCCTTTCCTTTTCATCATGGCAGATACCCATTCAGTGCCCAGTGCATGGGGGAATAGAGGTATAGACATACCTCTCAACCTGGAAACATCAAACATCTGGACAAGACCCATGAAAAATAGGTACAAATCTGTATGCTGATTAACATAAAATTTGCTTACATAATTATGTAACCCCGCCCACTCCAATGGAATCATGGGATACTAACTTTCAAACGTAAACTGAAGAACCGATAAACAAAATATGGCACCAGAGTCCCCCTGCACCCATTTCAATGTCCCATTACCTTGCTATTTCACTCCATTTACCATAAACACTACTGTGCATACTGCTTTACTTCTACAATGATTATTTGGATTTTATATTTACATTTTATAGCATAAAGCACAAACACCAATACACATCTGCTAAACAAAGCAATACTGTCACAATGAAAATAAACTTAGTATTAAAACTTCTCTGCCCTTGAAGTGCACATTCATTGAAACAGCATTGAAACCCACGCCACATCCAAAGAAAATACATCTGGCCAGTGGTGGATAAAGATTACCTTTGGGATGTTTTTAGATCATAGGTCCCCTTGTACACGAAACAAGAAACATACATGTGCTCTTTGATATACCTTCCTGACTTCTAAAATTATATTCCTTGTATAATACAGCATACTTGCCAGACTTACAGTGCATTTTAAATTTATTGTTTGAACATTTTTCCAGTAGGTAATGAAACAAAATTCTTGAACCAGTAATGACAAAACTGCCTAATTCAGGACATTTCCATCAGAGATCACACACACACACACACACACACATACTTTGGAACATTTCTGAAAGTTAATTAACTAAGCTACTGCTGCACAACTCTACTTACGCAGCAGCATATAAAGCCTTTTGCACTGAAAACGGAAAGCACACTTCTGTAAGCTACTTCTGAAAACAGAAAGCATATTTCTGCAAGTTGATTAACTAAGCTTCTTCTGCACAACTCTATTTACACAGCGGCATACAAAGCTTTGCTCTGAAAATGGAAAGCACACTTCTGTAAGCTACTTCCAAAAATGGAAAGCACATTTCTGCAAGTTAATTAACTAAGCTACTTCTACACAACTCTACTTACACAGTGGCATATAAAGCTTTGCACTGAAAATGGAAAGCACACTTCTGTAAGCTACTTCCGAAAACGGAAAGCTAAAACTCTGCACACACCGTTAAAAATGGAAAACTTTACTTATACAGCAGCATATAAAGCTTGCACTCTAACTTAAGGAAACTAAACTGTACTTACTCAGCAGCATAATACACATCATTAAAAACTCTGCAAAACAGCAATATTTCTCTGTTCTCGAAAAAGGAAAGCTAGGAAACTTAACTCTGCAGCATTTCTCCTTCTTGTGCAGCTATCTGTGTCCATTCTAACCTTGCTGCTCACCCCGAGTTCCATTCCTTTCATCCTGCAGCTTAAACATCAGGAGTTCCATTCCCTCGTGCCTGGCTGAAAAATGAACTCACATTATTGTTTGAGCTTAATTCCGACAGGCTGGCAGGCTGTTTCAAGGGGCTGACGTCATCGCTCACGTGATGACGTCAACTCAAAAGCCGGGAAAAGAAAATTCAAATAAAACATCTGGAAAAATCAGAAATTAAAGAGTGCCATTTGGGAATCATGATACCCCATTATTTGGACCGCAAAACTCAGTAAAAGCCAAGTAATTCAGTACAGTTAGGCGATATGGGTATAGAGATCTTTCACATCTACTGTTAGAAAGTTGTAATCATTATTGTATTCATGTAAGTTGAATTTCTCTAAGAATGACCATTAGTCCTTGCATATTTGGTATTCAGTTGCTACATATTTCTTCAGTATTCTGTCTACAACTTTAGCACCGGCATACGTGATGGAATTTCTTCCATCAATGATTAGTCTCAGTGGGGGATTCTGTAAATCTTTATGTACCTTAGGTATTCCAAAGATGACTGGTGTCAAAGAGCCAGAATGTTAATATAATTGTACATTTCTAGATCTATTTTCCCTTCTATAAGCAAGTTGTTAATACACATTTTAATGTGTTGGTTAGCAATATTGAACTGGGTCAAAGACACTTTCAAATAACCTTCAGTGTCTAAGTTTTCTTTTCTGTTCTCATAGTCATCCAGGTCCATAAATACTAACACCCCCCCCACACCTTTATCAGCTTTCATCACTCTTACCTGAGCTGTTTTTAATAACTTTAGAATCTCCCATTCATTTTTACTCCTGTTTCCCTTATGTCCTGTTTTTCTATTGTATATATCATGAATGTCAAGCTCGCACACTTTTTCAAATGTATGTAATGTTGCATGTAGCGGAGGGTTAAACATACTGTGTACAAAGAAGGGGTTAGGTTCGGCATTGTTATTGCCTAAAATTACATTTAAATTCTGTTTTCTTGCAAACATTTTCAAGTCCACAATAGTATTAGCTAAGTCCATTCTTTGTGCAGGAATACGTTTTAAGCCTTTTGCTAAAAGTTCTACTAATTCTGGAGGCATCACAAAGGATGAATAGTTGTAAATAAGAAAATCAACTTCAATGTTTTTTACAATTGCACAGTTCTGTACTATATCACAGTCCTGTGTTTTATTTATCTCCACTTCTTGTTGTGTGTTTCCCTCTTGTTTTTCATCTAGTGTTTGGCAGTGTTAAAACCCTGGTTGTTGGAGGCTGGATTATTGTTGCCTTGATGAATGATTTGTTCGCCAAACACTGAAAGCCAAAGGCTACATTTCTCCCTGTGTCCATACATCCATGACTAATGGTTCAACTGTGTGTGGTGTGCAGACACTACTATATTTCCTGGGGTGTATGACTTTCCAAAGGATAGTATTGTGCAGTCATTGGCATTTAGTATTTGCCAGTGGCTCAGACTGCAACTGTATGTGTGCCACAGGCCATCCTGGCTAACTGTTGGTTCTGTGTGGGATTCAGTGACAGCTCCTGATAAGTAATCCCTTGCTAATGTAGCCAGTCAGAGGGCACTAACAGTGGCTGAGACTGCAAAGAGGGAATGGCTAGAAGGGTGGTACGCAATCAATGATGTCTGGGGAAATCCACTGATGACTGGTGTCATTGCAGCTTAGGTCTCCCGATTATGACAGTCAGACACTTGCCTATCCATCAGCTGACATAACACTCAGTAGATGACCTACACAGTATCCAGCAAGTCCTGCTGGCCTAATATTGTCAAACACCTTGTCAGGCAATGGTAGGTAGAGTGAGCAATATTCCCATCATCCATTGCATAGCGTAACACTCAATGGGGTTCTCCAGTGAAAGTTGGTAAGCATGATTTGGCCTTGAGCATAACAAACGGTGTGCGGTCCAATGTCAGTTGGTGTACAACAGTGTTACTGCTTGTATCCAAGCTAACTCCTTTCATGGCATTTCATGTTACATGACTCAGTGATCTGGGGACACTGCTTGGCACTACATACTAATTGTCCTTTATGCAACTAAGTATTTCCCCCACACCCATCCCTGACTTTCACCCAGCTGAACTCATTATCCTTAATTGCCACCTTAACCCTCACAAAAAATTAGCTGTTGCTGCCATCAATATCCTTCCTGGAAACAATTCATTCACTTTAGAGAATATCATATCCTGGTTTTCCCACAATATTCCCTATGAAACCCTCATCTTAGGTGATGTTAACCTAGATTGGTCTAAACTTAAAACTGACTCTCCACAACTTAGCATTCACCTGCATGGTTTCAATCAACTGATACCTTCGCCCACCCGCCTCCACAAAAACTCATCTTCTGGCTCCATAATTGACTGGATACTCACCAACTCCCCTCACCACTACCACAACCCCACTACCCTACCAGACCAACTTAGCGACCACCTCCCCACCTCGGTCCTTAGATACACCATCCAGACCCCCCCAATCCCACCTTTATAAAGATTGCCAAAAGCTCTCTAATTTTAATGTAGTCCAATTCAACTATATTCTATCCTCCGCTGACTGGTCCATCCTTAAACACATCCCTCTCAATGACGCAGTTACTAGGTTCTGTAGCATCTACCTGAATACCCTGAACTCCCTTTCTCCCTCTAGGAAGGTTAGAATAAAACCCAATTATGCTCCCTGGCTCTCAAAAGAAACTAAGTCCCTTATGCTAAAAAGAGATAGAGCTTGGAATGCCTGGATAAAAACAAAGGAATTACCTCTGCTACATAATTATAGACACCTCAGAAATCTTACAAAAAAACAACCAATAACAATTAAAAGTCATTTTATAACTCTGCCCGATTTTAATAAGAAATCCAACTCTAGCAGGTTCTGGTATACTATTAACAAAATTCTCTCTCCAGGCTGCCCCTCAACTCCCTGCCCCTACCCAGATACATCTCCCTCTGGAAACTGCTACTCTTCTCAATAAACACTTTACTGAAACCATTCAAACACTCATACCTTCCAACTGTAACACAACTCCTCTGCCTGCCCTTCCCAATCCTTCTAAAAAACAACTATTCTCTTTACTTCCAGTTCCTACTTCCTACATCAGATCTCTTTTTCACAAACTTAAACCATGCTCACCCTCCACTGACAATCTACATCCTCCCTTCCTCAGACTTGCTGCTGACTCCATTGCCTATCCAGTATCTATACTAATCAATAGATCTATTCAGGAATCCACCGACCCTACCCTATGGAAATTCTTTTTCGCTGTTCCCCTGCATAAAGGTGGAAACTCTACAGAACCATCTACCGACTTATAGCTATTCTATCTCCCCTCTCTAAGATTCTCAAAAAATGTATCCACTCACAACTACTCAACTCCCTCCTCTAGCATAAGCTCCTTACTCCAACTCAGCATGGTTTCTATCCCAACCACAGCACAGCTACTACCCTCTTATCCTTTACACATACCATTGCCGAGGCCCTAAACAATAACAAACTCATATCATATCTTTTCCTTGACCTTTCCAAAGCCTTTGATATAGTCTCCCATCCCCTACTGCTATCTAAACTTGCAAATCTCAATCCATCTTCTTCCTCCCTTGCTTGGTTCTCCAGTTACTTATCCTGCAGGCAGCAATCTGTTAAATGGTTCTTTTCCACTTCTCCATTCATACCTGTCCCAACTGGGGCACCACAAGGTTCCATCCTGGGTTCCCTCCTATTTAACGTCTTTACCAATGATCTCTATACTTCTTATACACAATCCTTCCTCATCCAATATGCAGACAACTCAAGTCTCATCTCCATCTCAGACAATATCTCCAATCGCCACACTCTTACTCAACAGGCCCTCCTATCCACTGAATGGTCTGTGCCCAGGAATCTACTCATTCTCAACTCTAAAAAGACCAAACTCTTTTTATTTTTCCCCGATCTCTCTCTCACACCTCAAATCCACCTTTACTATTACTACCTCTAATAACACTGTTATCCAGCCCGAAGCTCACACTAAACTCCTTGGGGTCATCATAGATGATGAACTCAAATTTAACTTGCACATCCTCCAAAGTATAAAAAAGACTCACCAGAAACTTGGTTTACTGCATCAAAACAAAAAATTTCTAACTACAAATGCTAGACTCTCCCTTGCACAAGCTGTTCTCCTCCTACCCCTTCTATATGCTGCCCCAGTATTCACCAACATCCAAACTCCTACTTTAAACAAACTCCAACTAAATTACCACAAGATAGCTAGATTTATCACATACTCTCCATACAATACACATCACTGCCTTGCTAAATACTTTCCACTGGTTAGAATTAACCCATCTTCTACTGCTGTCACAACTTCAAATATTACACTTCATTCTTTACAAACCTCACCTGCCTTGCTCTCTCTTCCTTCATCTCTAGCTACACTCCTCCGTGGACTCTCCATACCTCTAATCAGCAACTACTACAAATCAACCAACCCAAAAAAAGCTGGCAAACTCCTATATAAACACTCTGTTGCCAAAGCCCGGAACAAACTCCCAAGAGACATTTGTTTCATCATTAACCCATCCCACTTTAAAGAAAAACTCAAACTTCTTCTACTCATCTCCAAAATATGTCCTTGTCAAGCTCCTACTTAATCTTCCCACAACCCTACTGTATTCCTTTTCATTCCCCTCCACATAACAGCTAAATACTCCACAATTGTGGATACTTATTAAACTCTACAATCAATATTGTGGGACTTTTTGTAAATATGTAAATATATTTTTTAGTCTGTAAAAATATTGATATGTATATATCATGTGTTTGCATTTTTGCTTTGTCTCTCTAACATTCTTGTATAACTGATTTTGACCATATTGTTGACTCAAATGTTTGATTCTCTGTAAACTGTTTGTGATTTTTTGGAGCTTTTATCCTTGGGTCTCTACAGAAAATGGGCCACAAGCCCAGCTGGACCAACCCATTTAACAAATGTCAATAAATATATAAAAATATTGCAATTACTTCCAGCATGTTCCAAGAAGAGAGTCATCCAAGGTGTGCATGCAGAGTGCATGCAAACTTATTAGTTGTGTAATATGCATACCCTTTGAAGGTAAGGTGGGGGTTTTACTCAGGTATTCTGCAGCTGGGCACTACCCAAGCAGTGTGTGCTGGAAGGACAAAATTAGCTTGTGAAGACTGTGAAAAGTAGGGGAGTCAACAGAATTGTTAGTGCCTGGCAACTACTAATGTTGGTGTCACCAACACTAATCACACATAGGATACCATGCTCTGATACATTTTCTGTCATCACACGCAAAACGGTACTACGAAGCCCATGATGACAAGCAGGACACAGCCTGTTTCAATCCACATAGCTATCCCACCATCATGAAAGGCTCTATAGGGTTCACATACCCTTTTCCAAGCAGATTCCTTGATTAGCAACCTGTGCAATCAGTTGGCTTCTGCATGTGTTATGCCGTCTCTTCCAGGGTTGCTGATATGTTACTAGGGAACTGACAAGAGGGTATTAGTAGTGCTGCTGTAGTGCCTCAGTATAATGTACAAGGTCCACTGAAATAGATATCCAGTCTTGCTGTAACAATCAGCACAGTGCCGGTGAGCCATCGTATGTGACACTTGCACAGCACTTCATGCATCCTGCCCTTCAACACATTACTGGTGCATATCTGCATGACATGGCTGTGAGGCCTACTACAGATGACTGGTCTCCTGTGGACAATGTTTGTCCACCTGCCACATTTCCGAGGCATGTCATGCTGTACAGTTATGTACCCATCACACACCTGTGTTCCCACATCATATCACACAACAACCAGTGTGATGTCTAGTTGTCTGACAGACATCGTACGCTTGCAGGTGAAGATAAAGTTCAGTTTTAATCCACAGACAAAGTGCAAACAATGATGAGTGCTTTCGTAGCAAGAGCTACTTCATCAGACAGTTAAAATCATTACTCACTCGTATTTAAAAGTTACAAACAGCCAATCAGAATCAAAGTTCAATTAAGACAATACTATGAAGCTGTGAATTAACAACAATATAATAGACATACTTCAAGTGCCAAGTCTAGTCTGTAGTCCTAGAATAAACCTATAAAATATATTTAAAATATATTTAAAATTACATTTAAAATTTTTTATCTGCGCAATGGTTTATGAGTAAGTACAAGTTTAATAGAAACTTTGTCATTTAGGCCCCTGCCTATATTAGCCCGCATCCTAACGATCCATTCAAGTTCCTTATTTTCTACCAGGTTCGTTATAGGGACACCTCTACAACCTATTTTGACTTTCTCTACTACCATGAATTTAAATGTGTGTGTCGTATCTTGCCAGGGCATTAGCCTCTGCCCTCCTATATATATCATAAACATGCTCATTGATCCTATCACGAAACCTCCGTGTGGTCATACCTATATATGAGCAACATACATTACAGTGAGCTAAATATACAATATTTGTGGTATTACAGTTAGCTGATAGTTTAAAGTAAATAGTCTTCCTCGTATCTGGGTGTTCAAAACATCCTTTCTCATCAATATATTTACAATAATTGCAGGAATTACAGGGAAAGGTTCCATGATTGTGTGTTATGGGTTCAGTATTCAACTCATGGCCATATCTAGATCCACATAAAAGCCTCTTAATGGATTTCTTATTTTTATATGCATATCTGGGGTTATCTCCTACCAGTGTTTTAACCTTTTCATCTGATCAGAGTATATTCCAGTTTCTGGAATAAATCTCCTGTAACAGCCTAATGTTACTTGCATACGTAACTGAAATCCTCAAGAGGTTCGTTTGTGCAGTTTTTTGTTCATAAACCTGATTCGGATTGTCCCCACTCCTCTATTCCTATGACACTCAAAGACAACTTGTGACAGATGTGACTGCATTTCAAACCTTGTTGCCATGGTGTCTCCAAAGGCAGTCATTACATATAGCAGTGATCATTAGGCCAACATGCACAGCTCAGATCCTACACCACCTGCACCCAAATCACACACACCTGCATGTGTGCAGCTCCTTACCAGATGCATTTCCAAACAGACATCTCAAAACATCCTACATCTAGAGTGCACAGTACACATAATACTGCATGCATCACTCTCTCACTAATCAAACACCCGAGGCAAAACACAAAATCACACCACTTAGTCAGATGTGATTACATTGTAAGATACATTGATGTCTGTGTCAAGTGGCTACATATGGGTCAGGTCACTGATAGCTGTCTGTAGATTGAAACAATAGGTCTTACCACACATTGCCACAAATAAAGTGATATCAGTTAACATAATGTTGACACCATAGTTGCTGCAGTTGTGTATGACTAGGGACATGTGTCAGCAGCCTGTATGCAGACACATAACTGTGCTTAGCCAGTCTGTGTCTCTCACAGGTATACGCATAACTTTTGGGTGCAGTTGACACTAGCTGGGATGATGGATCCATACACATTGAAACTGATGGAAGTCAATAATTGCCTTAACATGTGGTGTCATAATCAAGGGATCTATTGCATGTCTGCCTGGGATGCCTTGCTTAACAGACATCAATGCTTCACCAGTGATGGTGTTTATCTTTCACTCCTGAGATTTGGCGTAATGGCCATGACTCCTGACACCCCCACAATGCAACTTAGATGGACTGTTCAGGGAAATGTTGGCAATGAGAACACTATCTTAATACAATATGATGGCTATGCTGCTACATGGTGGGTATGGCTACACTGAACCCCACTCTGTGGAATGTGTCCTCACACTGCATTATTGCAGACGTGTGCAGTCAAGGACATCTAGTTAAAAGACAGCACCACAGCCATACCAGACTACATGTCCATCCACATCTTCACGCCTCAAACTGGCAGTGTTCAAGGTAATGCAGGTGATGTAAACATACTCATTAAGGATACATACACATCCAGATTTTGTGAAACACTGTGATTTCCTGGAGACAATGCAGGCAACATTCAGTACTAGAAGAGCACATAATCAAGCAATAGCCAGCTGCAGAAGCAGCTCCATGTATTCACACACCCATGATGCATATTTGTATGTATGTGTCTACCAAGATATATCACTACACCGTGTTGTGGGGTGGTATTAAGTGACCACCAGCTGTGTTGCTTAGTCATGTTGCAGCTCACTTGCTGAAAGGTTAGTATACGTCCTTAACTACAATGTCCTGGGGCAGTGCCGTGACATCCCCCAAGGGAACCAACATAATACAACATGTGTTTACCAATATGGGTAACCACTGCAGCCCCCCAGTGTGAGGTCCTCCCTGGTAGGATCTGACCACAGATCAGTGTCATAAAAACTACCAGCACTAACCCCCCCCCCCCCCGGGCAGACAGTACAGACATATATTTCAACAAAGACATTTATTACCTTGTGTGGTGGGATGGTTTACTTAGCTTGACTGCACCTTCCCCCTCTGATGGTATGGCATGTATGCAGAGCTGTACACCCATGCATTATGCCAACAGCATTACACCGGGTCTATATCAGATCATCAAAATGGCTCATTATCGAATGCTGTAACGTCAAACTGCAAAACCCGAACCCTAACAATATCAAAACCTCAAAACAGCAATTTTTTTTTCCCAGGGAAAAAATTTGCTGTTCCAAGAAACACACACACACACCACAACCACACTAAAAAGCAGCAATCCACACACATACATTTAAAAGTTACATCTAACCCTACACTACACTGCACATACACTACTATCTATCCACTTACCTTAACCCAGACCCTAACCCTAAGGTCCATCACTATCGCACACTCACCTCACCTGTGCCCTAACCTTAACTCACTTAACCCGCCCCTAACCCCAAATTCTCACTATCGCCCACTCACCTCACCTGTGCCCTAACTCTGACTCACTTAACCCACCCCTAACCCCAAATTCTGTCACAATCGCACACTTACCTGACCCGCACCCTAACCCTAAATCACCCAACATGTGCCCTAACCCGAACATCCACACAATCACACACTTACCTTAACCCAACCCGTAACTTTCCACCACATCGCTGAAAACAGTGAAGCCACAACAATAGCCAACTGAATTCTTTCCCTAGGAAAGAATTCAGTTTTGTGCAGCTTCGCTGTTTTCTGCAATCGAGATATTGGCTTCAATATTAGATCATTTGAAATTCTGCCATTTCGATGATCTAATATAGACCCCATTACACCTACTAGAACCCCACTTTACCTGACAGGAGGAACACAGGCTGCTCATAGCACAGCGGATCTGCCAGGTGGACAACTACCATTATCAGGCTGTACAATAGGAGGTGGCATGGCTGTTTGACAGTTGGGGTGAGGGTGCCCTCCCCCAAAATGGTGAATCAAACTCCTCAGCTACAACAACCACATAGTGTTGTGATGTTGTAAAGAAATAGGAAGTGACAAAATTAGCCACCCACACAAAACAGAACCACAACACACAGTGTAGTTACATGTGTAACCATAAAGCACAGGCCCAGATTCTCAGTGAACTCAAACTTAATGATGCCACATAGAATGGATCGGTACTCACACCTAACCTGTATTCCCACATATTCTGTGCCAGCTTTACTCCCCTGTTCCCACCACATGTGATGCGTGACATTCCTACGACCTGTCCCACAACTTCCATATCTACAGATCAGGTCATACATGGCTTCTCTATAGAGGATACACAGCATCTATTGGACATGCTAGCATCCCAGGCTGCATCCTACATGGGATTTGTCATGAATTACTAATACCATTGGGAACACCTTGCAATCATAGTGAAACCACTGGCTGAACCCAAGCGGACTGGACAACACCAGCTGTTATACCCTTGTACAGAGGTGGTGTATGAACTGACCACCAGAACTATAGTCCTCTTTGCCTGAATATCCATATTGTATGGCCATAGGGGCAATCATCACGGAGCTGATCAGCACACATATATGTGAGCTACACACAGTTGACTGTACACAGTTTGCATGTCTGTCAACAGGAATATGACTGTTAACTGTGGTAGACATTTCCAAAGCAGTCACCAAAGAACTTGGTGAGAGGACATCAAGACATACAACCCCTGGACTGAGCCAAGCCATCTGACTATATCCCCAACTCAGGCATCATGTACAAAACACCCACTTAGGAATCCACAGTACTATCATTGTAGGGGTCAGTTAGTCGCCCATTGATGGCACACATACTCAACATAGGGACATCCGCCTCCAATAGCTGATCTGTAAGCAGCAGTGTTCAACAGACTCAGTCCTGGGTCCTCTACTGTTTGGAATCCATCTAACCACAATACAAGCAAATACTGACTGTCTGTGGATAACAATGTTGGCTGATGCCTGCAAAGTGTAATCACTCAAGGAGTCTGCTCCAAGCAGCTGACACATACATTCTTTGAGATTTCATTTGCATACACACACACACACACACACACACACACACACACACACACACACACACACACACACACACACACACACACACAACACACACATACATGCACCTGTCAATATCCTACCAGTGGTTATTGATGAACAAATGCCTGTTGACATAGTAAATGGCCATAAAGTCCATGCAAATATATATATGTAGTATAATTTCCATCACTAACACCTATGTGCCTGGTAAGGAGGATATCAGTTGCAACATGTGATGTGCATACTCAAGGGTGAAACAACTGGGCAGACAGACCTGGCCACACAGATTTACACCTAATGTGCCTGAGATCACTATGTCTTTCCAGTGGTATGATGAGAATCATGTGTCATAGCTGAGGGCACAATCACACATAATTGACATACTCATAACCTCCATGTATTCTTCCCTCAGCATGCCAGTATCTGTGTGCAATGGCCACTTGGTAGTGGACCTTTCCAAGCAGTACTGGCACTTGCACACAACAATAAGGTCCCTCACAAAGGAACTTCAATTCTTCAGCATGTGTTCAATGAGGATCATCTAAAATGAGCGTCATTCTGGCTGTGGCATATAGACTACTCAGAGGTGATCTCTGCCTTGCATACAGGGCAGTGTGTGACTGTGCTTGATTGTAATTGCTGCATATGTGTAGGTGGGATAGTTGCTGTTTGTCTTTTCGGCTTTTCTCAGTTAGGGGTCGTCACAGTGGAACTCTGGTCTGCTAATGACTGGCAGTTGATTTTTATGGTGCCGAGTTGCCAGCCCAATACCCAACCTTCAGCGAAGGCACGCCCATTCACGCATGTCTTTCAGAGGCCACTCAACCACGGGGAGGACATGCAGAATCCACACAGAAGGCACTCCAGCCGAGAATCGAACAGGAGAACATCTTGCTGTGAGGCAACAACGCTACTGCTGTACCGCCGTAGGTGGCATAGTACATGGATTAATCACTTCAAGGACATTCCCCTAGTATGTGATGTTAATAATACATGCTGGTGGGAGAGATTTGTCTAGCATACTTTAATCCACCTTTACAACAGAGCCCAGACTAATGGCAGGTAGAGCACCTCAGTGCACCTCAGCACATGACATCTGTATGACAGACTGGGTGACTGTCATTTCACCACAGGTCTTCTGTCTGTGTCCCTCTTTGACTGGCGCAATATGTGCTGGATCATGTAAATAAGGGAATACAGTTGTCTATGATTGTGATGACTGTATGGCCAGTATGCTAGTGAGGTTCAAACATCCTGTGGTTCCATAAGCTGATGTAAATTGCTCTAACAGCCACAAACACAAACATGGCTACATTGAGGATTGCACCACTTCCAATTACTGCTTACAGGACATGGCATGGGACACACATAGTGCAAGTTGGCTGTATGTAGATTAGAACACTTATCTATGTAATGGTACACACTACAGATCACAGTACATGATGCAAGCAACACACCTCATGTCTGTTAGCACTGTCAGGTTAGGACATAGTATGCTTGATGACATCTGCAGGCCAAGTTTTGGTCAGGCATTTGGAGGGCCACATCACCTGCTACAACTAAAATTCTGCAAAACCCTACTACCTCTTTGTAAGTTACTGAAGTGATCATATTTATGCTATATGGAAATACACACACACACACACACACACACACACACACACACACACACACACACACACACACACACACACACACACACACACACACACACCACGTGGCCTGCAGTGAGATTAGAAACACTACCTATCTAGTCTTACATATTACATATCACAGTACTTATTGCACATTCAGGGCTTAAGCCAGATGATACCATGGCAGCTGGTAGTCTTAAGGTAGATGACATCATCAGGCCTTGTAGAAGAAGGCAGTTTGGAAGCCATCAGCAACTTACAGGGCCAAAAATTGCATAAGCTTTGCAGTTTGTTAGCCAATGAGGGGTTCTCAGTTGTTTGTCAGGGGGGGATTTACACACACACACACACACACACACACACACACACACACACACACACACACACACACACACACACACACACACACACACACACACACACACCAAGTGGCCTGCAGTGAAACTAGAACTCCTACCTCTCTAGCCTTACACACTATAGATCACAGTACTTATCGCATGAGCCATGGCCGATGCCTGTTTTGTATGTGATTGCAGACAAATTACTTGTGGATTACACAAACTAGGCTTGTGTTGAACAGCATATGTGGTCTGTAGAGTGATATTGCTTCATACTGGTATCTGCAAGTAGTATCCTAGCGATGACATAACTGTTAATATTCTAGCTATGTGTCTACAGTTACCAGTATGGCCATATGTGGTTGTTTACACATGAATGGGCAAGCCTGTGAGTAGGGACAATGTGCTTTGTCCATGTGTGCATAGACAACATTATACATTACACCACCTGTTCACCTGTTGCTGTCTATATCTTGGCACCCAGCAGGCACAGGGGTTGATCCCTTAATTTGGATCCATTGAGCATCATTATAGATGTGTGATAGAGCAGCTTTACTCACCAGTATTAAGGTATGTAGGACAATACAGATATCCACACACATATTTCTGTATATAACAGGGTTGTATATATAAATGTAGTTGTGTGTGTAGATGTCTATGTATATGTGTTATGTAGATATATGGGGAGACACTGAGATGTATATTTTTATATATGTATATAGCTATATATATACACACACACACACACACACACACACATATATATATATATATATATATATATATATATATATATATATATATATATATATATGTGAGAGAGAGAGAGATAGTGACAGACGGATATGTATACATAAATTCATGAATGTATAGACATATCTATACATTACAGGTCATTTTGATCAAGGGGCAACAGGAATGGGCTCAGTTTAACTAAGTGTATGGGCATGCCCAGTGGGACTGTTAGTACTTATAAAGTGACACCTGACCACACCTACCTGTACTACAGTCTGGGATTTTGTGTGTTAAAAAGACTGACATCTATCCCTGTTTCTGCAGTACTGCACTTCACTCAATATGTCCATGGTATTCTCCAGTTGTTTGATGCAATTAATATGTTACAGATGTTCATAATGTTACACCACACAGTCTGTCAGTCTGTGACAACACCAACATAATAATACCTTACATGCAAAAGCTATGGATACCTCCAGATTTGAACCATAAAAGGGATCACCCATGCTAACTTCCCTAGTCCACTGAGCCACACAAAGCTGCCAACCAGAGAGCAGTCATTCATCATACAATCAACACCGTACATATGTACGTTATTATTCCTGCATTAAGTGAGACATACAATGTGTGCTTGATTTCTGTGTTACTGCTCTGAGTTTGCCTGGACTGCTGATATACCATTGATGACCTACTGTTACAGTGGTTATATGAGGAACTGCAGTGTTGGGTTTGGGGAGCAGCACCACATATTCTGCTAGGATACACAATAGTCCAGCTATCATGTGACCCCACTGTTTAATATCTCCCTTAACTGATGTAGTGCATATTCAACCATCAGGCCTAGTGAATATTACGGGACATATACTAGTAGTCTGAGTATCTGTAGTCCAGTGCAAATGTTACTTGTGTCCAAATAGCTCACTATATTTACTTGCATAAATGCAGCAAAGCCATACATATGATAGCATATTATAATAAGCTTTACAAGTAGTGTATAGGTTAGGGACTTACCCTGCAAATGCAGCAGTTGACAGAACTGTAGTTCAAGGCTGACTCTGTCTGATGCAAGTAGTACACAGCCAGTACATAGATAGGTACAGGCTACCCTGTGTGGGTTGCTTGGCATCAATTTTACTATATGTATGTGAGTAGGAGTAAGGTGTCAGTCCCTAGGGCCCTAGGTTGGCAGTGAATGTGCTATGACTTGTCTCTTAGCCAATGCCAGGGTGTACTTAGCATGTCTAGTTTGCCTACAGAGACATCATCAGGGGTCTCCTCCTCCAAGTCCTCCTGTGAGTGTGGCTGTGGTGACCTAGGCAGTGGTGGGGGCCTGTGTATCTCTTCCCTTTGCTGATCCTGCTGCAGCTGTTTCTGCAGTATCATATTGTGTAGCATAGCACATACTGTGAACATATGTGCCATGTGGCTACTGCAGAGCTCCACCAGATATATTGAGACACTGGAACCATGACTTCAGAAGCCCAAACACACACTCTATGATGTCCCTAGTTTGTGCATTTGCCTCATTATGGCATTCTTCAGTGGGTGTTTATTCATTTCTGATGAGTGTCATCATCCACAGTTCCAGGGCGTAGCTACCATCCCCCAGTAAATGGCCATATGGGATGTCCCCCCCAGCAAACATCTGGTACAGCTGTGATGTGTGCCAAATATGGGAGTCATGATAACTGCCAGAGCTGCCAGCACACACATTCATAATAATTCCCTGGGCATTGCACATGCCCAGGCAGTTAATGGAGTTGTACCCTTGCGGCTGAAGTAGTCTCTACTACCTCACTGGGTGGTGTCTTGGTGTATACATGAGTGTAATCTATGGCACCCATTGCTTCAGGGTAGTGTGGTACATGGTAGAAGTGTTGCATATTGCCGGCCCTCCCTCAGCGGTGAGGAGAAAATAAATATGCTCACTGGCATGTGGTAGCATGGTATCCAGGAAATGGTGGAATGCCCTGGATGCTGATGCATGTGAGACCCCCATCATGTCCCCAGTTGATCTTTGGAAAGTACCTGCAGCTAGTATCCTAAGGGCTGCACATACCTTTGTTTCCACTGGGATGGGTTCCCCTCTGTTGGCTCTAAGTCTGAGTTGAGCGTGGCAGAGCTCAGTGAGTTCTTGTAGTATAACCCTATCCTCCATATAGTGCTCTACAGTCACCAGCTCATGTAGCTCCTGGAAGGTTACCCTGGGCCTGAACACTCTTCTCCTTCTCTGTCTAGGTCTATTCTCAGCAACAATAGCATTGACTTCAGCATCTAGCACATACAGGTGCAGCAGACCTGCAATAACCTCTAGCATTCTCTCAATTGAAATCCTTAAGTATGTACTCCAGTGGTGCAGAATATTTTGGAAAAATCAGAATACAGAGTGTATGCATACTTTACAGAGTTCTGCTGAGTGTGTGATTGGGTAACCATGATGCATTGCACCTGCCTACAATATAATTAACATAATTTCTTGGCCCTATTATAGGTTAAACAAGGTTCAAAACTAGTTAAATATTTTTTTTTAAAACACACTCAGAGCTATGATAACCCACTCAAACACACGAATCTAAGATGAAATGAATTTAGAAGTCAATAGACATATCCCCCCGTGTCAGCTACCTCCTGTCTAAATAGCAACATGGGTCTTAGCCTACATGAAGGGGATATGCGGACATGATTACTCCTTTCTGCTATTCATTAACTCCACCTCATTTGCATAGGTATCTGTGCTCACAGCCTGGAAACTACACACTTCAGTGCCCAACCACATTAGCACAGCATCAATTCACCATTGTAGTGACTCCACATACAGTCTTGTAATACATTTCTGTCACACACTAATTAATTTGTTTTTTTTTTCCATTTTTTTTTCTATAAAGCTTATTTGTGCACTGCAGAAACCATAGAAACATGCCCAGATTATTAAAAAAAATATATTAATTTAACTGATTTCCTTTAATTTTTTTGACATACAGGATGATAGTTTCGGTCATATGTTTATGTGGTATGACATTTCTGTCTACATATTTGCATTTTTACAACTGCTTTTGTCTGTACTCCTGTACATGGAATATTTCTGTGTATACTGTAGATACTGAGATGGGCTCTGGAGAGATGCCTATATGCTTGCTTGATCACTCTACCTGCCTCATTTCCATGAGAGTCACCTGCTTATGAGGTGATTTGCATGTCACAAAAGTTTTTGTCCTGTTACATGGGTGCATGCCGCTCAGCACCACTTACTGAATCTAAAGATTTTTGCAGCCATGTAAGCAGAGCGGCATGATGCCTACATGGTAAAAAAATGTGTAGGCTTTAGTAAATCCCCCCCATCTTTTCTTTTTTTTTTTTTTTCGGGGGGGGGGCTGTGAGTCAGGTACTATTCTCTGATCAAGCATTTGTCTTTTCACTTTTATTATGAAATGCTGTTTTGTTAACTTTGGGCATTAAACCTTGGTTAAAACTTGTTTTCATTAAAAATAAAGCTGAAGTTTGTTCTTTACTCACAATTTTTGCTGTGGCCATCGCTGGATCAAAAGTTGTAAACAAAGCTCTACAATCTAGAACCCCATGGCTTCTTCATACTCCCTGTCAAGAAATGAGATACTACTAGCACAGCTATCTGGAATTCTGTAGATAATTATATGTCATTTGTGAATATCAGCATGATCTATATAAGATGCTCGTGTTAAAATGTATTTGAACTGTATGCCATGTCTATATCAAACTTGTTTGTACAGACATGTGTGTTGAAAAAGGTTTTTGCAAAGTGCTTGAAATGTATCCACAGTGTCCCCTGCTGGAATAGAACAGAAATATACATGCACTATTGTAACTGTTTAAATATATATATTTTAACAGTAGAAACTGGAACACAGGAGGTTAACTTCAGTCCAGCAAACATCAGAAAAATAGCTGAAATTAAATTACTTTATGGATATGCAATAAAATATTATATATTTTAGTTTCAATGCAGTAAGGAGACACAGTGTCTAAAACTAGGGAGCTTCTGTATTGTCTCTAAGGTGAAATAATTGCTAGTCTTGAAATGTGAAGGAATGCAATTGTTTTATAACTTTCAGCATCTGCTAAAGATCTGATATCTATGTAGTTTCACAGGTAGATGCTAAATACTGCTAGCTTTCATCAGTGAGGATTTCACCTGGGATAGAGTCAGATGACAAGAAATTATGTCATTCTGCAAGCTACCCCTGCATTAATATTTGAGATATTAATTTATAAAGTCTGTTAGAGAGACCTGACAACAACTAGAAGATCCATTCACCACATCTGCCTTGTTCTTAAGTAAGTTAACTAGGGTATACTAATTCTCTGAGATTCAGTCAGGAATATAGTGAAGCACAGTTTAGATGTTTTTCTTTATTTATTGGAGACTGTCCTGCAATGCAGTTTTAAATATTTTCTGTGATTTCAAACTCTGATGTCACTGTGAATATATGCTTAGCATTTTTCTTGTTCTTTTATTATTTATTATTAAATATATTTAAACCTTTTACTGTGGCTGATCTTTGTAGAGATATTTACATTTTGAGAGTACTTGCATATTTATTTGGTGACACTGTGGGACACTCCTAATAGCCTTGCTCTTGGTCAAACTACCATTTGTATTAGTATTCCATTACACAGTAAGACATACACAAAAGCATGTCTAGCATGAAGACTCAGCATTATCAGTTTAACAGTTTCCATGTATGATCATCACCTATACCTATGTTATTAGCCCTGGAGCAGGCAGTAATGAGCAGACTACCACTGCTTGGGCGACACAGCACTGTACATTATGGTAGTGATTCAGAGGCAGTTGCCTTCAATTCCCTTATTAGCATAACTGTTTTGCTATGAAGTCCATTTTAGCACAATGTAAAGTGCAGTAGCCATATACAGAAAACAACATTAAGGCAAGCAAGTCATGAAGCAGGATTTGACTAAGGAAGTCACTGTACTTTGATGCAGACATATTGGCAGCATGTACTGGACCCCTAATATAGCACACCATGTTTGGAAGCAAAAGCAGTGCAGTTACAGCCTAAGACATGAATGATAGCCATGGAAAGGTATCACTGCCCGTCAGTCAACAGCAGCTTCTCCTGTATGGGGAACTTGCTATGACATACAGTTTGACTAGAAGCTAGTGGCCGTCTATAGTACCAACTCTATCACACAGGTGGAGATGTTGCTTCATCATATAATACATTTATGCCAGAGGATTATTCTGTTGCTTCATAGTTGCGCATTTTCTGCCTTTAACGACATGCAATTCTGAAAATTCTCTGCACTGCAAGTTTGATTCCCTTTCTGAAATTGAACAGAGGGCTCCACTAGTTCCCATTAACATACACTGAATGTGGACTGTCAAAACTATAGGTTTAAGACTCAGGCAATGTGTAAAGGGTCAATATAATGTAAAACTTACTACACAAGTTACTTTTGAAATATGGGCCCAAACTGGAGTAATATTTGTACAAAAACAATCTAGCTTAAAAATATCCATTTTCAGTTCCTGCATCTGTAAGTGTTGCCACTAATATGCTTCCTTGCCTTGGCATAAACTTTTTCTGATCATACAACCACTCTAAGCTTTCAGGCTTTTATAAGAGACAATTAAAATACATGGCATGTTTAAGTTCAACAGAGGATAATGTTTATCAAGCTTCAAGAATGCAATAAAGCAGAAGGCTTCCTATTAAACCTATGAAACTATGAACAAATGTGTCTTAAGTTGCAATGAAGTTTGCTGGACATGTTACTCTGTTTTTTGGAAAAAAATGTTTGTTTTATTTTTTTGTTGTTTTAGAAAAAAATATTTAAAATAACGTTTAATGCACATAAATTACATCAAAGTTCCATCCATATAAACGTATGAGAACACAGAAAACTACTGAACTATAACAGATAGCTGCTCCACAGATCTACAGATCTAAAATAAGCTTATCAGATAGTAGTACACTATAGGTCTTAAAACAGAGATTCCCATGTAAACAAAAAATACACTGAAAACAGCTGAGCTCACCATCTTCCAAGTGGTGAGTGAGTACTATACACAATATATTAATGCATTTAAACAGAATAGGGGTGATACAGTATGGGAAATCTTGCTGGCATTTAAAAATTAAGGATGTAATAACAAGTGGCATATTTAACAAACACTGTTTTTCACTTCCAGTTTGGTCAGCTATGGGATGGAGAAGACCCAAAATCCAAAATCTAAGATTTATCCAAGGAACTATGGATTTCCTAAAAGATAACTCAGCAGCGGCTCTGGCCCTTTCAGTACTGCTGAGCAAAGTCCATAACATGTCAACGTAGTCATTACTGTCTTGGACCCATCACCAACAAGTTTCATTCCCCTCCCACCTTCCTGTGCACAAGTGTATGACTGGTGGTGATGCACCGAAAGGTTATGTTTTTAAAATGTGCGAAATACAAGGGAAGGACTGGTCTCTGTTGTTCTGAATCGACTATAGTGGAGATCCAATCTCAGGGGCAAATTTTCTGACCCAAATAAATGGTCCAACTTGAGCTTATCCACTTCAAAGTCTGTTTGGCTAAAGTCCAGGGTTGTATAAGCCTCTGACAGCAGTCACAGAGTAAGTTCCCTTTCAAGAGGCCAGGTAATGACTAACACAGCTAGAGTTTCCCCAGGAGCTCCCTGGAAACACTAACCAGCTGAAGATATCACCACGAGTTTGAGAAAAATTATGTCACATAAGGCATCTCTATTTTTTTTTTTAGTTATTTACCTACTGGTCTCAAGGAAAAGCATTGCGAATGAATTCTTTTGACATTTGTTTTTCATTTGTAGTATTTTTACAACTCTCAGTTTTCATCTGAGTTTTGCAGTATCTTTAAATCTAAGGACATTCGTTTGAAATAAACACTTTACAACTTTATTAAATATGGTAAAATAATTCATAGCTGAAGACAATGGGACGTTTTTTTGCATACAAAATTGTGGAAGAGATTTTATAATAACACAACACATTTGTTTCTTACAACATGATCTGCTTTTCTGACCTGACCTTCCTTCAAACAAATGATGCAGCCTCATTTCTATGTTGCTATTTATTTCTGCCTTATGTTTAGATGGAGTTACAACTTACAAAGAGCGGCAACTACTATGCTGATTCTGAAGCTGCAGTCACACTTTTGAGTTACACTTCATTCCTGTTTCTTCTTTTACACATTTTATTACCCACTACTTGTATACAGCACAATGCACTCCTGACAAATGCCTGCTCAAAGGTGCAGTAACAATGTCTGTAAACAGTTCTATTTACTTTGCTGCATAGTGTTTCTGTACTGGTCACTTTGTTCTCTATCCCCGTGGGGCATGTTATCTGTAATTAAAAATGAGCCTCCTTGATATTAGTCCTACATTGATGGATAGTTAGCTACCTGCTAGGCAGCACTTAGAGTAATGGAGAGCCCAGCATGCTAACTGCATCAGAGAATAAATCAGCCAGCATGTAACCAGCAAGGATAGAGATACTGCATTACAGGGACTCCTGAGATGTTTCTTAGAAATCCACAGATTAGAGATTATGCCCATTGATTTATCATCAGGCATGTATTGATCACTGACGAAATGATTGTAGAGATAATTATATACATTTTTCAGCTGTTGACACTAGACTTAACCCGCATATGGTGCACAGATCTGGTATCAAATTTTACTGACAAATTTTACCTAGCAGTGCGCCACTAAAAAGAAAAAAAAACTTTATTGTCCTGTTACAGATGCATTCCAACATCTGAGACTTCATTAACTACTCAGTAACAGCTGCAGTAGGACAGAGAATGCTGCTGAAATGAACTTTAACTTGTCTTCTTCTTTGGAAACTCACTAATCATATGTGATAATGACAGTGACAAGCCATTAACTAGGGAATTTTGGATCAATAGAAAATCCATCATATAAGTTAAAGGGGCAGACTCACTTTGCTGTCAGCAGACTCTGCATTATTAAGTTTGGAGCTTGTGTGTCTGAAATAGTTCTTATATACAATTGCCTACATTCTCAATTAAGGAGATTAAAATGAAAAACATTTGGACTGCACAAACTCTAAAATGTTAGAAATGATATATGTCTAAACTATTACACAATGAAAAATATATATCCATAAAAGACAATAAAGGAATATATATATATATATATATATATATATATATATATATATATATATATATATATATATATATATATATATATATATATATATATATACATATATATATATATATATATATATATATATATATATATATATATATAAATCCACCCAAAACCCCTTTTCCCATATTGCATATGGGGATGGAAGGGTTACATTGTCCCTTCAACAGTGTCAATTATCTAGAGCCAAAGTTCACACTATCATGTAACTAGCCCTGCTGCAGTTGTTCTTCCATAATATTCACTCGCATGCAAACTCACAGCTATGGCAAATTTAGAGTATCCAATCCATCTACTGCATGTTTTTGGAATATAGAAGGGAATTGGATTATCTGGAGCGAACCCACCTGAACATAGGGAGAACAGGCAAACAGATGTATATAGATAGAGAGATGTGTGTGTGTGTGTGTGTGTGTGTGTGTGTGTGTGTGTGTGTGTGTGTGTGTGTGTGTGTGTGTGTGTGTTCATATATATATCTGTCAGCTGTCAACAGAAGGGAGACTGAAATCAATGTAAATAATGCTGTTGGAAAGAGAGAGGCTGTAACTTTGGTGTATTAGTTAGAGAATGTTCTCATTGGTCTATTGGCTAATGAAGCCAAAAGTGGTACATAAAAAGGAGGGCTGAAGTATCATTGACCCTTCTTGGTGATGGGGGGGCAGCACAGACTACGGGACATTTTTGTGATCAGAGCAGGTATTTTTGGTGAAGTACAGAGTAATGACACAACATGGGAGAAGGCACCTGAAGATATTTGGACTGCTTTCTCTTCCGAAAAAATGAGAAGAATGAGAACTGCTGAGAAGTTGAGAGATGTTCTATCCCGGATGATTATTTTCCACAATATGAGAGATAGCACTCTTATAGTATGTGCAATGAATAGAATTGTTGGAAAAAATCTATCCCTTCTAAAGGGATAGCAATCTTCTCTTTTGTGTAGGAAACGTTTGTTTGGACTGTACTTGTGTTTGCCCTTGGCAAGATGTTAACCATTGGAACAATTGTTATAGGCCTTTCTGCTACAGGCTATGAAAAGGAGTTTCTTGCCAGTTCCTTAGCATTGTCAGAGACAGTTCCACCAAAGTAACAATTAACCCTGTAGGAAGCCCTTGGTGAATGAATACCTGGCAGTCTTTGAGCAGTATGGCTACCAGGATTCTTCAGCTCAGTTAACTGGAGAGCCTTTAAAAACTTTAATGGAAATGGAAGGGAATAAATGTCAAGACTAAGCAACAGTGAAAAAAACAAAACATTTTTAGCTAGAACCAGTGTTAACCTCTAAAACAGAAGCTGATACATTTCTTAGTCATTTTCTTCTAACAAATAACTAACATCACAATTATGTGATTTTAATTATATGCCTTAATTATGTCTAGATCCTAAGGGCTTATATGGTAACAGCAAAATGATAGAAATGTTAGCCTTTTATTCATTTAAGTACCTTTTGCCTGCTTCTTTACAAAAGTTTGTGTTTCAAAGTGACATTAATGCCAATGATTATCTTTCAGCAGCAAGGCATTGTGGATAACCAAATGGGCTGTGCCTCTTCAGATGTGTAGCTACCTACGTACATTATGATTTCACTAATAAATCAGCACATTAATTTTCAATGTAGAGTTTCCCCTATGAGTCATAATTGAGAACTTATCTTAGGCTATTTCTACATGCAATATGAAATTATAGTAGCTTATAAACTAATGTAGGTTGTGTGGTATTGCGGGTTCAGTCCTTCATGATGCAATGTAAATAGTTTCCAGTTTCAATAAAATTTTCAAGGGCCTGTCCCTATTAACAAAATTAATTATGAAAATAAAACTTTATGTCAGACACTGTAAACTTCTGTAAAATTTGATAATGTATACTATAAGGGAATTATCTGCATCACTAGGGGTTTGTTTCTTTCATTTGCAATGGAACATGTGACAATACACTTTAAAGAGGTATGTGAGCATATACCTAATAGCAATGATGTCTATAAGTATAAAACTAGTAAATGGAATGGAGGTAGATAATAAAATATTGTGGCCTAACGTATTACAAGGCAGGAAGTAAAAATGTCACTGCAGCTTGAAAGTGTTGCAAATAAGATAGCAGAAGTAAATAACAGAACTGAAGAGAAGTAGTTATTCAAGGGGGTAACATTAGAAGTATGGAAAATGTACAACCTGAATAGAATTCTAAATATTCTGTCACTTTAAAATGGAAAGCTACCAAAAGTGAGACTTCTTGATAGGTGAGTGTTAACGCAGATGAGTTTATTAATGATAAAAAAAAACTTCACTAGCATGGTTAAGGAGGAAGAGAGAGTACTTTTGCAGAGTCCTAAATCAAGTTCTATCAGTATGAGAGAGAAAACTAACATGAGGGGAGGCTCTAAGCAGCAGATATCTGTCAATAAGAAAAAAAGTTAACCATAAACATTGCTCTGAGATGCCATTTCCAAAATTACAGTAGACTAAGGAAGAAAATAAAAGAAAATGAGAGGGTGTTGCTCATTCTTACCGAGATAGAGGGAGAACAGCCTTGAAGTAGAAAAATAAAATAAGAATAAAGTGTTTACTGATACTGATGCAGCGGGAGAACAACATAAAGACAGAAGAAAAAGAAAAATAAAGGGTAATGAGGTAGTGCATATTGAGAGGCAAAATAACCTTGCAGAAATGCCTAAGGATCATCTTGTTTAGCTAAAATATAGAAACACTAAAAACAGCAGAGGATTCTGTACATCTTGTTTATAAAGGAAAAAGAACAAGAAAAAGCAAGACAGAGGCAGAAACTGACAATAAAGAATACTGCAATGAGTTGCCTTTTTTTGTGGTTAGACTTTGAGACCCCAGTGAGTTTATTGGTAACAGAGGAGGCAGTGTGCCTTGTACTCCACACATGACTGATGCAGAATAAGCTCCAAAGTTGGCTGACCTTCCAGAAAGTCAGATGAATGTTTAAAAGACATAATGGGATGCTATCTTTGCACAGACAAGGGAAATGTGTCTATACAGAGTCGTAGGAGGAGAAAATGAAGAAAATGGTGTTAGTTCTTATGCATGCTTGGAGTTACAAAGTGACTTACTATACAGAGGGAATACAGTCAGATAGTTAGGAATGTGTCCCTTTCAAAAATCTAGTGGTAAAGGCAGTGCACAGTCAGGTACTAGAAGGCACCTTTAGCATATAGACATGCACTAGAAGATATCTAAGAATGAAGAGGTCTAAATCAGCAATCATGTCAAGATATTCCCAGGCAAAAATGAGGACATAAATGAGATGAAAATATGTGTGCTGGATACCCTGAATGCCAGACAAACATGCACTTAGGCTTTCAGAATTTTCATTGATTCTAATGACTTAAAATATAACATTTGATATTAATACTGTGGAGCCTTTTGCTTATTTCAGACTATACAACTAGGTGCCCTCAGGCTATTCCACTGCATGATGTTAATGTTTATTCTGTAGAAGTGATAGTTTTTTTCCCTTATTTTTTTTTCCTGAATAGGAATGTCTAAATAGTCACCAGCTAGGAGACTCTGTTTATGTCATTAATAATTCCCCAACTCTGCCACTGCTTAAAGTCAAGCAGTAAAACGTCATTGTACCATTCCCCTCGCAGATGGATTAGTGGGCTGCTTTAAACAAATAAAATTCAAAAGGAGGAAAAGGTGCCGATAACAAAAAAACAAAAACAAAAAGAGCAGAGTGTTTGATTTGTCTAAAATAAAATTCTGTTCAGGTAAATGGCTATCCAGGTGCTTATTTTTGGTTTTCTGCTTTAAACAAACATTAAAGTCAGTGCTGAGAAAAGTTATTGATCAGGATGGCTAAAAACTGGGGCCACTTAATACTATATCTCCTGTATGCCATTACAGAAGTAATATGAGTCCTGATAGGGTTCAGTGCTAGGATAGAGTTCAACTGTCATAATGGACTATTATAGATATGCACTTAGGAAGAAGAAAATACCCCATTCAAAAGTGTCATAGAACATTGCACTAATTTACACAACAGAATGAATGCAATAATGTGCATCACATGAGAACATGCAGAAATATCCCAAGCCACGCAACAAGATGGGTGTAATAGAATTGCAATTGCCATGGAATTCAAGGCAGGAGACTAGCAGTTACTTTTGGTCCCATCCGTAGAAAACACACAAGAAAATGTCCCAGTCAGTGATGTCTTCATAGTGAGTCACACAGATAGCCTACTCAACAACAGGGTAAGGGTGAACTGTTTCTTAGGAGTTACGATATGGCAAATATCTACGGCTCTCTTGTTTCTTCACTTCAGATACAGATACAACATGACCATTGTTTATTTGGGAGTGAATGACTTGAGGCACACATTACTACATTATATGAAGAGAAACACAGTAGCATCATACCTTCACTGAAAATCATGGAAAATAAAGGAAATATGATTAATTTCAGTAGCTGGCTGACCCACTGTTGACACATTAGGTAGATTCTATATGTGTTAACCTGGAAGGAAATTGTTAACTCTCATACTTTCTTTGCCAGGCTGGCCTGCACTTTTCTTATCAGGGATTTTTGTATGTTGACTAGGATAGTCTTTTAGCCCCACTAGGCAGTGTAGACACACACCATCTGCCAACCTATTTTTCTTCTTCTTCTTCTTCTTTCAGCTGCTCCTGTTAGGGGTCACCACAGTGGATCATCTGTTTCCATTTCTTCCTGTCCTCTGCATCTTGCTCTGTCACACCATCCACCTGCATGTCCTCTCTCACCACATCCAGAAACCTTATCTTAGGCCTTCCTCTTTTCCTCTTACCTGGCAGCTTCATTCTTAGCATCTTTTTCCCAATATACTCTGCAAACCCTCCTCAGCACATGTCCAAACCAATGTAATCTTGCCTCTCTGGCTTTCTCTCCAAACCTTCCAACCTGGGCTGACCCTCTAATATACTTATTCCTAATCCTGTCCACCCTTGTCACAGCCAGTACAAATCTTAACATCTTTAACTCTGCCACGTCCAGCTCTGACTCCTGCCTTTTTGTAAATGCCACTGTCTTCAACCCATATAACATAGCTAGTCTCACTACCCTCTTGTAGACCTTCCCTTTCACTCTTAATTGTACTCGTCTGTCACAAATCACTCCTGACACTCTTCTCCACCCACTCCATCCTGCCTGTACTCTCTTCTTCACCTCTCTTCCACACTCACCATTACTCTGAACTGTTGATCCCAAGTATTTAAACTCATCCACCTTCGCTAACTCTGCTCCCTGCATCCTCACTGTTCCTCTATCCTCCCTCTCATTCACACATATATTCTGTTTTAGTCCTGCTGAGCTTTATTCCTCTTCTCTCTAGAGCATATCTCCACCTCTCCAGGGTCTCTTCCACCTGTTCCCTACTCTCACTACTTTTCACAATGTCATCTGCAAACATCATAGTCCACGGGGACTCCTGTCTGATCTCGTCTGTCAACCTGTTCATCACCATTGCAAATAAGAAAGGGCTCAGAACTGATCCTTTATGTAATCCCACCTCCACCTTAAACACATCCATCACTCCCACTGCAGACCTCAACGCTGTCACACTACCCTTGTACATATCCTGTACCACCCTTACATACTTCACTGACACTCCCGACTTCCTCATACAATACCACAACTCCTCTCTAGGCACCCTGTCATATGCTTTCTCTAAGTGCACAAAGACACGATGCCACTCCTTCTGGCCTTCTTTGTACTTCTCCATCAACACTCTCAGAGCAAACATCGCATCTGTAGTTCTGTTTCCTGGCATGAAACCATACTGCTGATCACTAATCATCACCCCCCTGCTTAACCTAGCTTCCATTACTCTTTCCCATAACTCCATGCTGTGACTGATCAGTTTAATCCCTCTGTAGTTACTACAGCTCTGAACATCACCCTTATTCTTAAAAGGTGGTACCAAAACAATTTGTCTCCATTCCTCAGGCATCCTTTCACTTTCCAACATTTCATTAAACAATCTAGTTAAAAACTCCACTGCCATTTCACCATTGTCACCTCACAGCAAGACGTTGCCCCGTTCAATTCTCAGCTAGAGCGTCTACTGTGGAGACATGTATGAATGGGCTTACCCTCGTTGAAGGTTGTGCGTTAGGACCGGCAACTCAGCACGTAAAAATCAACTGCCAATCATTTGCGGACCAGAGTTTCGCTGTGGCAACCCCTAACTGAGAAAAGCCGAAAGACACAACAACCTCCATGCTTCTACACGTATGTCATCTGGACCAACAGCCTTTCCATTCTTCATCCTCTTCATAGCTATCCTTACTTCCTCTTTGCTAATCCACTGTACTTCATGATTCACTATCCGCACATCATCCAACCTTCTATCCCTCTGATTGTCTTCATTCATCAGCCCTTCAAAGTACTCTTTCCATCTGCTCAACACACTCTCCTAGACAAATCATGAAAGTATAAGGATGGTGCTGCTTAATTCTACAGGCCTAAAATGAAAATACCCTTTATAAAATACTATCCCCTTAAAAATACAGACATCTTTATCAGTGCAGGGATGACACATATTCCCTACCAGAATTCAACTCTGATCACATGTTCAAATCCTTTTCAGAAGGTACAGTATCTATGTATCAAGGGGTGGTGTGGCTATATATTACCATGACTCCTTCACCACCAGATTTATACAGTGCAAGAATGACCACAAACTCCCTCACATCCAAGCAGCTATCAATAAATTCCCTAATTACTTCATGTCCAAATATAAAACCCCATCTATGACAAACACACCAAATGAGACATAACTAAACAAGCTCTACTACTGAACCAAAAATTATTATACTTGGGGATTTTAATTATCCATATGTTAATTGGGATACTTACAGTACCACTGATAAATACATTGTACATTTCCTAGATTTCATCACAACAAAATCACAAGAGTAGCTTTTATGCTCCCCTGTGAGAGGCTCAAACATATTGGACTACAAGCATAGCACCATTATGCTCTACTTCTATATTTTCACCCTCTTTGGATAGGTCTGACCATTAACAGTCATCATTGTTTGAAACCTGCTAAAAATACAAACAATCCCACAAACCTTCAGAGGGTTCTATCAGCCAAATTGAATTCAACTATATGATGACCTGAAGAGGTCCAAGAGTCCCACCCCCTTTGAAAACTATGCAGCAGGCGCTGCTGTGTTTTTAGAGGGGGTTATGTTCTTACATCAACACCTGCACTGACATAAAAATCCTGATCAAATACAGCACCAAGTACAGAAATAAACACCTCTGTTGAAATTCTGACATAAATAAGCTCTGTAACAAGAGAGCAAAGCTTCTCTCCTTTAGTAAGAAACTGAAAAAAAATCTCAAAATTAAGCTCGTAAAGTGAAATGAAGAACTTAAAAACAAAATCAAATCTTTCAAGGCCAAAAATTAATTCAAAATTAGAAACTCGAAAGGTATATAATTTTAAAATATCTGCTACCTGTAAAACACAAAGGCTGTGCCATCTTTTCGCAATCAAGTGCCCAGGCTGTTTCCAAAAACCACAAAATACAACAAAATAGGGACCAGCACAATGGTAAACCTTCACTGTCACAGCAATATCAAACACAAAAAAATTCCAGTGTAAGGAAACAATTGATAGCAGCTTCAATACAACAAATTTTGTGAAATTATGGAGTAATAATGAAATAGTAATAAAACAGGCTGATAAGGGTGGGACAATAGTTATTATGAATAAGTATGATTATGAAAAATCTATGATGGAATTTTTAAGTGACCCATTGACTTTTGCTGGCATTACTTGTAATGATGCAAAGAAATGTATTAGCAAAGTAAATATGTCTGGCTATGAGTTGCAAATTAATGATGATATCACAATAAATGTATTTAATTATTTTAATGTGCCCTGCCTGGTCATACTGATAATATATGGGCTCCTCAAGATACACAAGTGCCTTAATAACCCACCAATGAGTTCTATTCTATCTGTGGGTGGGTGGATTACCAAACTCATTTCCATATATCTTCAGTATATTTTTTGCAAATTGCTCACAAAAGTAAAAAGTTATATTAAGGACACGTGATTTTTCTTCAGTATCTCTATGAATGATATAAGACCAACCAGGTATCTGATTATATTTTTGTCACAATGGATATAAAGTCATTATTCACTGTGATCCCCCGTGATTTTGGCATTCAGAGTATATGGACTGTAATAGAGAACAAATACCCAGTAAGACGCCAAAGTCCAACTTAAGCAGGTAGCACAAATGAAGAAAAACGAAGCAAAGTTGGACACTGCTGACAGCTTAAAAAATCTTCTTTATTCTTAAAATCACAAGATAAGCGCTTTCGGGATGACCCTTCTTCAGATAAATAAAATGAATGAGATGGTTCACTTATATACATATAAAAGCCAATCACATTCAGAAATAGCAAGCACATTCAGTGAAAGACACGCCTATTTTTCAAAATAGGCTTAATTGGTATGTAATCATTTAAACCTGGCTTCCTGTTTGCCATTAAGCTAGCAATCCATTTTGTTTCTACAGTTTCTGTTTGAAGCACAATATCACCCCCCCTAGTGCTGGGTTTAACATTTACAATAACCCTAAATTTAAATGTATGTGTGGGATACAAAATCACATGTCTACATAACGCATTTCTTTCATCTTTATTCCTAATACTGGAAAGATGCTGAAGAATCCTTACTTTGAACATACTATTCGTCTTACCCACATAAAAACCTTGGCATTGACAGCATTCTGCTAAATATACTATGTTGGTTGTGCGGCAGGTTGCTCTTCCTTTAAAGTGAAACACTTTTTGGGTAATGGGATGTATAAAAACAGTATCTTTATTTACGTAGGGACAAGCTTTGCATAATCCACAATTACTCGTTCCTGTTGAGTATGGTAAGGCATAGGACACATTTGGCATGGAAGGTTCCTTGCATAGTAGATCCTTTAAGTTTTTATTCCTTCTATACCTAAAAGTGGGCTGAGGTCCCACTATGCCCCCCAGTGTGCTATCACTGGTCAAGATGTTCCAGTTCTTCCTCACTATATTGCAGATATCACTAGTATTACTGCTATAGTTTAACATGACCTGTGGGACTTTGCATAAAGCTTCATTGCTCTTTTTGACCTCACCCCTTTCAAAAGCTCTTAAAATCCAGGGCTTATAATCCGTGAATCGCTTGGATCTACCTCTTTCCACAGTTTCATTTACCAAATTCTGCTTATAGCCCCTATCATTAAAGTTCTCCTTAAGTTTAGTTGTCTCCTCTTCAAAATCTGATTCTAGAAGACATAACCTAGAGACCCTGCTCACCTGCCCCTGTACTATGTTGCGATATGTATATCTAGGGTGCATGCTGTCAAATGCCAAGAGTGAATTCTTCCAGCAATCTTTCTTATGTAGCTTGGATCTAAAGCCTTTTGTATCCTGTTGTACACATACATCTAAGAAATCTATAGAACTGCGTGACATGTTGATGGAAAACCTAAAAAACTTCGTAGTGGAGTGTAAGTGGTTAATAAACTCATCTAGTTCTTCCTCTGTCCCATCCTACAAAAGAAAAATGTCATCTACAAAATGTAGATATAACTGTAGTTGACGTCTCCATTCCTCATTGTTGATGACATGTGTTCTTTCCCATTGGGAGAGAACCAAATTTGCATCGATATTTGCAGGGGTCCCCATGGCGACCCCCTGCTTTGTCTATATATGCCATTACCTCCCAGGAAAACATTATTCTCCAAAACAATGCTTAATAGTGATGTAATGAGTGATAACTTATCATCACTAACTCCTAGGTCACCCAGGAGCAATTGTACACTATCAATACCAAACTTGTTGTCAATCACAGTGAATAGACTTTGAATATCCATAGTGACCATCAGTAAATTCTTACTATGGGATTTATTCAATTGACCTAGTAGCCTTAAAAAATGTGCTGTGTCTTTCAACACATTATCCATTTGATCTAGATAGGGTTTTAAAGTGTGTTCCACCCATATCGACACATTCTCCGTAACCCATCCCCTCCCAGATACTATCGGTCTAAGGGGTGGGTTTTGGATAGATTTATGTATCTTTGGTAGTGCTTTAAAGATCGGAATAACTGGTTTCTCTGTTTTGAGGAACTGATAAGTTTCCTCAGAAATTTTCATTTCAAACAATAGAGCATTTAATTGAATATTCACCCTATCTACAATACTTTTTACAGTTAGGGGATTTATGAGTAGATACGTGTTGCTATCTTGTAATAGCTCATTCAATTTGTTGTTATACCATGTCGTGTCCATAAGGACAATGGCACCCCCTTTATCCGCATTTTTTATCACAATGTCCCTGTTGGCAATGAGACTATTCAGTGCTATCCTTTGTTCAGCAGATAAGTTGTGATATTTCTTAAAGTCTGCTTCCTTGTAGTAATCTATCATATCTTTCTCACATGCACTAACGAACAAATTCAAACTTGATGTTAATTGCGGGACAAAACCACTTGGTTTTCTAAGGGAATAATCCTTCTCATTATTGTTACCATACATTAACTTCAGTGATACATTCCTGCAGTATAACATAATATCTATCAACATTTCATCATAACAACCATTTTTGCTCGGAATAAAGGTTAATCCCTTATTCAACACCTCTAATTCTCTAGAGTTTAAAACATAAGATGATAAATTAGTAACAATACCCATATCATTATCAGCAGTCAGTCCCAAATTTTTCTTCTCTTGTCGGTCCCCCTGTCCTCGCTTACTGACCGCTTCCAGGGACCTTTCTTTTTGACCGGTGCTGGTAACAGTCCCAAAAAATTATTACTATTGTGGCTCGCTCCTTGTATCTTGGGGCGTGCCCCCAAGGAATTGCCATCTGAATTAGAGTTCACTACGACAATTTGTTGTGAAGAGCAGGTACCTACATCATGATTTGAACTGGTACCTAAGTTTGTCACATCAATCGTGACACTGGCAGGATCCTCCTGCACTCGAATAGATTCCGTGTCCGTTTGTTCATCAGCCAAGTCAGCCGTTGGTTCTTCCTCCCTTGATTCATGTGTTGTTATATTCGCTGTCGCAAAACGCGTTCCGATACCACTCTCCTTCTCCTTCTGAAACGGCGTGGGAAACGTGTTACATTCAGACGCTATGTTCGTCATCATCGTCATCGCATCACTCCTCCCTCCCCTCCTGGTTGAATCTGCCAATCGCCTAGCAGTATTCACCATCGATCTATTTTCATTGGCCCTGGGCCATACGAAGATGTTCCCGTTAGTGAAGTCCAGGAAATCTCTTTGTAATTTACCCGTTTTCTGTTTTTTCAATTTATCGTCATTCTCAGTAAAGGTAACATATAGTGCTTCCATGCGTTCACTATATGGCCCATCGCTAAACTCAGCTACAAGCTTATGTTGCAATTCAGTCACTTCTTTTTTTAAATTATCCAACTCCGGAGAAAAGAACTCATTCAGCAAGGACATGTACTTAAAACTGGTCTCAATGTTGATAGTTTGCCATTTGGCCAAAAGTTCCGGGTAGCGGTCACCTAGTGCTGGCATACAAAGTATCCGCATACCCTCGAACAATGCCATATTGGATACAAGCCTCTAAATGATATTCCTGCCATTGAAGTCTCTGCAATTTGTTCACTTTAAAAGTTAAGTCACGGGTTAGTTCCTCAAAGTTCCTATCCACAGCTACTGGTTTGGAGCCACTCATGCCTATTTTACATGTAGAAAAGCCCAAATTAAGTAATGGATTTCCACAGTTCAGGGCTTTTTTAGGATGCCATAAAGCATTCTTATTGGCTTGGTTTTGATGTCCATTCACAGAAGTAGTTTCTAGCATAACAGGTTCCGCTGCCATAGCATGCAAAATACTGGATACACAAATCCAAGGAAAATAATAGAGAACAAATACCCAGTAAGACGCCAAAGTCCAACTTAAGCAGGTAGCACAAATGAAGAAAAAACGAAGCAAAGTTGGACACTGCTGACAGCTTAAAAAATCTTCTTTATTCTTAAAATCACAAGATAAGCGCTTTCGGGATGACCCTTCTTCAGATAAATAAAATGAATGAGATGGTTCACTTATATACATATAAAAGCCAATCACATTCAGAAATAGCAAGCACATTCAGTGAAAGACATGCCTATTTTTCAAAATAGGCTTAATTGGTATGTAATCATTTAAACCTGGCTTCCTGTTTGCCATTAAGCTAGCAATCCATTTTGTTTCTACAGTTTCTGTTTGAAGCACAATATCACCCCCCCTAGTGCTGGGTTTAACATTTACAATAACCCTAAATTTAAATGTATGTGTGGGATACAAAATCACATGTCTACATAACGCATTTCTTTCATCTTTATTCCTAATACTGGAAAGATGCTGAAGAATCCTTACTTTGAACATACTATTCGTCTTACCCACATAAAAACCTTGGCATTGACAGCATTCTGCTAAATATACTATGTTGGTTGTGCGGCAGGTTGCTCTTCCTTTAAAGTGAAACACTTTTTGGGTAATGGGATGTATAAAAACAGTATCTTTATTTACGTAGGGACAAGCTTTACATAATCCACAATTACTCGTTCCTGTTGAGTATGGTAAGGCATAGGACACATTTGGCACGGAAGGTTCCTTGCATAGTAGATCCTTTAAGTTTTTATTCCTTCTATACCTAAAAGTGGGCTGAGGTCCCACTATGCCCCCCAGTGTGCTATCACTGGTCAAGATGTTCCAGTTCTTCCTCACTATATTGCAGATATCACTAGTATTACTGCTATAGTTTAACATGACCTGCGGGACTTTGCATAAAGCTTCATTGCTCTTTTTGACCTCACCCCTTTCAAAAGCTCTTAAAATCCAGGGCTTATAATCCGTGAATCGCTTGGATCTACCTCTTTCCACAGTTTAATTTACCAAATTCTGCTTATAGCCCCTATCATTAAAGTTCTCCTTAAGTTTAGTCATCTCCTCTTCAAAATCTGATTCTAGAAGACATAACCTAGAGACCCTGCTCACCTGCCCCTGTACTATGTTGCGATATGTATATCTAGGGTGCATGCTGTCAAATGCCAAGAGTGAATTCTTCCAGCAATCTTTCTTATGTAGCTTGGATCTAAAGCCTTTTGTATCCTGTTGTACACATACATCTAAGAAATCTATAGAACTGCGTGACATGTTGATGGAAAACCTAAAAAACTTCGTAGTGGAGTGTAAGTGGTTAATAAACTCATCTAATTCTTCCTCTGTCCCATCCCACAAAGAAAAATGTCATCTACAAAACGTAGATATAACTGTAGTTGACGTCTCCATTCCTCATTGTTGATGACATGTGTTCTTTCCCATTGGGAGAGAACCAAATTTACATGATATTTGGCAGGGGTCCCCATGGCGACCCCTGCGCTATCTATATATGCCATTACCTCCCAGAGAAACATTATTCTCCAAAACAATGCTTAATAGTGATGTAATGAGTGATAACTTATCATCACTAACTCCTAGGTCACCCAGGAGCAATTGTACACTATCAATACCAAACTTGTTGTCAATCACAGTGAATAGACTTTGAATATCCATAGTGACCATCAGTAAATTCTTACTATGGGATTTATTCAATTGACCTAGTAGCCTTAAAAAATGTGCTGTGTCTTTCAACACATTATCCATTTGATCTAGATAGGGTTTTAAAGTGTGTTCCACCCATATCGACACATTCTCCGTAACCCATCCCCTCCCAGATACTATCGGTCTAAGGGGTGGGTTTTGGATAGATTTATGTATCTTTGGTAGTGCTTTAAAGATCGGAATAACTGGTTTCTCTGTTTTGAGGAACTGATAAGTTTCCTCAGAAATTTTCATTTCAAACAATAGAGCATTTAATTGAATATTCACCCTATCTACAATACTTTTACAGTTAGGGGATTTATGAGTAGATACGTGTTGCTATCTTGTAATAGCTCATTCAATTTGTTGTTATACCATGTCGTGTCCATAAGGACAATGGCACCCCCTTTATCCGCATTTTTTATCACAATGTCCCTGTTGGCAATGAGACTATTCAGTGCTATCCTTTGTTCAGCAGATAAGTTGTGATATTTCTTAAAGTCTGCTTCCTTGTAGTAATCTATCATATCTTTCTCACATGCACTAACGAACAAATTCAAACTTGATGTTAATTATGGACAAAACCACTTGGTTTTCTAAGGAATAATCCTTCTCATTATTGTTACCATACATTAACTTCAGTGATACATTCCTGCAGTATAACATAATATCTATCAACATTTCATCATAACAACCATTTTTGCTCGGAATAAAGGTTAATCCCTTATTCAACACCTCTAATTCTCTAGAGTTTAAAACATAAGATGATAAATTAGTAACAATACCCATATCATTATCAGCAGTCAGTCCCAAATTTTTCTTCTCTTGTCGGTCCCCCTGTCCTCGCACTGACCGCTTCCAGGGACCTTTCTTTTGACCGGTGCTGGTAACAGTCCCAAAAATTATTACTATTGTGGCTCGCTCCTTGTATCTTGGGGCGTGCCCCCAAGGAATTGCCATCTGAATTAGAGTTCACTACGACAATTTGTTGTGAAGAGCAGGTACCTACATCATGATTTGAACTGGTACCTAAGTTTGTCACATCAATCGTGACACTGGCAGGATCCTCCTGCACTCGAATAGATTCCGTGTCCGTTTGTTCATCAGCCAAGTCAGCCGTTGGTTCTTCCTCCCTTGATTCATGTGTTGTTATATTCGCTGTCGCAAAACGCGTTCCGATACCACTCTCCTTCTCCTTCTGAAACGGCGTGGGAAACGTGTTACATTCAGACGCTATGTTCGTCATCATCGTCATCGCATCACTCCTCCCTCCCCTCCTGGTTGAATCTGCCAATCGCCTAGCAGTATTCACCATCGATCTATTTTCATTGGCCCTGGGCCATACGAAGATGTTCCCGTTAGTGAAGTCCAGGAAATCTCTTTGTAATTTACCCGTTTTCTGTTTTTTCAATTTATCGTCATTCTCAGTAAAGGTAACATATAGTGCTTCCATGCGTTCACTATATGGCCCATCGCTAAACTCAGCTACAAGCTTATGTTGCAATTCAGTCACTTCTTTTTTTAAATTATCCAACTCCGGAGAAAAGAACTCATTCAGCAAGGACATGTACTTAAAACTGGTCTCAATGTTGATAGTTTGCCATTTGGCCAAAAGTTCCGGGTAGCGGTCACCTAGTGCTGGCATACAAAGTATCCGCATACCCCTCGGAACAATGCCATATTGGATACAAGCCTCTAAATGATATTCCTGCCATTGAAGTCTCTGCAATTTGTTCACTTTAAAAGTTAAGTCACGGGTTAGTTCCTCAAAGTTCCTATCCACAGCTACTGGTTTGGAGCCACTCATGCCTATTTTACATGTAGAAAAGCCCAAATTAAGTAATGGATTTCCACAGTTCAGGGCTTTTTTAGGATGCCATAAAGCATTCTTATTGGCTTGGTTTTGATGTCCATTCACAGAAGTAGTTTCTAGCATAACAGGTTCCGCTGCCATAGCATGCAAAATACTGGATACACAAATCCAAGGAAAATAATAGAGAACAAATACCCAGTAAGACGCCAAAGTCCAACTTAAGCAGGTAGCACAAATGAAGAAAAACGAAGCAAAGTTGGACACTGCTGACAGCTTAAAAATCTTCTTTATTCTTAAAATCACAAGATAAGCGCTTTCGGGATGACCCTTCTTCAGATAAATAAAATGAATGAGATGGTTCACTTATATACATATAAAAGCCAATCACATTCAGAAATAGCAAGCACATTCAGTGAAAGACATGCCTATTTTTCAAAATAGGCTTAATTGGTATGTAATCATTTAAACCTGGCTTCCTGTTTGCCATTAAGCTAGCAATCCATTTTGTTTCTACAGTTTCTGTTTGAAGCACAATATCACCCCCCCTAGTGCTGGGTTTAACATTTACAATAACCCTAAATTTAAATGTATGTGTGGGATACAAAATCACATGTCTACATAATGCATTTCTTTCATCTTTATTCCTAATACTGGAAAGATGCTGAAGAATCCTTACTTTGAACATACTATTCGTCTTACCCACATAAAAACCTTGGCATTGACAGCATTCTGCTAAATATACTATGTTGGTTGTGCGGCAGGTTGCTCTTCCTTTAAAGTGAAACACTTTTTGGGTAATGGGATGTATAAAAACAGTATCTTTATTTACGTAGGGACAAGCTTTACATAATCCACAATTACTCGTTCCTGTTGAGTATGGTAAGGCATAGGACACATTTGGCACGGAAGGTTCCTTGCATAGTAGATCCTTTAAGTTTTTATTCCTTCTATACCTAAAAGTGGGCTGAGGTCCCACTATGCCCCCCAGTGTGCTATCACTGGTCAAGATGTTCCAGTTCTTCCTCACTATATTGCAGATATCACTAGTATTACTGCTATAGTTTAACATGACTCATGGACTTTGCATAAAGCTTCATTGCTCTTTTTGACCTCACCCCTTTCAAAAGCTCTTAAAATCCAGGGCTTATAATCCGTGAATCGCTTGGATCTACCTCTTTCCACAGTTTAATTTACCAAATTCTGCTTATAGCCCCTATCATTAAAGTTCTCCTTAAGTTTAGTCATCTCCTCTTCAAAATCTGATTCTAGAAGACATAACCTAGAGACCCTGCTCACCTGCCCCTGTACTATGTTGCGATATGTATATCTAGGGTGCATGCTGTCAAATGCCAAGAGTGAATTCTTCCAGCAATCTTTCTTATGTAGCTTGGATCTAAAGCCTTTTGTATCCTGTTGTACACATACATCTAAGAAATCTATAGAACTGCGTGACATGTTGATGGAAAACCTAAAAAACTTCGTAGTGGAGTGTAAGTGGTTAATAAACTCATCTAATTCTTCCTCTGTCCCATCCCACAAAAGAAAAATGTCATCTACAAAACGTAGATATAACTGTAGTTGACGTCTCCATTCCTCATTGTTGATGACATGTGTTCTTTCCCATTGGGAGAGAACCAAATTTGCATAGATTTTGAGGGGTCCCCATGGCGACCCCCTGCGCTTGTCTATATATGCCATTACCTCCCAGAGAAACATTATTCTCCAAAACAATGCTTAATAGTGATGTAATGAGTGATAACTTATCATCACTAACTCCTAGGTCACCCAGGAGCAATTGTACACTATCAATACCAAACTTGTTGTCAATCACAGTGAATAGACTTTGAATATCCATAGTGACCATCAGTAAATTCTTACTATGGGATTTATTCAATTGACCTAGTAGCCTTAAAAAATGTGCTGTGTCTTTCAACACATTATCCATTTGATCTAGATAGGGTTTTAAAGTGTGTTCCACCCATATCGACACATTCTCCGTAACCCATCCCCTCCCAGATACTATCGGTCTAAGGGGTGGGTTTTGGATAGATTTATGTATCTTTGGTAGTGCTTTAAAGATCGGAATAACTGGTTTCTCTGTTTTGAGGAACTGATAAGTTTCCTCAGAAATTTTCATTTCAAACAATAGAGCATTTAATTGAATATTCACCCTATCTACAATACTTTTTACAGTTAGGGGATTTATGAGTAGATACGTGTTGCTATCTTGTAATAGCTCATTCAATTTGTTGTTATACCATGTCGTGTCCATAAGGACAATGGCACCCCCTTTATCCGCATTTTTATCACAATGTCCCTGTTGGCAATGAGACTATTCAGTGCTATCCTTTGTTCAGCAGATAAGTTGTGATATTTCTTAAAGTCTGCTTCCTTGTAGTAATCTATCATATCTTTCTCACATGCACTAACGAACAAATTCAAACTTGATGTTAATTATGGACAAAACCACTTGGTTTTCTAAGGGAATAATCCTTCTCATTATTGTTACCATACATTAACTTCAGTGATACATTCCTGCAGTATAACATAATATCTATCAACATTTCATCATAACAACCATTTTTGCTCGGAATAAAGGTTAATCCCTTATTCAACACCTCTAATTCTCTAGAGTTTAAAACATAAGATGATAAATTAGTAACAATACCCATATCATTATCAGCAGTCAGTCCCAAATTTTAATTTTAAGACGAATAGTATGTTCAAAGTAAGGATTCTTCAGCATCTTTCCAGTATTAGGAATAAAGATGAAAGAAATGTGTTATGTAGACATGTGATTTTGTATCCCACACATACATTTAAATTTAGGGTTATTGTAAATGTTAAACCCAGCACTAGGGGGGGTGATATTGTGCTTCAAACAGAAACTGTAGAAACAAAATGGATTGCTAGCTTAATGGCAAACAGGAAGCCAGGTTTAAATGATTACATACCAATTAAGCCTATTTTGAAAAATAGGCGTGTCTTTCACTGAATGTGCTTGCTATTTCTGAATGTGATTGGCTTTTATATGTATATAAGTGAACCATCTCATTCATTTTATTTATCTGAAGAAGGGTCATCCCGAAAGCGCTTATCTTGTGATTTTAAGAATAAAGAAGATTTTTTAAGAGTATATGGAATGTGTTATGTATTCATGGAGGAATGAAAGGGAAAGAAATATAGACCATTTGTGAGCTACTGGATCTTATCCTAAATAATAACATTGTTACGTTTCAAAGTGCCATTTTTCATCAAAAGGCAGGAGTGGCTATGGGTATGCCCATAGCCAAAGTGTATGCTAATATAGTAATTGGAAATTGGGAAGAACAATATGTGTATGATGGTCGGTCCACCACCACAATATGCAGGAAATGTTGTCTTTTACAAGTGTTTTGTGAAGGACATATTCCTGATGTGGATAGGGGATAGGGTTGGTTTAGATAGTTTCATTGAGTATCTTAATAGTAGCACATACTTTTTGAGTTTTACTGCCTCTAGTTCTAGGGATGCCATAAGCTATTTGGATGGTAAAGGAGAGAGGCAAGATGATGAAATCATTACATCTAACTAGAGGAAAGAGATGCAAGCAAATAAGTATACACATAGGATCAGTATGCATGTTGGCCATGTGTTTAGGGGTATAATGAAAATTCATATGTTATGTATTAGTAGATTGAATATGAATGACAATCGATGTAATGGGCAGAAGGACAGTGGATAGTGGAGTTTAAAGAAAGGGGATATGAGGTTGATTCTCTATGAACTCAAAATTGAAGTTATGGATGAAAGGGCAGGTAGAGCTACACCTTTTTTCTTTGTTAAGGTGGTAAATACACAAGTTACTGTAGGGAATGGCAAACCTGAATGGCTACATTATTTGACTACATACAAAAGAAGGACTAGAAATGTCCAAAATACTATCTTTAAAAATTGGACGTTATTGCCAACTCTACCTGAAAGCAAGGATGTTGTAGGTGACAGACCGAGTTTCTCATATAGAAATAGTAAATATTTGAAGAAACACTTATGCTATAAGGATTTCCATGTTTTAGAAAATAACTGTAGTATCAAAATAGGGACTTTCCCATGTTTTAAGTGTGTATGCTGCCCTGATATTCTTACAGATCCAGAATTTGTCGATCTTATAACTGGAAAGGTATAGAATTTTAAAGTATTTGCTACATGGAACACTTATAACATAGCTTACCTTGCTACCTGCATGACATGTACAGCTTTTTATATTGGGAAAACACCACATAAACTTAAAGAGCATATTGTTGAACATAAGTCAGATGTTAGATGAAGAGTAGGCACTAATGCTCTTGCAGAGCATATTGGTGAAATGGGTGATGAATACATTGGTGAAATGGTTGATGAACACATAAGTTTAGGGTGATTAATGTTGTCCCTAAAAACAGAAGAGGGGTGACAATAATAATATGCTAGAAATGAATGAGAATAAGTGGATAGGAATGCTTCAAACAGATGCTAAACCTGGAATTAATACAGCTGTAAGCCTAAAACCTGTTTTGAAAAAGAAACAGATGATTTTATGGAAATGAACTTGTTTATGTGTGTTTGAATGTATGTTTTAGGTATGTTCTATGTGGATGTTTTTATACCTATTAACTGTTTAGGGAGTTTTATTTTTCATGCATCGTTTGAAATGTCTTAAGTTTTAGAGAAGATTTTGATTGCTGGCTGTGTAATGTGATGCAATTAAGCATAATTATAAAAGAAAAATAAGTGTTTTGTTCTGTTTGTTCACACTGAGGAAGGATGCATGTCTGAAAGCTTTCTGTTTTATTAAAGAAGTTTTGTTGTATTGAAGCTGTTATCAAGTGTTTCCTTACACTGGAATTTTTCTGTGTTTGATATTGCTATAACAGTAAAGGTTTACCATTGTGTTGGTCCCTATTTTGTTGTAATTATTAGCAAGTAGTCAGATTTACAGTAGCTGGGCTACACATCATCTACCCAATCAGTTGAATAGAAGCAACTTATAAACCCATGAACCTATAAGACAAATTTTTGATTACGTGTCAAGGTCCATTTGGAATAGCGAAACTAACTAAATAATTAATATAAACTATAGGGTCAGACAGACTGTAAGAGAAGGACAGAACAGACATGCTCTATCAACATTCTAAAACCATAGAAGGAAGTATATAACGGCAGGTAGATAATGGCAAGAACTAATTATTCTGGTGAATAAAATAAACTGACTTCATTGTAGTGCAGATAGATATCATACTATCTAAACCACAAAAAAGGAAATAAGCAGATTTATGTTAAGACAAAAGGAAGCATTTAAAAAACTACCAGAAGAACAAAACTGATTCAACTACTGAGGCAATTTCAAAAGAAAATGTTAATTCAAATCTTACAGAATATCAGAGTCACAGAAAGATTTTGTAAGTGTATGTATAAAAACAAATGCTTAGGATATGGATAATATAGCAATCAAACAATTAATGGAAGACTCCCCCTTTGTGTTTGCCCCAAAGCCTAATGGAAGAGTATAGATAGTCTAGTAGTTCACATGGAATATTAAGGTTGCAATCTGCTATCAAGCTAATTCCTATGATGAAAAGTTTGTGTCCCTCAGCCTTCACTTGCCTACTAATTGACCTTGAGCATGTCTCTTAACCACACTTGCTTTGGGTCAAATAGAAAATTGGGATAAGCTCCTTAATGATCTCTGGGACTGCACGCTTATTTTAAGAAGATGAACAGCATTTTGAAATTTGGCATCTACCCAATGCAGAGAGAGTGAAAGACTGAAAAGGTATGCTCCCTTTGACCAGCATGATTGAAATGTTTCAGTGGGAGTAGCTAGGCTGGTCAACAGTCTATGTAAGCTGGCCTGCTCCCTACTGGTTGTCACTCATAAGTTCATAGGTTCATAGGTAGGTACTAGGCTATCTGCCCAAAGGCATTTATAAGCCTAGCCAAAATGTGTTGGCTTTCACCACCACCTTAGATTAGTTCCCTGTGCCTCTGTCCAGCAGAGCCACTGAAGTGATCCCCGGGGGTAAACTTTCTGCTTCCCATCCACTCGTCAAGGTTTCTCTTGAAGAATGTTAGCGAGGAGCTCTGCCTAATGTAGATTAGAATCTTATTCCAAAGCATGGGAAGTCTCAGGGACAGGAATCTATCCCTCCAGCACATCCTATTTAGTGGGGTCTATATCAGAACATCGAAGTTTTAAAACTTTGAATGTTCTAATATCGACCCGTTTTGAGCGAATGCTAAAAATAGTGAAGCTGCAGAACAATGAATTCGTTTGGCCGGTTGTGTGGCTTCGCTATTTTCAGTGCTGTGGTGGAAAGTTATGGGTCAGGTTCAGGTAAGTGTGCGATTGTCTGATCATTAGGGATAGGGCGTGGGTTAGGTGAGTTAGGGTGAGGGCGCGGGTTAAGTGAGTTAGGGTCAGGGCGCGGGTTAGGTGAGTGTGCGATAGTGATGGACCTTAGGGTTAGGGTTTGGGTTAAGGTAAGTGGATAGATAGTAGTGTATGTACAGTTTAGAGTTGGGCTATTTGTAGGATTATAAGTGTATCTGTGTGGATTGATGTTTTTTAGGTGTGCTTGTATTGTGTGTATGTGTTTTGGAATAGCAAATTTTTCCCAAGGAAAAAATTAGCTGTTCTGATTGTTCGATATTATGCAGTTTACATATTTTAGGTTAGATGAAATAGCGTTCACTATTTTCATCTTTCGATAGCATGATATAAATACTATTTATTGTTGTGGTGTGGTTTAGATCCCTAGAGCATGTGGCTCGAGGGGATATGGTTTTCTTTAGGTGGAGCATGTCCATCAATTCTGGGTTGGACAAGGCCTTGTATGTCAAGCAGAGATCACCTCTGAGTAGGTGGTATGCGACTGAATACAGCTGGAGTTTCTTCAGTCGAGCTGCATAGGACATCTGTTTGAGGCCAGTGATCCTCTTGGAGAGGTACTTCTGTGGTCTTTCCAGCTGTAGCAGGTGTCTTGTAATGTACATCCCAAATGGGGTGTTGTACTCTTTGATGGGTCTGATGAGTGATGAGTAGAGGGGCACAATGACCTCTTTTGATCTGGATGTGAACCCTTTTGTGATTAGGTGGGCCACATAGAAGGATTTTCTAACCACTTTGGCAATGCAATTATCAAAGGAGTGATTGCTATCTACTTGGGTCCCCAGATCCCTTATTATGTCTTCTATATTTAGGGGACTACCACCTATGTGGTAGTTTGTGGGTACTTTGTTTTTTTCCAAAGGGGATGACTATGCACTTCTTGGCATTTAGCTTGAGGCCATGATTTTGACGCCAGGTATCTGTCTCAGTGAGACCCTTTTGAAGGATGTCTGTGTCAACCGGAGAGTCAGTTATAGCCCCTAGTTTGCAGTCGTCTGCAAACTTGGTCAGCCATAGTCCTCCTGTGCTTGCCTGTACCTCTGAGAAGTATATGCCGAATAGGAGGGGGTCCTAGGACTGAGCGCTGGGGAACACCACTTGTAACCGGTTTAGAGTCGGACCTAGCTCCCGCAACTCTTACCATGTGGTTTCTATCCAAGAGCCAGTTGGCAACCCATCTTGTGACATAGGGGTTTATGTTCAGGCTGGTGAGCTTATCTATAATATCAGAATGAGGAATGGTGTTGAAGGCCTTTGCGAGGTCTAGGTAGGCTATTTGGACCACCTTTCCCTCATCTATAGCCTTGGTAACTGTCTCAAAGAAGTTCACCAGGTTTAGGAGGCATGATCTGCCCTTAACAAAGCCAAACTGGGTAGGGTCCAGTGTTTGGAGGTGATGCGCTCCATAGCCTTGCATACCAAGCTAGTCAGGCTTATAGGGCTATAGTTCCCGGGGTCTGTTGTGGCTCCACCTTTGTGGAGTAGAATAACCATTGCTGTGCGTCACTCTATGGGTAAGTAGCTTGTGGAGAGGCTGAGTTTGAACAGTGTGTTTAGGTGAGGGGTTAGTTCATCTTTGAGCTTGTGTAGAACGCAGTCTGGGACACCATCCAGTCCCATTGATGCTGTGTTTTTGGCTTTGGAGAGGGCTGTTTTAACCTGAGTGTCTATGATTTCAGGGGCTCTACATGCTTCTGGTATGGTTATGGGCCCTTTTGGGGGTGAGAGGGGGTTGAAGTTTGCACTGAACCTGTCTGCCAGGATGTTGGCAATATTGGTCGGTTCAGTGTATTTTGTGCCATTCTGCACTAACTCCGAGCAGATTTCACTATGGGGACGAGGGAGTAATGGCCTAATAAGGCACCACTGGCCCAAACAAATGGGATTTAGATCTCTTGCCAAGTTCAAAAATGCCTGGCTCTCACAGATAGAAGAAACTGTGAAGATTGGCAAAGGTGGTGGAACAAATGGGCAGGTCTAGTAGAAAAACAAAAAAAAAACAAAGGGCTGAAAACACTTTGGCTGTGAAATATTAAATAATTTTGAAAGAAAACACAAGATACTCTTTCATTTTAAAATAGGACAACAATTGTAAGTATATCTTTAATTAAGTTACCAACAGTCTCATTGTTTTTGTTTTTAAAACCCTCTTTTTGAACCCTTTCAACTGTTTGGTCCAGATGCAGCTGAACATATATCTTTTACAATAGGAGGTGGTCTAAGACTTAGTAGAGCATTTCTCTAATGCCGTTTGAAGATGTTGCACAAAGTTACTTGTAGTACATAGAACCTATGCAGACCTGTGTGACTATGCAAGTAACTCTTAAAGCATTTCGATATATTTTCTACTGTTTCTGTAACGGTTCTTTATTTAATGTATTTATGGTGACAAATAATGAAGCTCATGGAAAAGAACACTGATACAACAGAATGAGAAAAAATATCTATATGCTGGACTAAATATGAACTACTGTCAACCAGTTACAGTTCTTAAGTCATAAGGCAATGTATGTGATGGCTAATCCGCATTACACACTCTTTTATTTTTATGTATTCTCTTTGTCTTATTCTTGGTCATGGAAGAATTTATCCCAGGAAGCAATTATATAGTAGGAAAAAATTCCTGGACATGGCCCATCCCTGCATCTCAGAAATTCACATCTCTCCCTCTTAATTTAGAATTACTCAAAAGGAGTTTGTAGTTTTCATAAATTTGTCATCTCCCACAAAGAATAAAAACGAGAAAATTGTTGTTTTTTCCAAAAGTAAAATCAAACATCAGAACTGAGTTTTATGAATATTTATTTGCAACAGACTGTCCACTAATTAGGGTTTGTCCAGCAACACTCAACCTCTTTCTTGGAACAGATGGATGGGGTTGACACCACAAACATCTGGACAGCAATCTTCTCACATGTCTCCAGTAGTTACAGTGACAAAACACACTTTTCATTATGTCTGCCACAGTGAAAAAAAATAAAGCTGTGTACAAAGCTCACACCTGTCACTGTTTTCTTTTTTTAAACATGTTGTTTGGTTACATTTTTTATCTTTAATTAGAAAGAATATTGGAAACATTCTTGGAGTCTATGAAATCAATTATCTAAGAAATCAGAAAGTGTCCAGAAGAAAATATCACCCATTTAATGTCCCTGCAAAATTCTTCTGTATCCAAATAAAACACACTTATAAAGAAGTCACGAAACAGCTCTGTTTTAAAGTATGTCATTTATTTCAAAGCAAGAAATGTTATCATATTCCATAACACATCTCATGATAGCTAAAACATGGCACAGTCTGCCATATTTTCATGTTGTGATTATCATTTTTAATTAGAGTTATAATAGCAAGCTTACATGGATGCAATATGCAACTAAACATGATTTTAGATAGCAATTATTAAGATCTATGTAGCATAAAAACAAGTAGCAGTTCCTGTCATTTTGTTAAATCATTTTCTGCGTAAGTGCTACAACAACAAGTATGCATACTTAGTAATTCACATATGAAGGAAGCTTGTACAGTCTCTAAGTATATACTTTGTATTTACTTACACATGTTTTTTTTAAGTTTTTAGTGAGCATAGCTGATACAACAACTAAAATATGAAGTTCAAAGTCACTGATCAGGCATCTGCCCTTTTCTGTAAAACTGGTGGGAGTTTTGTCAGGTCTTACATACAGATTTGTCTGTATGTCTGTGCATTTAAGTGGGTATGTGGGTGTGTGTCTTTGTGCATATGTGTCTCTAGGTGAGTGTGTGAGAGCATGTCTGTTTGTGTGTGTGTGTGTGAAAATTCAAGGAGACTTGATGTTTATTTAGAATCTTGCTCTCCAAATTAAATGGAAATCCATAACCAGCAGGCTGCAATGCAGTTCAGCTATAAATGGCCAAATCCCTGTCCTACTTAAGCACATTGGCAGTATGAAATTGCGAGTATTTTTGCAACATTTTCCATTTCTCTCAGTGCTACACCAAATCTCTGATCTCTGTTTCAGCTATCAGTGATTTCCATAAAGTCACCAGATCCACTGCAAACCTATTTTCACTTTAAAAATCTTAAAATACTCTGCATCTGTCTTCTCTACCAAACCTTGAAATCAAGCTTAAGTTCTTCTCGAACATCACATATATGCCTCTATCAGTCGCACTCAAACATGTAAAAAAGAAAAACTGCACCTGTTAATTCCCTGTCATGACTGTAAAAGACATCTTTGCAGATTTTATTTGGAGGAAAGCAAACAGTTCAATAAAGAGTATTACAGCTGTCTACCTGTAGTATAAAGCCCTCTGTGAAAATCTCATCGAGAATGTTTTACCCTTCCATTGCACCTCAGTTACTAATGGAATGAAATCCATGACTCCTGCATGCAGAAAAATAATGGCAGTGTCAACCTTCATAAAGTATGGACAAGATTCCGAAAGATTTTTTTTTTATACCTTGCTGCCTCACAGCAAGAGGTTCTCCCGTTCGTTTCTCAGCTGGAGTGTGGGGAGTGCCTTCTTTGTGGAGTCTGCATGTCCTCCCCACAGTTGGGTTGGCATTTGAAAGACATGCCTAAATGGGCATGCCTTCGTTGAAGGTTGAACATCAAGCTGGCACCTCGACGTTCGTGAAAATCTCCTGCCAATCATTAGCAGACCGGAGTTCCGCTGTGGCAACCCCTAACCGGGAAAAGCCAAAAGACAAACAACAACAACATCAACCTGGCAGTTGCCTTCTACAAACAAGAGACAACACACTACAGTAGTAAAGTAGAAATGAATGCCTAAGCAGAGACATATTATATAAGTAGACAGAAAAACTATTATTTAATAAGATAGATGATATGGAAAGGAAACATCAGAGTCATAACCAAGGCCAGGCAAAAGAGGTGGATACTATGTGTGCAAGCTGTCAGGAGGGTAGGACTAGATCAGTAGGTGCCAGTGGAGCAAATGTGTAGTAACTGCACACTTACACACACATACACACACACACACACACACACACACACACACACACACACACACATATACTGGCTGCTTAGAGGATACGCGGCATGGGGATTCAGTATTCTTTTCAAGGCCAATATTCCTGTGACTGGCAGCATTGTTGCTGCTAACTCTGCATCTCTGGAGGCAGACCACTGCATCATATCTGACATGCAGATAACGACTACATTGCAGGCTATCAATGGTTCAGAACACTGGCAACTATCACAGCTGGATCTAAATATGCAGGTGGTTCTATCAATCAATCAATCAATCAATCAATCAATCAATCAATCAATCAGTGGATGAGGTGGCACAGTTTGTAGATGCGTATGGTGGAGCGTTAATGTGCTGTGTTTCTGCGGAATAAAGTGAACTGATGTGTACTGAGCCATCTGTGGGTATTTTCACAATTTTCTAAGCTTGCCCTGCTCAGGGCTTTATTATTTTGCCTGAAAAGCTGCTTCATTTTGTGGATTACAAGTTTTATTTGGAAGCTGCTGTGAATATTGATTTGTTTTTTCACAGTTTGTAGATAGCCACACTAATTTGGAGATGATTGCTGTAGTGCTTGGCCACAGGGTAGAGATTTTGCACACTAACAATGCCTGCAGAAGACATTGCAATCTAGAGATGATGCATTGATTGGACTACTGTAGTCTGTGGTGACACACATATTTCAATGCACATCTCAAACGTGAAAGACCCCAAAGAATGCTAGCAAAAAAGATCTGTTTATTTGAACTTGTTATCTAGACAGACTGAATGTCTTGTCACTGTGTACTCTTTCTCTTATTGATTCTTGACAGGTAATCTATGCCTCCTTATTGTTCAAAGATGGAACCTCTTACAAAATGGATCAACTTTAAATTAAAGGCTGTTATAAGTACATATTCTCATATTTTGGTGGATTTCTGGCAGTTTCTAAATGAAGTTAGGAAAATGGAATGCAACAATGTTATGTGTTGTAACTTTTGATATTGAAGATCTTTTCACAGGAATTCTAGCAATGACATGTTAGTTAGCAGAATCATTTATGAGAACTGAGGTATAATAAAACAGTTTGGTCATATTTAAGGAAATTTTGGTATGGAACCCCAGTTAAATTTTAAAAGGGGTAAAACTTTAAAAACATTTTTTGAAGGAAAGAGGAATGATGCCATTCCAACTTCTACTGGTTCATTCACCAAGTATGATTGTTGGAACCAGCGTTAATGCGTGGATATTGCTACCCTTAATGGGAATAAGTGAGAATGGTTAAATACAAAGGAATATTTCCTAAAGCTAATTGTAATAATAAGGCAGTTGTATAAATATATATATATATATATATATATATATATATATATATATATATATATATATATCATACATAGCACATAGATTTGCACTGATTCTATAACTGGTTTTTAACCTACTATACACCATGACATTTCTAATGACAGAATTGACAGAACTATGCTGTTGACCCATTCCAGGAATGTCATGTTAGTTAAGGAAGTTATTTAGGGTATAACAACACACTTTCATGGTATTAAAAGGAAACATGGGTTGGACCCTGGTTTATTTTTAGATTGGCAAGAGTTTATAAACATTTTTGAAGGAAAGAGGAATGATACCATTCACAATTCTATTGGTTCATCCATCACCAAGTGTGGTTGTTGTAGCAAGAGTATATACATAAATATTACCCTTAATGGGTATAGGGATGAACAGTTAAAATAAGGTACATTTCCTAAAGCTAAATGCAAAACTAAGGCACTTATGTGTATTGCCACCTGCATGGCATGTTTCATTTCTTTCATTGAACATATGACATCAGACTACATATAGGATTTTTTTGGTTTTTGCTTTTGCTCTGATAA